>NC_058134.1:271232825-271267872 GCF_016433145.1 Gracilinanus agilis | reverse complement strand
AAGAGGAAAAGGAAGGAAGAGAGAGATAGAAGGAGAGGGAGAGAGAGGGAGAGGGAAAGAGAAAGGGAGAGGAAGAAAAAAGGAGAGAGACAGAGGGAAGAGACAGAGGGAGAGAGAGAGAAAGGGAGGGAGAGAAGAGGGAAAGGGAGAAGGGAGAAAGAAGAAGAGGGAAAGGAAGAGAGGGAGAGGGAAGGAGAGGGAAAGAGAAAGGGAGAGGCAAAGAGGAAGAAAGAAGAAGAAAAAAGGAGAGGGGAGAGAGAGGGAGAGGGAGAGAAAGAGAGAGAAAGAGGGAGAAGGGAAGGGAAACAGAGAGGGAAAGAGAGAGGGAGAGGAAGAAAAAAGGAGAAAGAGAGGGGGAGAGAGAGGAAGGGAGAGAGGGAGAGGGAGAAGGAAAAGAAGGATGGGAGGGAGAGAGGAAGAGGGAAAGGAAGGAAGGGAGAGAGAGGGAAAGGGAGAGAGAGGGAGAGGGAAAGAGAAAGAGAAAGGAAGAAAAAAGGAGAAAGAGGGAGAGAGAAAGGGAAGAAAGATATATATATATTTGTATGTATATGTATATGTATATGTGTATGTGTATGTATATGTGACATATATATATGGCTGTATCCATAGGTGGGATGTTCATTTCTTTGAAACAAATATGGAGGCAGGACCCCACCATGTTGGGTTTTACAAAGGTCACCACATATGAAGAATATAAATGAAAGTAAGGGAAGTGTAATTGTGCTTTCACCCAAGAGGAAGCACTGTCCCAAGCTGCTGCTACATAGGCTGCATGACTCCCGATTGGCTGAGCGAATGCTGAGCACTACACTAAGAACCTCCGTAAAGGATTTACTTCAGTTTATTGCAGAGACTTCAGAAGGTCCCTCCGGAGTGTAATGGGAGTCCAGCACATGTGCAGTCTCCATCAGCTTGCTTGATTGATGCAACTTACCCACACGGATAACCTGGGAAATTGCTTCTAAAGAATTGCGATGACGTGTAAAGGAAGTAGGTTGGAAAGACTGTGGAGCATGTGTGGACATTCTGTAACTGATTCCAGTTGGCTAACCACATGGTTTCAAGGAGGCTTTTTCAATTGGATGTATGGCCAGAACTGTCAGCATCTCCAGAAAGGACTGAGTCACATTCCCCTACCTTTTCACTTAACCTGGCCGGGAGCTTGGGGACTTTTCTTTTCATGGTGTCCAGTGAGGAACTAAGCTGAGATGGGAAAGGCCTGAGGGCTTTCTTTCCCTCTGAGGCCACATGGGTCCTAAGAAATGGGTCTGAGCCATTTTGGCCTTTTCTTTTTTTTTTCACTCTTTTCTGTTCATTCTTGGTGAGGAAAATGGAGTCTCCAACTACAGTAAAGAAAGCTACAAGTATCCAGGGGTCAAATTCTAGCCAGCATTAATGCCCGAAGGAAGAACAAGTGGAGAAGCTTTAGGAGAAACACCTTGAATCCATTTCAGCAAAAGCCAAAGTGAGGATTCCTCCAGCAACAATTCTCTCTTTGGACATGAATGTGATGGAACCAATATTATGTAGGAATGGAGCTAAGTTTCTATCTAGTTTCTTCCCCCTAGAAATTAAAGTTGTCCAAGGGGAATGTTTGTCCTGGAGCTGTTTGGTGACATGTTTGTGGGTTTGCTCTTGCTATATCTATGAAATAAATTGTTGTTTAATCATTTTCAACTGGGTCCAACTCTCTGTGATCCCATTTGGGATTTTCTTGACAGAGATGCTGAAGTGATTTGCCATTTCCTTCTCTACCTCAATGAAAAACTGAGGCAAAAAGGGTGAAGTGACTTATCCAGGGTCACACAGCTAGTGAGTATGAATAGATATTCCTTGAAACAAATATCCCTTTGTAAAGACTACCTGGTGTTGAGTGGATAAGTGGAATTCTAGTGTTGCTTGCTGAACCCTAACAAATGGAAGAAACATACAACTAGTGTGGCCATAAGCCAAATGGTTTTAGAAGAGACCCCACAAGCTATTCAAGGTATCCTGGAACCCTGAGGGGTAAAGTAGCTGTCTGATCCTGACAGAGTGGGGTCTGAGCCCACTAATTACAGGAAGCATGTGGACAAAGACTTTTGAATGGCATACTAGAGCTCTTGGATTCGTGGATTTATGTGGGAGATGGCCCCATATCAGGATCAAGAAGATCTCAGTCTACCATTCAAAAGTCTCCCTGTGAGGGTATCTAAGTGGCTCAGTGGATTGAGAGCCAGGTCTAAAGATAGGTCCCAGGTTCAAATTTGACCTCAGATATTTCCTAGCTATATGACCTTGAGCAAGTCACTTAACCCTGTTGCCTAGCCTTTACTACTCTTCTGCTTTAACATTAATACACAGTATTGATTCTAAGACAAAAGGTAAGAGGCTTTTTTAAGTCTCCTCCATGTATTTTAAGTCTCTCCCATCCTCTCTCTGCCTCCCTGTAATTTTTCCCTAAACGCCTCTGCAATGAATGGAAAAAAAGACCTTACACAGTCTTAGCAATGTTCTCAGAATTCTCTCAGCCATCAGGAGTTCTATCTCCCTCTCCCTACAGCAGCACCTAGAGCAAGACTCTGTCTCTCCACCAAACCATTCAGGGTTTGCCCAGAAGCAGGGTTACACAGCTGTCATCTGGTGTGACAGTTTTACCAGGGGACAGGCACCCTAGCAGCAGTTTTAATATAAAGTAAGAACCAATGAAGAACAGATAGAGAGCCCAGGCAGAGGATATAGACATGAAATAAAAAGGCTTACATATGTGTATAGACCTCCAGAGAACTTCACTTCCTTGTGTAATATACTTCATGAAATACCCCTGGGTTTTAACTCTTTGCTGGTTGGATGGTCCAGCTGCACCTGAAAGTCAGCACTTCCATTTCCTCTGCTTCCTTCTACTCCAGAAGCAGGAATATCATCCTCCTGCTCTAGAAAACCCTAATGGATTCCCCGACTCAAGCTTTTCAGTTTCACTTTGTGTGTTTTTCCCCATTAGATTATAAGCTCTTTGAGGGCAGAAACTGTCTCTTTTTCTTATTTGTCTTTCTTATTTGGCTTAGCTCGGTGCCTGACCCATAGTAGGTGCTTCATAAATGTATAAATTAATTGAATGTAACTCTAATGAGTTCCCAACTGGTACCTCTTCCTACCACAAGAAGTCACACTCCTTAAAGCTACTGCCATCCTTGAATAACTGTATCTTCCTTTTTTAAATTAATTCTTTTGTACATGTAAACTCCAGTAGAATTGTGTGTTGGGTAACGGGGGCTAAGGAGGTTTGGGGGAGAGGGAAAGAACATGAAATATGTAACTAGGGGGAAATATCCAAAAGGAAAATTTTAAATAAATAAATAAATGGATGAATAAAATAAATTAATTCATTTGTTCATTACATTAAAATTCCCAGGTAACTTCCCTTTCTCCCTTCCCTCCGCATTAGAAAAGGCATCATTTCACAAAAAGATACAGGCATACATAAAACTTCGTCTTGCTTATTTCTGTTTACCAGTCCTTTCTCTGGAGGTGGACATACACAAGTTATTCTTCAAACACTATTTCTGTTGCTCCATATAATGTTCTCTTGTTTTTGCTCATTTCACTCTTCATAATTTCATGTAGGTCTTTCCATATTTTTTTAATTAACCTGCTTGTCATCTCTCATGGCACAGTAGTATTCCATCACCATCATATGCCACAACTTGTTTAGCCATTCCCCAATCGATGGGCATCCTCTCAATTTCCAACTCATTGCCACCACAAAGAGAACTTCTATAAATATTTTGCAGCATTAGGTTCTTTTCCTTTTCCCCTGATCACTTAGGAAACAAACCTAATAGTGGTTTTTCTGGATCAAAAAATATATACAGTTTTATAACTCTTTGGCATAATTCCAGATTGTTCTCCAAAACGGCAGGAGCAGTTCACAGTTCCACCAGTGGTGTATTGTCCCCGTTTTTCCAAATCCACTCCAACATTTGTCATTTGCCCTTTTAGCATTTTAGCCCATCTGATAGGTATGATAGGATAGCTCAGAGTTGTTTTTGATTTACATTTCTCCAATCAATAATGATTTAGAGCATTTTTATATAGTAATATAAAATTTTGATTTCTTGATCCAAAAACTGTCCATTCATATCTTTTAACCATTTATCAATTGAGAAACAGCTCATAGTCTTACAAATTTGGAAACGTTCCCTATATGTTTTAGATAAGAGACCTCTCTCCAAGAAACTATCTATAAATTTTTTCCCTAAGTTACTGCTTTCCTTCTCATCTTGGCTATAATTATATCTTCTTTCCCACCATAGTTCTTTCTACTACCATCTGACTCTTCCACTCCTATGACTATCACTACCAGCTCCTGTGGTCTCTACTACCAGTTTTGGTCCCTAGTGAGATCTTTTATGGGATGTCTGGATTTGGAACTCGTGAGGTTGCCTGGGCATTCCTATCTCAAAATATTCATTTAATACTCATTAAATACTCAAAATAAGATAAAGAGAGAATTAACACAAAAAGAAAGAGGCAATCATGTGCTAATAACAGCCATGGCCATGTACAAAACAAGGCTGATACCCTTCTCCAAAATCTACTCCCAGGATTAGCTCAAAGTAATCCAACCTCACCAAGAATGTAAAGGAACAGGACAGAGATGGGCAGCTTATCCCTTTTGTAAGCACATTTAATTAAACTTAGCACATCTAAGTCAGTTCTTAGGGCTCCATAGACAATTTGAAGATGGTTTCAATCATCCTAAAGTACCAACCTTTAAGTCATCAGTCAGAAACTAACTCCCTGCAAATTCCCACATGGTTCTTTGGACTGCAAGAGGTGGCGAATACCTGTGCATGCTCAAAGGACTGGCTCTCCATCGGCCAATTCACGTCTATTACACCATATTGATCTAAGTGTCAAAATTTCTCACTTAGACCATAAGTTTCACGATGTCAGGGATCTTCTCTAGATGTTGGATCTTTCTATGTTTCATTGTCATCACTAAATAAATTAATATATTTAATTTAATTAATTTAATAATTGATTTTAATATTAAAATTAATTTAATAAAGTAAATGAAGTATTGAACTAGTCTTCACATGATATGGTTTTCAGGCTTATTGCTATCCTGGTAGCTCTTCTCTAGTCAAGCTCCAATTCTTATGGAAAATACAATATTGGACATTGAGGCTATAGATGATGATTCATCGAAAAACATACACGTCCTATTCCCTTAAGGGGGCAGAATACCTTCTTCCAAAGACATTCCTTGAAATAAACTAGTCTTACCCTGTACTAGACTTCAGCTAATGTGAAAGTAGACCTTTACTATGATTGATTTAAATTCTTGTTAGAGCTGAAGAATGCTAAGAGCGTAAGTGTATGCTCCTGGCAGATGCTTTTATATAAGGATCTACCCAGCTGGCTGAATAAAGGTCTTTTTCATTCATTTCCAGACCCATACCTATTATAGACCCCCACTAAGGCTAGTGAAAAATGCCTCCTTAAGGTTATCTTAAAATTTTATTCCCCTACTCCATCTTTTTGTTTAAAACCCTGGTCTCCTGTCTTAGTATCAATTCTAAGACAGAAGAACAGCAAAGGTTAGGCGACTAGGGTTAAGTGATTTACCCAGGGTTACACAATTAGAAAGTGAGGACAGGTTTGAACACAGGTTCTAGCTGCCCTTCCAATACCCCATCTTAACATTCTACCAGATAAAATTGAATGTAATGGACTTCTCTACCAGCAACAATGCAATGATCCAGGACAACTCTGAGGGAATTATGAGAAAGAATGCTATCTACATCCAGAGAAAGAACTGTGGGAGTAGAAACACAGAAGAAAAATAACTGCCTGATCACACGGATGGATGGAGATATAATTAGGGGATACTGACTCAAAGTGAACACCCTAAGGCAAATATCAATAATATGGAAATTGGTCTTGATCAGTGACACATGTAAAACCCAGTGGAATTGTTTGTGGGCTATGGGAGGGGGTGGTAGGAGGGGAGAGATAGAACATGAATCCTATAACCATGGAGAAATGTTATAAATTAATAAACTAAATAAAAATTTTAAGGAAATATATTAATTAATTAATTAATTGATTAGCATCCCACCAGAAATCTGACCCCCTAAACTGAGCACATTATTACAGTTATGCTCTGACTGGGACAAACTACAATGAAACTACTATCTTCTTTGGTAATATTTTCGTTAATGCAATCTAAATATTTTTATTATTTATATTCATGCAACCTAAAATATATTTTTTGCACTTTTTTCACCCTGTGGCTTCATATGTTGCCTGTAATCAGTTGAAACTCTAATATCTTTTATACATAAATGACTATTCAACCCTATTTCCCCAGTCTTCTATTTATGTGATTGATGTTTTCAATTTAGTTTTTGGAGGCAAGGTAGCTCAGTGGAAAGAGCATAGGTTCTAGTGTCAAAGGACTTGAGTTCAAATTCTCCCCCTGCCACTTACTCCCTCTATCATCTTGAACCAATCACTTAATCTCCTAGACCTCAGGCTCTTCATCTACAAAATAAAGGAGTTAGACTAGATGACCTCTAAATTCCCTTTAGGATGTAGATTTATGATCTTGTGAGCCTATAACTTTATATTTGCCCCTTTTAAACATCTCATTTATTTCATTTATTGTTCTAAAATCGGAGAATGCCAGAACCAGAAAATATTTTCCAGAAAAGTAAGTCCAAACCTTTCATCTTACATAGGAGGAAACTGAGGCCCTGGGAGATAAGGCGTACTTGTCCAAGACCATTTCACATATCAATAATATGTGGCAGGACCAGAATTTGAAGTCAAGTTGACTTCAAGTCAGTATTCTTTCCATGACACCATGCTGCCTTCCAAAAGGCTTCCCAATATCATCACTCAGTGAAATAACTATCCCTCTCAGGCTTTGTGGCTTCCATGAATAGGATAAGTCATTGCTAAAAATGAACAGGAAAGAACAAGTACTGATGCACAGCAATGGGGTTGTTCAACCAGCTATGAACCCTACCTAATGGTAACATTGTCAATCTCTTGCTTTCTATCTAATAAGATCACAAACATGATTCAATCACAATTTGTATGGGAAAGACCTAAGAGTTTTTATTATTTACAAGCAAAATACGAACCCACAAGCATGGCTGCTTTTTTTTTTTTTTTTAAGAGAGGGAGGCTTTAATTGCATTAGTAAAAAATATGGAGCCCAGATGAAGGAAATGAAGAATTCCATTGGAATTTGCCTAGTCAAATACTTCACTGACCCAAGATGGACTGTTGCTTACACCCTTTGCCTTATTTATCACTCTGGTGGTTCCGAAGGTCACAGAGGAGCTAAGTTCAAACCCACATCTTGCCTCTTACTTCCTGTGGAGCCATACTGAAATTACTTAGCCTCTCTGAGTCTCAGTCTCTTCCTTTGCAAAATAAGGAATTTGGACTAGATTTCAAAAATCCCTTCCAATTCGAAATCCTTGATCAAAAAGAAAAGGAAGATGATTTGGAATGACTATTCTCTTTTTATTAGACTCAAATTCAGACTTAGGGATTCAACCCTAATCCATGATCATCATCATATAGCAAACTATTTATTCAAAACATCAATTTACTGTAATCCATCAAAAAAAAAAAACAACAAACAAACAGATGTTTCTGTCTTTTACCCACACATTGATGGTCCAATTCACCAAAAAGACAGAGTGAACTTAACATTTCGTTTGAAGTTATTCAGCATTTTCAGTTTCTTTTTTTTTTCTTTTTTAATTTTTTTCTTTGGTTACATGATTCTTGTTGTCTCCCTCCTCTATTCCCTCCCTGGTCCTGGAGTTGACAAGCAATTTCATTGGGTTATATATATATATATATATTATCACTCAAATCCTATTTCCATATTGTCCATTTTTAATAGTCTAATCTTTTAAAACCAAAACCCTAAATCACATACCCAATATAAACAATTGATAAATCATATGTTTTCTTCTGGATTTCTACTCCACACAGTTCTTTCTCTAGATGTGGATAGTATTCTTTCTCTTAAGTCCCCCAGAGTTGTCCTGGATCAACATGATCAGTTTCTAAAGAAATCTAAATACTTTGAGTAAATAAATAATTTTAAATTCATTTAAATATTTATTAAATAATTTTAAAAAATAAATACATTTGAAACAAACATTGAAAATAAATAAGACTGATTTTTACAAGCTGTGCTCATTTGAATGATGTTTCAATCTACTTAACGGTACTGGACTTCCCCAAAAATCCAAAGGAAAATCCCTAAATAGAACAATCCTCAGAAAAATCAAAATGTAAAAAGTTCAAGTTAGTGTCTTCATCATCATCCTGGAAATCTCTAAGTAGACTTTTTTGTCATCTCCCAAACCAAATGTGTCTTTCTGACTGATTTAGATTTGCTCTGAAAGTTTCCCCTTTGCCTTGAGACCTCCTGCTTCATCTGATTTTACTTTAACATCAGCTTTGTTTCCCTGGTAGTCTCAGTGACTGTAACATCCAATGTTTTTCCAAATCTGTTTTCTTAATTTCCCTCTGACATGACATAACCTCTTCATACCATCAACATCAATTACTTCTCATAATGCATTTTTCAATATTTAGATCAACTGGACATGTTCTTATCCTTCTTCTTTAAATGTAAACTCTCCTTCCCCCCTCCCCTGGAGATTTACATTTTAAAATTTTTTTTACTATTTTTACTCTCCTTGCTTATATTTTTTTTTACTATGTTTTACTCTCATTTTTTTTACTATTTTTACTCTCCTTGCATATATTTTTTTTTAATATTTTTACTCTCCTTACTTTTATTCTTGGGCATGGAAGAGGCCATGTCCCTCACTTCTGGGGGAGGTGGCTGTTCCAAAAGGCTAGCCCAAAGGAGTTCAAAGGGAGCGTGTGTATATATATATGCCTGTGTGTGGGTGAGCAATAAGTTCGGTATGGAAGATGAGACATGAACCCTATGACTGTTTCTTAGTGAACCCATGTTTGTTTTTAGTAATCACTGTTGTTCAGGCATTCAGACTTGTTGGATCCTTCAGGACCCCATGTGGGGTTTTCTTAGCAAAGATTCCAGTGGTTTGCCATTTCCTACTCCAGTGGATTAAGGCAAACAAATCTTAAATGATTTGCCCAAGGCCATGCAGCTGGTGATTATCTGAAACTAGATTTGAACTCAGGTCTTCCGGGCTCCAGACCCAGCACTCCATCCACTTAACCATCTAACTACCTCCTTAGTAATCATTACTTTCTTCTATACTTACTCACAAACTATCTTTAGTTTTCAGAATCTACCTTTTTGTCCTTTTGGAAATCAGGATGACATTTGCTCCACTCTTCTCTCATCCCTGTCTTCTACAGTTTCTCACAGATTACTGAGAGAGGTTCTCTGGCTGTAGGTGAGCTCCACATTTGCTTCTTTTTAGAGTCTTGCACCAGATCCACTTTCTCTACATTTGAAACAGAAAAATTCAGGGTCATGAATATTAGAATACTATAAGAATCTAAGACCTGAAAGAAACACTAAATTAATTTGTCCAACTTGCTTGTGTGCAGCTGGGTAAATAGAGTTTGGGAAAGTGACTTGCCCAAAAGCACACGGCTAGCTGGGGCTCAAGCCAGAATAAGAATCCACACTTTGACTCCAAATCCTGTCTTCTTGAACTGCAAAGGAGAGGAACAAAGGGGTCAGAAAGCTCAGTTTCACATATACAAAGTGAAGGCAGTAAAATTCAGTCTTGTCTGAGAACACTGTTGAGGTTTTGATGGACTGTATGCTCTGAGCAAGTCAGCTCTGTTACAGGACAGCTAAAGACCCAGAGCTATCTTTGGTGGTTTTTGGGGAAGCAGAGTTTCCGGGAATGGGGATGTTATAGTCTCTCTGTAATCTGCCCTGGTCAGGACCCCCCTGGAATGTTGGGCCACAGTAAAAATAGGATGCAGATAAATTGGAGAAGAGTCATCAGGGTGGCAAAAGAGCCCGCATCTATGAGCATCAAGTGAAGAAATAGGGAATGTTTATCCCTGGGGAACAGCTGCCTTCAAATATTTGATGGACCGTTCTGTGGAAAAGGACTTGTTTTGGGGGGCCCAGAGGGCAGAACCAGAAGCAAAGGGTTGAAGGTGCAAAGAGGCAAAATCAGAACTGATATCAAACAGTCAACAAACATTCGTGAAGTGTATGCCACTTGCTGGGCATTATGCTAAACTCTGGGAATCAAAATGTAAGCAGAATAAAAAACAGTCCCTGCCCTCAATGGGCTTATGCTCAGATGGGGGAAGACAAGACATAAAAAGGAGTTGAAAAGGGGATGTAATGGCGAGAGAGCATGCTAGAGAAAACCCAAACCAATCCAGCAAGCATGTATCAAGTGCCTGCTGGGGATACAATTAGTAAAAAAAGAAAGACAATCCCTGCCCTCAAGAAGCTTACAATCTCACAAAGGAGAAATAACACAAAAGAAGAACTAACATAAGAAAAATATAGCAAGACATAGTTTTATATACATACTTATATCTGTTTCTTAAATGATGCTTTCTCTAGAACAGGAATGGCGAGAGATACCTGGAAATTTTAAGGTAATGAGCAAATAAATAAAAAAAATTTTTTTCTAAAAGAAAAGGAGGCAGGAGAGGGAGAAGAACATCAAGGAATATCTTGTTATATGGAGTCAAAACCAAGCAGAGCAGCAGATACAAAGTGGAGTCGTCCAGAAGGTTCAGCATATATTCCTCTGCAAAGCAAGGAGACATGGCTGACCTGAGTGTCCTTTTAAATGGATGTTCTGGGAGGAGCCATCCCATCAGAAGCTGAGGCCGCGGGGGGGCTGGCAGGGGGCTTGGGGGTGGAATTCTTCCAGTATGTGATTTTCAGAGCTGGACTGAGCTTCCAGGAAAAAGAGGTTTCTAGGAGCATGGTGAAGAAAGCCCAGAGTGCAGCTTGGAGAGGAAAGTCAAAATTTAAAATTTAGAACTGATCAAGAGTGGAATCAACCATCTCAATAGATGAAAATCTTTAAGAAGAAGCTGAGCAACCACTTGTCAGGCATCTTGCACTGGAGATTGCTTTCAAGAACAGTTTGGGCTAGCTGGCCACCGACATCCCTTCTGAATCTAAAATGCTATGATTCTGTGATATTTAGCCTTTGTTCTTCAGGTGTGCATACTTTGCATGTCCACCTGACACATTTTGTCCAGCTCTTCGAACAGAGATACCATGTTTGGTTGTTCTTTGGATCTTGCATCATGGTAGCAAACCCAATGCTATGTGCCTATGGAGTGTCCAATCTGTATTGACTGAGTTTTTGATTAAAATAATGGCTTCCTTTTCCTCCTTTCTATAGGGATTCACCTCGTGCTTTTGATTTGCTTGAGAAGAGAGAAGAGGCTCGACTTTGAGGTCTTTTCTACCTGCTCCAATACCACTTGGCTACCCCAAAGGCAAGATTAAGATGGCAGCACAGTTCATGGCCATGACATGGAACCTTAGGCCAAGGTCGGTTCTTTACACATTGTCACCAGCTGCCTTGCTTCCCCAAGGCTAAAGAGTCTTCCATAACCCTACTTGCTTTCACACCTGTCACCTTACAGGTAGGATATATCCAGAGTATCATCTTCCTTCCTGGGCAGTCCACTCCCCTCATGAACAGAGAGGTCAGACGGGTATGGAAAACATGTGCATGGGGGCAGGCACAGTGGAAGGAACACCAAGCCTGGAGTTGGGAGGACCTTGATCCAAACTGGCCTCAGACACTTCCTAGCTCGGTGATCCTGAGTAAGCCACTTAACCTCATTTGCCTTCTGTTCCTGAGACAGAAAGTTGTTCCTGAGACAGAAAGAGAAAGTAAGGACTTCAGAAAGGAAGGAAAGAAGGGAGGGAGGAAGGGAGGGAAGGAGGAAGGAAAAGAGAGAAGGGCAGAGGAAGGAAGAAAAGAAGGGAGAGGGGAATGAAGGAAATGAACAGGGAGGAAGGGAGGAAGAAAAAATGTGCCCACTTAGAAGGAAGCAATATAAAGTGAGTTGGAATCCCTTAGAATAGAAGCACAGGGTAGAAAAGAGAGTACTGGCCTAGAAGTCAAAAAACCAGGGTTCTAATTTTGCCTATATAAACAAGCTGTGTAGCTATGGATAAGTCATTTAACTTTCTGAAAATCCAGTTCCTCATCTAGTAAATGAGAGGACTATATTAAATTATCTTTTATATCCCATCCAGTCCTGTTGTTCCTTTGATCTGAGCTTCCATAATTTCATAGATTTTTTAAAAAACCCTTACCTTCAGTCAGTATCAATTCTTTTTGTTTGTTTGTTTGTTTATTTTTAAACCCTTACCTTCTGTCTTAGAGTCAATGCTGGCTCCAAGGCAGAAGAGTGGTAAGGGTAGGCAATGGAGGTCAAGTGACTTGCCCAGGGTCACACAGCTGGGAAGTGTCTGAGGCCAGATTTGAACCTAGGACCTCCCATCTCTAGGCCTGGCTCTCAATCCACTGAGCTACTCAGCTACCCCTATCAATATCAATTCTAAGAAAGAAGAGTGGCAAGGACTAGACAACTGGGGTTAAGCGACTTGCCCAGGGTCATGCAGCTAGGAAATGTTTGTAGCTGGATTTGAACTCAGTCTCCCAACTACAGGCCTAGCACTGTATCCACTATACTACCTAGCTGCCCCTAATTTCATAGATTTTTTTGAGCAGGAAAGAGAAACCTCCTGGACTAGAAGTCACCTAGTCCATATCTCTCATTTTAGAGATAAGGAAAGGAGACCAGAGAAGTTAAGGGAATTATCTAAGGTCACAAAAGTAGGAATTGCATAGGATGGGGGCAGCTGGGTAGCTCAATGGATTGAGAGTCAAGCCTAGAGATGGGAGGTCCTGGATTCAAATCTGGCCTCAGACACTTCCCAGCTGTGTGACCCTGGGCAAGTCACTTGGACCCCATTGCCTACCCTTACCACTCTTCCTAGGAGCCAATACAGAGTATTGATTCTAAGGAGGAAGGTGAGGGTTTTAAATAAAAATTTAAATAAAAATTTTTAAAAAAGAATTGCATAGGATGAGCAGACATGGTTATGTTTTGATCTGTATTATTGAAAGTCAAATCCCAATAAAGGGGGTCACAGATCTGTTGGAGTTTACTATGCAAGGGACTGGGTCAGGTGATTTAGGATGGAGTCATCTCTGCCCTCTGGGAGCTTGTAATCTAGTTGTCTGTGAGCACAGGTGGGTAAAGGAGACAGAAGCAGATATATACAGAGATTAACAAGTACCTGATCGATGCCAAATAAGTGTTAGAGAGAATAAGTATTACAGAATTTTAAGCAGAGAAGTTACTATGAATTAGGGTGGACAAGGAGAGTTTCATGGAATAAAATAAAAAGGACTTTAAGTGGCATAATGACTAGAATCTGAGACTCAGAATCAGGATAACCTAAGTTCGGTCCTCATCTCTGACTTTATTAGATGTACGACCACATCCAGTTGCTTAAGCTCTTTGAGTCTGTTTCTCCATTTGTAAAATAAGGATTAAAAAAACTATAGCACCAATCTTACAGAGTTATTGTGGTGCTCAAATGAAATAGTGAGTGTAAGAGTGCTCTGTAAAATTCAAAGTTCTATGCAATTTCAATTTTCATTATGATTGTAACCTGAATTGCCCTGGGTATACTTCGCCTCCTGCTGCCTAAGCATGATTCTGGTTTGTTGGAAAGGAGGATGGCTCACTACATTTCTGTGTGATGGACAAAACTGGCACGAGAGCTCAAGAGATGAGACCTTGCTTTCTGCTTAGAGAGAGGACATGTAGGATTAGGATTAGGATTTTGGACCTTTAAGGGGAGGAGACAGACAGATAGACAGACAGACAGACAGACAGACAGAAAAGGCTCACGTAAAATAGTCAGTTCTTCGATACGTGCCTAATTTCCAGCTTTTCTTCTAAGAGGGTTCCTCCCCAGGAGGAAGATCAGGGCCTCTCTCTTTTGGTTGAGCTAAGGTACCTTGCTCCCAAAGGAAAAGTTTATTTATTTATTAATTGTTTTGTTTTGTTTTGTGCTAAAACTGTTACCTTCCATCTTAGAATAGATACAGGGTACTCTCCATCCACTGAGCCGCCCAGCTGCCCCCATTAAGCTTGTTTTGTATTCTTATCTGGATAATTTCTCTGATTTCTGTTTTCTATCTACTTAAATCAAAGTATTTATTTGCTATTCACTATTTTTGATTGTCTTTTATATATATACATATGTATAACTAGCATTTGGTGGAAAGAAACCAAGCCTAAAATATGTTTGCGATGGTCCTTCCTTTTTAAGGGATAAATAATTAGGAATGTAAGCTCAACTCTAAAGTGAAATAAATTATTTTGCCTATACTAACAATATTTAGTGAGACAGATAGATGTAATTCTAGTCCTGTGTCCCTTCTCTCAGGGGAGTAAAATGGCTAGACTCATCTTTCCTTCTCCAGTTTCCCTCCAGGCAAGAATCAAAGTCTTTCTGAGAGAGGGGAAGGCAAGAATCCCAAAGTACTTATGAAAGCCTCCCTAGGAGTTGCATTTAGTCAAACCTCTGTGGACATACGCATAACCTACACACACACACACACACACACACACACACACACACACACACACACACATACACACACACACATATCCTCAATTAATAAGTTGGGTCAAGAAGAGTGAGTAAGATTTAGATAAGTTGAGTAGAATATGGAAAACGTTCCAGGAACAGCAGATCATATGAGCAAAGGGACAATGAATGCACCAGCCTTGATAAAGTGGAACTTTGACTTTGGGTGTGCTGGGACGCCAAATAGGTAGTGGGACAACTCTTGCTGTTTAGAATGAAGATGACCATCAAGATTTCTGACTCTCCAACCTTTTGCAGGGTGAGATTTTTCTTTAACTACCTTGGACTTAAATCCTACGTTTAAGTCAAAATTTCAAATAAAGTTTTAAATCCTCGTTGAGATGATTGAGTTATTCTGTTCTGAGAATCCACGTTGCTGGAGACTCCGAGGGACTAAGCCCAAATAAAGATTCCCTTCATTAAAGCAGAGGAAAAGACAATTAAATATCAGATCTCTGTGATAGGGTATTTTTTTAATCACTTTGCTTGTTCAGAATGGGAAGATAAATACATCCACCCAAGTTCACTGTCCTACCATAAAAACTCAAGCAACCAAATTGTAGGCTCCATAAAGGAAGGGATGGTGGGCTATCTATCCTCTATCTTCCCCAGAGATAACCTAGCACAGTTTATTAGACTGAGGACACTTAGAGAAATTGTATTTCTTTTGAGACCTCTCAGCAGGGGATAAGGGAAAATAGAAGATGCTACCCTATGGAGACAGCTCCATGGAGCAGACTGGCATGCTAAGCTCCGACAGAGTCCTGGCCCCTTGGCCTTACCATCCAAGCAAACAAAAACACTCACCAATCATGTCCAGATGCCTGATCATTTCATGACTGAGCAGACGTGCTTGCAAAGGGGAAGTTTGGACAAGATCATAATGAAAACATACATGGGAGACAAAGCAAAAACAAAACAAAACTTGACTGTCTTTAAAGGAAATTCATCTCTTTCATTCTCTATTTTCACTGTGAAGGGAAGAAAGCTCCCTCTGAGGAGCAGGCTGGCAGCTTATGGCTGGACGACAGAATTGTTTTAGCAACCTGGCCACTACTTTTCCTCCAACTTGTCATAGTGGGTCATAGATCACCTCCTTGCAGGAGTCTGCACTTAGGACGATGGCCAGTCTTGGTTCCTTGGCATCAATGCTCTCTTGTCTGGCCTCAACGGGACAGACGGGAAGGAGAACTAATAATAATAACAGACATTTATATAATGCATTAAAGTCTGTAAAATGCTTTATATCCATTGTCTCATTTAAGCCTGGAAGGAAAGTACTATAATAATTAATGACCACCAAATTTAAAAAAAAAACTTATTTTTCTGTCCTTCCTTCCTTTGTTTCTTCCTTCCTTCCTTTGTTTCTTTCTTCCTTCCTTCCTTCCTTCTTTCTTTGTTCCTTCCTTCCTTCCTTCCTTTCTTCCTTCCTTCCTTTCTCTCTTTTCCCCTTACACTCTTATTTGGTCCCTTAGTAACTAAGACAGAAGGGCAAGGACTAGGAAAACAGGATTAAGTTGTTTGCCCAGGGTCACGTAGCTAGGAAGTGTCTGAGGTTAGATCTGAACCCAGGTCCTTCCAACTACAGGCCTGGCATCCCATCCACTGTGCCACCTAGCTGTACTTTACCTATCCCATTTTACTAATGAGAAAATTGTTCTTCTTGTTCATTTGTTTCAATCACGTCCAACTCTTTGTGACCCCATTTAGGGTTTTCTTGGCAAAGACACTGGAATAGCTTACCATTTCCTTCTGCAGCTCATTTTTACAGATGAGGATACTGAGACAAACAGGGTGAAGTGACTTGCCCAGGATCACACAGCTAGCAGTGTCTAGGGCTGTACTTGAACTCAAGAAGATAAGATTTCCTAACCAAAGGTCCAGTGCTCTATCACTATGCCACCTAACTGCATTAGATGAGAAATCTGGGAAAGTAAATTTGCCCACGCACACAGATAAGAGTTGGATCATCCTAACTCCAAGTCCTATACTCCTCACACTATGCCACCTAGCCTTTTCTTGCTGGAGAAAGCCAAGGAATGGGACTTACAGCTTGCATTTATACAGGTTTTAAGGTTTCCACAGCATTTGGGTAACAACACCCTTCCTGGCACATAGGAAGGAATCTCTGAGTAAATGCTTGTTGCCCCACTAGGGGAAGCAGTACAAGCATTTCTATCCCCACTCTACAGATGCATCAGGTACCTGAAGCCCTATCATCCATCTGGCTTGTGCACAGGTCTCTCCCTGCTGCTGTGGTGAGAAGAATCCAGGGCAGTTCCATTTAGGTGCAATTGAGCATGTTTTTCCCTTCCTTCCCCACCCCCACCCCCTTCAAAAAAGTCCTAAGTACCAACCACTAGTCAATACTTGAAAGTGTATGACTCTCTTATGAATTATTATTATGGTTATGGCTTTCAAGTGTTTGGGGGAATGATGGCACAGTCTCTATTTTTGTGTTTCTGGCTATGAGAACCCCATCAAATAACTATTCAGTGGTCCTCATATTACTTTTTATGGTCTGTGATTTGAAATACCCACTTGGAAAATTGAAAATAAAACTGCTTTCCTCCCAGACTGTTCTGTTTCCATTGGGTAAATGCTAATATTTCTTTCTCCTCATATTTCTAATTCAACAGAAGCCAACAAGACTCTATTTTTTCTTCCTTTTCCCCCTCTATTTCATTCCTTACATGCTAAGACGATCATTGATCTCATAAAAAAAATAAGATCATTTCAGGAAAGGATGAGCCCCCCCCCAAACTCTCAAAAGACACCTCTCCCCAATTTATCAACTTTCCCTGCAAATCTTCTAGGAAATATGTTTGAAGCAAGAGTCCCTAAGATTCTGGTGCCCCCCACAGGAGATGCTAGAGTTTTCCAGACTATATTGATGATTCCTGGGCTTTGTATAACATTCAGATAACATTGATTCTTTTTTTTTTTTTTTAAGATTTTTTTTTAAACTCTTAACTTCTGTGAATTGGCTCCTAGTTGGAAGAGTGGTAAGGATGGGCAATGGGGATCAAGTGACTTGCCCAGGGTCACACAGCTGGGAAGTGTCTGAGGCCAGATTTGAACCTAGGACCTCCCGTCTCTAGGTTTGCCTCTCAATCCACTGAGCTATCCAGCTGCCCCCAAATAACATTGATTCTTAAAGCCTCTGCCTGCCCAACATGATTCTAGAAACCCCTAGCCTAGATCAATATCACATATCCTCCCAAACCAGGACCAGGTTTGATTCATGTGGATGAGAATTCCAAGAAGACTCAGAACCAACCTTGTCTCTCTATAGTGGGAGTACGGTGGTTATAGATTTTAAAACATCTTTTCTTCCCACTGTTAAGTGAGTTTGCATCTGGGTAAGCTCATCTGGTTTGTTTCTGCACCCCATGTTCAGGGGTCCTAGTCTTTGAAAATAATATCAACTCTGGGACAAAATGCCAGCAGGTACTTAAGTGGTTATGCACCAGACAATAGACACTCTTTTATCCCAGAATACATCGTTGAGTAGTATTGGCATTGAGTAATCCCAAATGGGGTAAGAGAGAGCAGGACACAACTAAAAGGACTGGACAATAAAAATACTCTCCTCAAAGGGCTCATTTGTACTATTTAGAGAGAGATATTGTAAGGGACTCTGCTAGGGATGAGAATCATTTCTGGTGTTTTCAGTATTTCTACATATATGTAGATATACATATATACACACATATAATATTATGACATTTAATAAGCCTCTCTGAAAGGCACACTTATATGTGTGTAAATTTATGTTACATATTATAATTATTTGTCAGTCTTTCAGAGAGGCATATTAAAAGAATGAAAGCACCATTTTTAGAATAACAGTAACATGGAATTTTAATATTAGTTATCATACCATGTATAGGGCTAGTCATAACTAAACTTGTGATTTGTTTATTAGAAAGAATACTATGGGGCAGCTAGGTGGCACAGTGGATAGAGTGCCAGGCTTAGAGTCAGGAGGACCTGGGTTCAAATATGGCCAAAGGTACTTCTTAGCTACGTGATGGTGAACCTATGGAACATGTGCCAAAAGGGGCACACAAAGCCCTCTCTGTGGGCACACACTTCGTTGCCCACAAGAGTTCATTACTAGACAACCAGAGAGACTTGGGGCAGAGCCGTTCCCTTTCCTTTCTCCATGCAACTGAGGATATTCCTCACATGACCCTCCCCTCTGCCCAGTAGCCCAATGGGGGTGCTTTCTCCCTCCCCTGTCTAGGGGTAAGGTGCTGGGAGTGAGGGGGGCTTACATGCTGCTTGAAGGTGTGGCACAGGTGGCAGCCTGTTGAGTCTGTGGTGAAGGTGATTTTTGGGGTTGGAGAGGAGCTAGGTTTGAGGGGAGTGTAGCTCACAATGTGGCTCATAGTTAGAGATGAGCAAAACTGGAGGGGAGCAGAGCACTCAGGCCACTCTCCTCCCCATCTCCACAAGTGCCTCTCATCATCCACTCCTCTATCCAACAACCCAATGGGAGAACTTCCTCCTTCCCCTGTCTGGGGTAAGGCAGGGGGGCAGGGGGTGAGGTGGGGAGATGGGGGTGGCATTCATATCTGGGGGCAGGGGTGCCAGGCATAGCACTAGGTCTGGGAAGGTGGGGTGGGGGCAGACCCCTGCAGTTCATCTCTAAAAGTTTCACTGTCACTGTCCTAGTTATATGACTGGGAATCTGCCTAGCCCTTGCTCCTCTGTCTTAGAGTTGTTACTAAGACAGAAAGTAAGAGAGGAAGGAAGGAAGGAAGGAAGGAAGGAAGGAAGGAAGGAAGGAAGGAAGGAAGGAAGGAAGGAATATTGATTTTGACATGGAGAATCTGAGCTTGAATCCTACCCAAATAATGTTATTCTTCTGCTCAAAAAACTTCTATGGCTCCCCATTGCCTAGGATAAAATATTGACTCTTAAACTTGCCATTTATTATCTGTTCCCTGTACACCACATCTTTTATCTTTCCTTTGAGCATTTGCCAAGTTTTTGGCCATGCCTAGAACATACTTCCTTTTTGAGGAAGGCTCAGTGCAGGTGCCTTCTGTTGTGGCAAATTCTTCTCTGGTTCCCCAGTTGTATGTAGGCTCTCTCTTCTTTTTTTTCCCCTGATATTATATTAATTTGCATGTTGTACCTCATTTGAATGCAAACTCTTTGAGAAAAGAGATTGTTATTTTTTCAGTTTTATATCCCTAATTCCTTGCACATAGTAGGTACTTAATAACATTTATTTAGTTAAATTGTTACTTATAATCAGCCGATGGGATCTGAGCTATCAATGAGAAGCATACATTGACTACCAACCATGTATCAGGTATAGTAAGCGCTACAAACACAAATATAAAAATGAAACTGCCCCTGCCCTCAAGGAGTTTATATTCTATTTAGGAAAACAACATATATACATGTAAGAATCTATCAAATAAATACAATTTACTTCTTTGGAGGGAAGGCACTAGTAGAGACCAGTTGTTTAAATTCTCTGAGCTTCATTTTCCACTCCCTTCACTAAGATTCCAAAGAAAGCAATAACCTTGGGCCACCCTACTTCAGAGTTCCAGACTATTCCCTTGCTAGACATTCCCCACACCTTCCTTGCAGCCATAAGCCTATTCCCTAGATATCTTGCTGTTTAGCTATCATCTGATCCCCTTCTCTTGGGGTCAGATGAACTAATCTGGACCTAAGATATTAATAACTAAAACTAGTTTAAGGTATTAGATAAGCAGTGGGTAGAGTGAAGGAAGTGGAGTTAGGAAGACCTGAGTTCAAATCCATGTGTCAGAGTCCAGTCAGATCTCAGACCACTTATTAGCTGTGTGACCCTGGTCAAATCATTTAAACCTTATTTGCCTCAGTTCCCTCATCTGTAAAATGAAGATGTTAGTAGTGCCTATCTCCTAGGGTTGTTGAAATGAAATAAGAAGTATGAAAGAATAATTGTAAAATGCTTCATTAGCATAGTGCCTAGCTATATAAATGTTAGTTATTATGATCTTCATTATTATTATCTTAGGTAATATTAGCTTTATTATTATCATTATTATTAATTTCCAAAGACTAAGCATTGTGGAAGCTTTAAGACCATCAATAGGGGAGAGTGGAAGAAATATTTTAACTCCTCAGACCTTCTTTTGTCACTATGGAGATGGCTATTTACTTTGCCTATACATACATAAGGCTGGGTAAATACTAGAAAAGTGTTATTAACTACAAAACACAAATCTATGTGATGGCTAAAAGCACCTTCAGCTGCTGGTTCACATAAGATTCCGGAGTGGAAAGAGGGGAAAAATCGGCCCCTGTGATTCTATTTAGGCTCTTCCCACCCCCTCAGACTGATGGTTTGTTTGGGTAAGTGAGACCTTCTGTTCTGATTGTTGTCAACAGTACCTCTCACCATAGGGCTCTGAGGGTATCTTCCTGCTGTGAAATTCAAGCACTAATCTGGGGTTTGGGGAGGGGGAGGCTTTAATCCATCTCTTGGTTAATCTTCTCATCTTCTCTCTATAGCCATACCCCAGCCCCTCGGATCATTAGCTGGAATTCTGCCTTTCCCATCCCAGTGGCCCTGGAGGGGCTAAAGTAGACCCTTTCAGAGAAGAAATTCTTCAGAGGTTTAGAGCAACTGAGATATCTAACCATTAAGCCTCTGGTCGGGAGAACCATAATATAAATAAGAGGTAAGGAGGGAAATCTGCCTTAAAATAATATGGCAAAGGTTTACAGCTCACTCCAACCGACAAGATTAGTTTCCAGAACCTTAGGGTTTTGATAATAGCACCCCGGGCTCGCGTGTGTGTGCGCGCGCAATCGCAAGTGGCCACAAGCGCACACACACACACACACACACACACACACACACACACACACATATATGTTTCTAATAACAAGGTACTAAAGTTAAATAAACCTGCTTGTCCAAATACTGCTGCATTGCAAAGCTTTGCTTAATATTTTGAGAGAAACCTAAAGATAAATAATGGCTGCACGGACAGCTATATCCGATGCTCGTGGTGCCATCTACTGTCCAGTTTGCTAAATGACAGCAAAGATGCAGGCAGAGAATTTTATCGGTGTCGGATGCTGCAACTGGCATACACAGTCTTTAAAATGTAGATGGCTGGTCCACACCTCCTCCTAACGAAAATGCTTTAAGAAAATGACAGCTGTGTTTGCCTCTCATCCATCAATGGCCACTAGAATCCAGTGTATTTGTAATGTAATGGTAAAGCCCCTTAAACATTTTTATTCCCCCTCCCCTCCAGGGATGCCACAAAATGTCAAAGCTTGTTATTGTAACAGTATTGTTAAATAGAAGGTAAGGGGTGAGGGGGAGAGGAATCTCTTCCTTTCTATCTTAGAATTAATACTAAATATCGGTTCCTAGGCAGAAGAGAGATAAGGGCTAGGCAATGGGGGTTACCCAGTTAGGATAAAATTTGAAGGAAAAAATTTGAACTCAAGTCCTCCTGCCTCCAGGATTGGCACTATCGCTGCCCTTCTTCACTTTTTTAAAAAAGAAAACAATATTTGCCCTCCTGCAGCCTTGTGATGCCTTGCCCGTTTTCTACACTTTTTCAAACACCATTCACCAATCTCATCTGCCCACTCTCTCAGGAATCAGGGATGTACAGTTCATTTGTACTCAGTGATTTGAGTCACAGTTCAATCAGGGGGTTTCATCATGGCAAGTCTCAGTCAAATTTGTCCCCTAGAATTAGGACCTCCGGTTCCTCTAATTGGTCACCTAAACTTTGGGCTTTTGAGTATGAACACCAGACCTGTTATTTTGCCAGTGAATCCTTTCTTCGATTTTGTTTCCTATGAATTTCTGGGTTTCTCAACAGTCATCCTTCTTCCTTCTTTGAGGTCTTCCTCTAGTGTCTGAATCCAGGGATATACACAGGCAGTTTTCTCCATCCTCCTTCCTTTTTAGTTTAAATCCTTTTTGATTAAACTCTCAAGACACCTGGTCAATACATTCTTACCATTTTTTGTTAGGTATAATCCATAGATCTTGGGTCTAGAGCTTGATGGAACTGAAAAGCCCATCTAGCTCAAACCCTGAATATTACAGATGAAGAAATTAAGGGGCAGGGAGGTTAAGTGACCCAACATCACCTCTACCAGCACACAGAGAGTACATTCTGGGAACCAGCTGCTGCCCTTTGGGAGTCAAACACCTGGAACAGGTTGAGAGTAGATCCCTTTTCTTTTGGGGACTTTCTTCTATATGTGCCATTAAAAGTATAAGTTAATTCAGACTAACTAAAAGGTTCTGGGTATATTAAATTCATATGAGAAAATTCAAAATGATGATACTGTCATAAAAGGGAAGATGGTTGTTTTTAAAATAAGTTTTCATTATAGCTTTTCTTTTTACAGTGTCATTTCTAAATTGTGAAGGGATTGTATAGTGGATAGAACTGGCCCCAAATCAGGAAGGTCTGAGCTCCCATGCTGCCTCTGACTTAGCCTGACTGTGAGAGTGGGCAAGACTTTAACCTCTTATTTCCCTGAAACAACTCTTCTAAGACACAAAATTACATAGTTCAGTAGTTGTCCTTCAGCTTGAGTAGAGGGAGTTTACTCCCAGATAGGTCACATACCAGTGAAATCATAGGTCCAGTTTCCCTGACCAAAATTTAAAAATCCAGAGAATTTCCAGATAATAGGATAGAACTCCATTATAAACACACACACACACACACACACACACACACACACACACACACACACCCCAGATATGCATTTGAACATCCCCTGAAGTTAAGTTTAGACAAAAGTCAATAGAGTGACCGAGTCTGATAGTATATGCCATAAACCCTGACCCCACTTCCGTGCAGAGAAGATATATTTCATTATTAGATGCTATTTCCGCCCCCAATCAATGCACAAATCAGTATCTTCTAGTCCTTTGAGATATTGCAGAAAATGAATTCTACCAATATCATCCAGAACTTCCCCTTCACTACGTTGTTCTTATTCTTCAATTGGGTCTGACTCTTCATGACCCCATTTCAGGGTCTTCTTGGCAAAGATATTGGAGTAGTTTGTCATTTCCTTCTCCAGCTCATTTTCCAGATGACAAAACTGAGGCCAGTAGGGTCAAGTGACTCACCTAGGGTCACATATCTAAAAAATGTCAGGTCAGATTTAAACTTGGGTCTTTCTGACTCCAGGTCTGGTACTACTGCACTAATCTATTTGCCTTGACTAGATCCTCATTCCAAATTTAAAAAAACACTTAGGCTGTGTCTATAAAATGCCCCCCCAAAAAAGCCTTTATTGATTTAGCAAAATCAGTCAACTTCTATCCAGCTGCTGTTGTTTTTTTAAACTCTTACTTTCCATCCTAAAATCAATACTGTGTATTGGTTCCAAGGCATAAGAAGGGCAGACAATTAGGGTTAAGTGACCTGCCCAGGGATAGCTAAGAAGTATCTGAGGTCAAATTTGAACCCAAGACCTCCCCTTTCTAGACCTGTCAATCTACTGAGTTACCTAGCTGCCCCCTACTAATTATATTTATAAAAATAACTCCAGCTGTTAGAAAATTCTTCCTTGTGTGGAGCCAAAATCTGCCACCTAGTAATTTTTTTCCATTGCTCCTATTTCTCCATATGAAAATACTACACCAACTCCATTCTATATTTATGCAGTTGATTTTTTAAATTAAGTAACCGATCAAGTTTCATCATAAGAGATACAACCATTGTTCCAGGCTGTTGAGATTTTTTTTAAGCACCAAATTCTATCATCCAACAAATGAACTATTCCCTCTGTATTTCCAGGTTCCTTAAAATTTCATAAGTATGCCATCTTCATCTGAGTCTTCATTAAAAATCTTTAGTGGAATATGGCTGGACACTCAGTCCTTCAGTACAAAACTATGACCTTTCTCAAAGTTGACAGTGAGTTGATTCACTAATCAACATTCAGTTTTGTCATTCATTCACCTGTGAAACCATGCAAATATTTCATCCTGCAACCTACATCTTCCCATTTTGTCCAGAAGAGATTTTGCAAATAATTTTATGAAACCCAGATTTTCTTTAATTGACAAGACTTATGACCCTTTCCGAAAAAGTAAATAAGGTTAGGCATGATGTGTTCTTAGTAAAATTAGAGTGGCTCCTTCTCTAAGAACCCAACAATATTCCATTTCATAATCTCTTTACAGTATAGCGTCTTAGACCATGGGTTCATGGGTTCAGGGGAAATCTGCTTCCCCAAAATCTGAGTTATACCTCAATTAATAGAAAGGTCAATGAACAATAATTTATTCAGCAGCTGCTATATATCAAGAAATCTTCTCTAGGGATTCCAAGAGAAAAGTAAATCTGTCTTCCAGAAGCTTACCCTCTACTAAAGGAATAAAACAGGATCACAGATAAGTACTTAAATACACGTGATTAAATAATAATCAAACAAATAAATGTGATGGGTGGAGGGGAACTAACAACTGGGAGCAACTAGAAGAGCTTCTTGAAGCAGGTAGGACTTGAGCTGAGCCTTCAAAGGAAATAAGTGTTCCCAAAGGCAGAGGTGAGGAATGCGGGTCTAGCATTTACCCAGGACAACTGAGTCTTCAGGAGTTGGAGTCCTACACCATTCCCAGATAGGTAGTTTGGACTGAATCAGTGTTGAGGGAACCTTGTTCTCTAAAGAAAAGATTTCCTCCCATTCACTGAACCATTAAGTGCCCCAATCCTGCTACTCTAGGAAGAATTTTCCTTCTGTCTATGGCTTCCCCCAAAATGGAAGAAAGTAAAAAATAAAAAAATAAAAAAAAAAAATAAAAAGTATTCAATGTATAACAAGACTCTGGTATGAGACTGGTAATTTATTCCTACATAGAAATGCCATGAGTTGAAGAATCATAGTGTTCTTTAACAGTTTCAGTAATTTATCTCATAAAAATATAGCTATAATTAATTGGGAAGCTAATAATATTAAGTAAATTTTCAATACTACTAATCAGGCATCATTTACCTTTCACCTCAGCTGGGCACTGTCCGGCTCTCCCAACAACTCTAGGTACATTTCTGCTGGTGAAACATGACAAATTTAGGCCAAAACTTCTTTTCTTATTATTATTAAATCCTTAACTTCTGTGTATTGGCTCCTAAGTGGAAGAGAGATAAGGGTGGGCAATGGGGGTCAAGTGACTTGCCCAGGGTCACACAGCTGGGAAGTGTCTGAGGCCGGATTTGAACCTAGGACCTCCTGTCTCTAGGCCTGACTCTCAATCCACTGAGCTACCCACCTGCCCCCTAGGCCAAACTTCTTGATGGTGGCCATAATCCCTAATGCAAAAGTTTCCCTTGCCATCGGTCACTGATATTCCAGAATAACTCAACTGCTACAACTCCAGATATCCCAGGATTTGGGGATGTTAATTAAGAAGGAAATACAAGAGAGGCAAAAGCTGTCAAGGACCCAAGCACAAGTTCACCTAGTTTTGGCCCCCAACACTAGCTTCCAGGTGAGTGAGATCACCTAGATACTGAGCTAGATAAGAATTCTGTCCTTATCCATCCCTCCTAGGAGGCACAACTTGCCAAATGGACAATCACACCTCATAAACTTGAACCAAAAATTACTTTTCTTTTAATAAATGTTAACTCCCAAAGCCCTGCTACTAAGAAAGGAAGAGGACCAAGAGACCATTTAAAGTTTCCTGTATCATTCTAAAATGCCAAGGCCTTTCATCACATAGCTTAGAAGAGACCAGGAAGTTCATCATCCCCAAAGACACAATCAAAGAATCAAGATATCTTTGAAGTCCATGGAAAATTCTAGGGAATCTTTGGAGTCATATTTCCTGAGGTGGCCCCTATAGGTTCAGAGGTATAGGAAGGCTTCAGAAGAACTGAGTTACAAAAATGAAATGTTATATATGAGAAACAGCAAATTAAGACAGTTTGATTAGAGTATAGAACACGTGAGGAAAAGTAAAATAATCACACTGGAAAGATACACTGAAGCCAAGTTTGAAGGAAGAGCTTTAAAAATCAAACAAAAGAATTTGTAAATTATCTTAAAGGTGGTGGAATGAAGGGACTCAGTGAATAGAGAGCAAGACAGGGTTCAAATCTGTCCTCAGACACTTCCTAGCTGTATGACCCTGGGCAAGTCTCTCTTAAACCCCATTGCCTAACCCTTACCACTCTTCTGCCTGAGAACCAATACACAGTATTAATTCTAAGAGGGAATATAAAGGATTTTAAAGTCAACGGAATAGAGAGACAGTGAAGAATGGTGAGAAAGTAAGTAATGTGATCCAATTTGTGCTTTAGGAATATCAACTTGGCATCTGCATGGAGGAAGGCTTCCAAAGAGAAAAGACTTGATACAAGGAGACCAAGTAGGAGATGTTGCAACACTCTAGATGAGAAGTGATGAGGACCTGGACTCAGGGGGTTTATAGTGTGAGTAGAGAGATGTGTGAGAAAGATACTGAGGGAGTGGAATGACAAGAATCAGCGGATGATTGGATATGGGACTAGGGGGAAATGAGTGAGAGAAGAGCATGGAGGATGATTCTTGGTATGCAAATATGGGTGAATGGAAAGGTGATGGTGCTCTTAAGAGAAATAGCACAGTTAGGAAGGGTAGATTTGGGGGGAAATATCATGAATTTTATTTTGACTATATTTCATTTGATATGTCATGGGTCATCTAGGTGGAGATGACAAAAAGGGACTATAAATCGAGAGGAAAGTGCCCCAAATACACAAAGCTTTGGAAGTCACATACATGAAGACAATATTGCAATCTATGAAAGCTGATGAGCTCACCAAAAGAAAGAAGAGGGAAAGATTCCGGTCAGAGCCCTTGGGATACACTTCCATCTAACCCTTACCAGCATTTCCCTCTTTGATTCTCAATACTTCTCCAACCATGTAGTGAGTCTCTCCCAAGATTCCTATTGTTTTCATTTCACCAACTATTTCCTCTTTGTTTTTCAGAATTAGATCCAGAAGGAACAATACCTCAGTTCCTTCAAGTCTTAATAGTGCCCCATCATTTTCTTTGAAGTGAATTCCCAGAACATCAACTACATCCACAATCAAATAGAAGTACAAAAAAAATTTTCAAAGTCAAAGATAAATTTATTTTGGAAATATTTATGTTTCAGCTGCCCTTCATTAGTGTAGAAAATTGAGCTTGCTTTCTATAAAGTCCTCAAGCAAGAATTCTGTTGCATACACTGCAAATCTATTGGTTAGGAATGCATGAGCCTGGTGTCATGATTTGGTGGCCTTAAAACTCTGTTTGAATCAGCTGTCCAAATACATTTCTAGTTATCTAATTATTCTTTGTGACTCAAATATCCATTGTCACCAACCTTGGCTATGAAGCGTAATTGCCTTCCTTTCCTGGCTGGAAATCTTTTAAATGCTGCTTGTTTCTTTATTCCAAATGGAAAAGGAAATTTTCCATTGATCCTTCAAACCACAGCAGTGCTTAGAGCTTATTCATTTTAAAGCTTTTCTGTTGCTTTGACTGCAGAAATAATCATGAATTTATTAAACTGAAAAATTGCCCTATCTGACTGCTTCCTAGTCTTTCCTTCCAATTGTTTATATTCTTTTATTACAGGAAATGAAGCAAGTCAATAGGGACTCCAATTAGATTCACTACAAGTGGATAAAAACAAGATTAGTCAAGGCTACATCTTTACATCACTTCACTTCAAACCATTTACCTTAAATTCTTCAAGTCAAAAAAAAAAAACAGAAAATGACTCAAGGACTATAAAACATAAACAATGTTATTTAATTTTCTTTTAAAATAACAATTTTGTAAGTTTTCCTTCTTCCCTTACAGAAGTAAGAAACTATGGGCGTAGAATTTTTTTCCTCCTAATTTTTCTTCCTATTCTTTGTTTAAAGAGATAGCTCTAGAGGTGTCAAAGTGAGAACAGATAGATTTGAAAATAAAGTGACTCAAAGAGAAAGATGTCAATTTTTTAACATCTAAATCAGTAGTTCCCAAACTTTTTTGACCTACCGCTCCCTTTCCAGAAAAAATATTACTTAGCGCCCACTGGAAATTATGAAACTATTTATTGAATTCAGAATAGAATGTAATACAAAAAAGTGTGGCCATCACTGATCCCCTGGATAACTTTGCAGCCCCACCAGGGGGCAGTGGCGCCCACTTTGGGAATCACTGATCTAAATGCGTCTCTTTGTTGCAAACTTGGGTAGTATTTTCCAGTCTTGATTTTTTTTTCTACCTGTTCCTAGGATGCCTCTTTCTCCTATATCTCTCCCCTAGTTTTTCTTATGGCCTCTTAGTTCCTTCTCCTTCTAGTTTTACTTCCTTCTCTTCCTCTCTTTCCTAATGATCGTTTGATTTTTGGCTGATAGAATGCTCTTGACCACCCAAACAGGCAACAGAGATACACATAACTAATATAGAAGGATAATCCTCAATGTGTAATGAGGTACCAAGGACTAACCAGTTTGATTTGTAGGTTATCTTTTAGCCTGCTAACTCGCTTTGTTTTTATGGTTCATCTCATTGTTGCAAATTCTCAAGCAATCCTGGTATATTTTTGGATGTTTCCTTATTGATTACTAAAAATTGTATACGTCTCTTAATCAAGCAACTAAACTCAGATCCCCTAATGCAGTTCATTAAATTTTATCCATATAATAATCTTTTTATTCCATTTCCACATGGAAATTCAGAGCTCTAAGGAATTAACTAAAGAACTTAAATTTTGGTCAGGGAGAAAATTTGAAAGTTGGAAAAGGTGCAATATGCTTAAGGTAGACAGGACAGGGTGAGATGCTTCTCAACCCCAGACAGCCTGCAAAGAATTCAAGGAAATGCCATTTTGAAAAAGTGTTGCCATAATGTCGGGGCACACTGAAAATAATGTGTAATCCACTTGTTTTCCAAAACAGCAGACATAATGGTTATTTCATCCTTTCTCTTGGGCAACCCAGAGTCTTACTTTCCCTTATGGTGGCACAGTGGATAGAACCCTGGGCCTGAAATCAAGAAGACCTGAGTTCAAACCCAATCTCAGATACCTACTAGCTGTACAACCCTGAGCAAGTCACTTGACTTCTGTTTGCCTTGGTTTTCTCAACTGTAAAAATGTGTGAAATAATAGCACCTACCTCCCAGGATTACTCTGAGGATCAAATTAGTTAATATTTGTAAAAGCACTTAGCACAGTGTTCATCACACTGTGGGTGCTATATAAATGCTTATCCCCTTTCCTTTTCTTCCTCCATTTTGGACATTTTAGGAAAAACAATGAAAAATTGGAGCACATACAGAGGGGGTAGTAACCAGGATAGTGAAGGGCCTGGGTCATTGATGGAGCCAAGGCAATCCATTGTCTTCAAATATTTCTAACATTATGTAGCAAACAGACTAAACTTGTCACTATTGCTCTTTTAGTGTGAGTAATTAAACCTCAGAAGTTGACAAATGCTACAAATCAAGGCTTGATTTATTGTTTTGCTGACTGTCCAGATGAGAAAGTGATGGAGAAAACAATAATGCAGATTGAACTTAAAAGTATGTTGTGCATCCTTTTTTTTTTTCAGAGTCTATTGTTAAATATTTGTCAGTGTACCATTGAGTATAAGGGAGAAATTTGGAACAGTACAGATTTCATGAAGTGGAATAGACTACCTCAAGAGAAGAGATGTTCCCCTTTATTAAATTTTACTTTAGAAAGTCAGCAGCAGCTAGGTAGCATAGTGGATAGAATGCCAGATCTGTAGTCTGGAGGACCTGGGTTCCAATTTGACTTGAGACACTTCCTAGTTGTATAACCCTAAGCAAGTCATTTAAACTCTATTGTTTAACTAAACAATAACTGTAGTCCAACTATTGATAATATGGAATTAGGTCTTAATCAATGATACATGTAAAACCCCGTGGAATTATGTGTTGGCTGGGGGGGGGGGAGTGGGTTTGGGGGAGAGGGAAAGAACATGAAACTAGTAACTATGGGAAAATATTCAAAATTAAAAGCAAATTAAAATAAAAAATAAACTCAATTGTCTAGCTTTGCTTCTCTCCTGTCTTACAATTAATAATAAAACAGAAGGCAAGGGTTTTAAAAAAAAGAAAGAAAGTGAATGATCAGTTTTTGGATATGTTATAGAAGGCCTTTTTGGTCAGGTATAAGTTAGATATAACAATTTCTGTGACTGCAAAGCCATTCATTTCCTTACGTAGACTTAGTGTCTAGGTCGGTGCTCTATGGTAATCTTTTTTTTTTTAACTCTTAACCTTCTGTCTTAGAATCAATACTATGTATTGGTTCCAAGATAGAAGAGCAATAAAGGCTAGGCAATGGGGGTTAAGTGACTTGCCCAGGGTCACACAGCTAGGAAGTATCTGTAGATATGAACCCAGGATCTCCCATCTCTGGGCCGGACTGTAGTTACCTTTTTTTTTTTTTTTAAACCCTTGTACTTCGGTACATTGTCTCATAGGTGGAAGATTAGTAAGGGTGGGCAATGGGGGTCAAGTGACTTGCCCAGGGTCACACAGCTGGGAAGTGGCTGAGGCCGGGTTTGAACGTAGGACCTCCTGTCTCTAGGCCTGACTCTCACTCCACTGAGCTACCCAGCTGCCCTTGTAGTTACCTTTTGATAAATATTTTTGAGTGACTGTATTTTCTTAAGACTATCATAATATCACAGGGGATAGAAGAATTGGGATTTCTATCATTAAGACTCTAAGAGAGTTAGATAGGAATCCAGTTCTTGTCATAATCATGGATCTCCTTTACTTGAGGAACTTCCTATTAAAGCCATTGTGGGGAATGAAGGAAGGATCATAGGGAGAAACATGGATCCCATTAGACACCAACCTATGGCCATTGTGAAGTACCCTGACAGAATATACTTTGCCCATTATCACCCAGCTACATAAATTACTTTTTAGTTAATTGTTTGGCTGTGGATTCTAGGGAGTCAAAAAGAATTCTATTCACTTGTACTAAGAAAGAAGTACCAGAAAAACAATAGTATTAAACTAGTAATAAATAATTCAAGGCATATGATACTGAGGGGCAGGAGTAGTGCACAGGATACAGTGTCAGAACTGGAGTCAGGAAATCAGGTAAGCAGGTTCAAATTTCGCTTCAGATACCTGCTAGCTGTATAACTCTGGACAAGCCACTTATCCCTGTTTGCCTCAGTTTCCTCATCTGTCAAATGAGCTGGAGAAGGAAATGGCAAACTAGCTGTATAATCCTGGGCAAGTCATGTCACCCTACTGGCCTCAATTTCCTCATCTGTCAAATGAGCTGGAGAAGTAAATGGCAAACCACTCCAGGATCTTTGCCAAGAAAACCCCAAATGGGGTCACAGAAAGTCAGATATATCTGAAAACAATTAACAAATATGATACTAAAAATACATGATATCATTTAATACTCCTAACCCTCTGTAGTCAGATGATGAATGAATTATCCTCAATCTATATAAAAGGAAAGAAGACAGTGTGACACCATGGTAAGTGTGCTGGACCCAAAAATGACCAGAGTTCAAATCCCAGCTCTGTCACTTGTGTAAACTTGGGGAAGTCACTGAACCTCTAAAGCAATGATCCTTTAATGTTCAAGAAGATAAAGTGATTTGGGGCAGCAAAGTGGCTCAGTGGATTGAGAACCAAGCCTGGAGACAGGAGGTCCTGGGTTCAAATTTGATCTCAGATACTTCCTAACTGTGTGATCCTGGACAAGTCCCCTGCCCAATTGCCTAACCCTTATCACTCTAGAAGGCATGGGTTTAAAAAAAAACCCGCTTCCCTCATGCCCTACCACATAGTGGTAGGAAGTGGCCTCTATTGAGTCACTACTGCATGAAACCCATAGATTGCTCCTGTTTGATAGGGCGGTGGTGTAGGAGGAACAACATTTTTATCTCTTTTTTCCCAGCATCTAGTAGAGGGCTTGACACATAATAAGCATCTAATAAATGCTTGTTGAATTTAAGAGAGAGTTTGTTCTTATTACAGTAACACCAGGGTTGTTTCTTTAGTATCTGTTGCTGTCTGACTCTTCATGATTTCATTTGGAGTTTTCTTGGCAAAGATACTAGTGTGGTCTGCCTTTTTTTTTCTCCAGCTCACTTTGCAGAAGAAGAAACTGAGGTAGACAGAGTTAAATGACTTGGCCAGGGTCACACAGATAGTAAGTGTCAGAGGCCAGATTTGAACTCAGGAAGATGAGCCTTCTGGACTCCAGGCTTGTCTCTCTATCCACTGTACCACCTAGCTACCCGTGATAATATTATAAGCTAATAAGCTATAATTATTACTATTATTAACACTATGATGAGCCCTCGTGTAAGTTATTCTGAATCCAGCTTGCCATTGGGTTTGGTCAGATACCATGGTTCCCCAGTTATTAGCAAGAAGACTGCCTCAATTCAGTGTAAATTTGATAAGATTCAGTTGACTAATTTGGCCCAGATGCCATTTTCTATCATCACAGTAGATGACTGGGAGAACTCTAGTGTTCTCCATTCTGGTGAAGTGAGTTTTTTGTGTTTCATGCCACATTACAGCCATACTCTGGCTAGCAAGCCAACAAAGGAAGCTCTGTCATCCTTGACCCAGTGGAACATCTTGCCTAAAAGAGCAGTAGCCTGTTTCAGTGATGGGCATCCAAACCAAATTTTGCCAACAGACTTAGAAAAGAGAAGACAAATAACACTGGATTTGTAAGGGAGAGAATTTGGCTTCCCATCTTCATTCTATCACCCTGTATCGGGCAAGCTGTCTAAGCTCTTTAGACTTGTTTTCTCATCTTTAACATGATAAAAGGGTTTCTAAGATCCTTCCCAGCTCTAAATCCTGTAACACTATGATCTAGGAAGACCACATTCATCGTCTCTAAATACTAGAAGAATTGTCAACCGCCAAGTTGTCTACATACCAGAACAATTTACACAATGATTACAATAATGTAAAGGGAAATAACACTCCTATGAAACCAATTTCAATTAACAGTTTTGTTCTTAGGAACCCAAAAGATGACATGTAACTGGGCAGAAAGGTGAGAGACAACTTCCGGTTAAGATGGCAGCAGAGTAAGGAGCAGCTGCTCGATCTCTCCTAACCGAAGCATACAGGACTCCTCAAGGGGACATAAAAATGAACCTAGACGAACAAAGGAACCCCACAACAGGGCGCAGCATTGAAGGTACGCATAATCGGGGCATTTCCACGCTATAAAGGGGTGAAACAGCTCTCACTAAAACGCAAGAGGAAGAAGCCCCTCCACCACCCCCACACCACGTACAGTGCCAAGGCCAAAGCACAAGAGTGAAAACAGGATTGGGGCAACCAGTAAATCACTAGAAGCCCCAGGGCTTGTACCTGTGAGCTGCCAGATGTGGGACCCCAAGTGGCTGGGGGGACCCACGGACTTTCCCCGAGCATATACTCCGGTGAAGGCTCTGCCCCGGGGGTGAAGAAAGATCACTAACGCAGGGACTTTCCCGAGCATCTACACAGTGAAGACTCTGCCCCAGGCTGAATAAAGAACTCTAACTCAGGGACTTTCCATAGCTTCTTGCACTGGTGAAGGCTCTGCCCCAGGCGGGAATAAAGATCTATAAAGCAGGGACTTTCCCCGAGCATATGCGCAGGTGAAGGCAGTGCCCTAGGCATGAATAAAGATTTCCAGCACTGGCTAGGACAGCCAGTGAGGACCTGGGGCAGACGGGAGCGCGGCTGTGGAAGCAGCCCCTGAGACCATTGAAGGAGCCTTGGGCAGAGGGGCAGACCGGGGACTACCAGGAGGCTTGACCCCGAAGACAAGAAGACCCGAGCCATCAGAAGCTTAGAAAGCACAAGCAGACCCTGAGTGTGAAGACAAAGCTGAAAAGGGGCGGGGCTAACGATGGCAAGCCATAGGGAAGCCCAGAAGAAAAAGATTACCAAGAAAAACTCTGGAACACTCGACAACTTTTACACAGAGAAAATCCAGACAACAGAGAGGACAAACAAATAACCAAACCTCCCCAAAAAAATGAAAGCTGGCCACAAGATATTGAAGAGTTCAAAAATGAAATGTTGAGGAAGATGGAAGAAATCTGGCAAGAAAATAACAGTTTAAAAGGCAGAATTTCGCAATTGGAAAGTGAGGCAAGTCAACTGAAGACCAGAAATGACCAGATTGAAAAGGAAAACCCAAAGATTATAGCCAAAAACCAAAAGATTATAGCCGAAAACCAGAAGATTATAGCCAAAAACCAGTCCTTAAAGGCTAGAATCGAACAATTAGAAGCCAATGATCTCTTAAGACAACAAGAACAAATAAAACAAAGTCAAAAGACTAATAAAATAGAAGGAAACATGAAATATCTCAATGAGAAAGTGACAGACCAAGAAAAC
>NC_058134.1:271211621-271223434 GCF_016433145.1 Gracilinanus agilis | reverse complement strand
AGAGAGAGAGAGAGAGAGAGAGAGAGAGAGAGAGAGAAAGTTTGTGTGTGTATTTGCGCTCCCACACATGTATGCTTATGTGCTAGGTGGGCTTCAAGAGATCTGGATTTGACTACACATTCTTTTTTTTTTTTTTAACTCTTACTTTCTGTCTCAGTAAAAACCCCAAGGCAGAAGGGCAAAGGCTAGGCAAACAGAATTAAGTGACTTGCCTAGATTGATCCAGCTAGGACGTGTCTGAGGCCATTTTTGAACCCAGGTCCTCCTATCTCCAGGCCTGGCACTCTATACACTAAGTCCCATGAGTCCAAATTCTGCTACTATATGACCTTATTCAGATCTATTACCCTTTCTAGACCTCCGTTTCCTCATCAGTAAAATTAAAGGATCAGACCAGATAATTACTAAGATCTCTATAACTGTTATATTCTATGGCTATTTTAGTCTAATAATTAATATATGTTAATGAAACCAGCCTTAAATCCATTTAAAATCAAATGTTTACAATATTCTGCCCTCAGAATCAGACCTTATTAGAACATCCTGTTTATGCCATTACTTTGCATCAACTTTATATACACCAATTCATGCATTACACATACCATTGCCAGAAAAAAAAAATCTTTCTTATTCATACTCAAACAATACCAGTTTTTTGCTCAAAAAATGTTGGTGGCTTTTTGCCACATTTCAGGTAAAGTTCAACTTGACATTCAAGGCCCTCCATAATCAGATACCAATCTAATTTCCCAACCTTAATCTCCCATTACTCCTTTCCATTTGCTTGGCATTCCAGCCATCCACTACCATCTCCTGAACGTGGCAGGAGCCCTTCTACCTCCAAACCTTTGCTCTACCATTCTTTATATTCCCATGTCAAATCAGACATCAGGTCCTAACTTTTCTAACTTTATAACATCTCTTAAATTATGTCTCCTTCTTTCCTCTGATTCCATCATCGCTTTACACTTGGACTATCCAATAGCCTGCTGGTGGATCTGCCTACCATAGTCATTCCCCATTCCAGTCCAGCCTCCAATTAGTTGTTAAATTGGTTTTCCCGAAGTCTGACTATCATCCACACCATTTACTATTTTTTAATACTTTAGCCGTTGTATAGAATAACAATTTTTAACATACATTTTCAAAAATTACAAGATCCACATTGTGGACGAGTTTGGTGAAGACAAGGGAGCTCCTGGGTTCAAATCTATCTTTAGACTCTTCCTTGCTGTATGACCATGGGTAAGTCACTTAACCCTAATTGCCTAACCCTACCATTCTTCTGCCTTGGAGCCAAGATTTATTGTCAATTCTAAGACAGGAGGTAAAGGTATCAAGAAAAATGTCCAAATCGTCTCCCTTTGTCCCTTCCCTCCCTGCTCCCTGAAATGATAAGCAATTTGATCTCAGTTATATATGTGAGATCATATAAAACATATTTCCATATTGGTCATGTTAGAGAATACTCCCACAAAACCAAAACCCCAAAATAAAAACACATACAAATAAACTAAAGTGAAAAAGTGTACATTTGATCTGCATTCAGACTCCATCAGTTCTTTCTCTTCACTCCTCCCATGTGGCTTCCTATTACCTCATCACCAGATATAAAATATTCTCTGGCTAATAAGAATATATGATAATAATATTATTAACAATTATAATAATGTTAATAACTTGGTTAGTAATAATTCTAATAACCTGGTTCCTTCCTACCTTTCAGGTCTTCCGCCTAACTCCCTTCCACGTATTCTGCCATTCAGTGATGCTGGCCTCATTGTCTTTATTCCACGTGTGATTCTCTGTCTCCAAATCCCAAGCATTTTCACTGGCTGTCTCCCGTGCCCAGAAAGCTCTATCTCTCCTTATCTCTACTTCCCTGCCTCTTTGACTTCTTTCAAGTCCCAGCTAATCCCTCTACAAGAAGCCTTTCTCTGTTCCCCTAACATTCCTGCCTCCCTCTGTTGATTAGCTCCTACTTTACCTGGATCTATATTGTTTATACATAGCTTTTATCATATGGTTTCCCCCATTAGACTGTGAGCTACTTGAGAACAGACTGGCTTTGGGTTTTGGTTTCTTTTTTACTTTGTCTGTATTATTTGACTTTCTTTGTATTAAATGTACTTAGCACAGTGCCTGACTATGCCTGGAATCTCTGTCTTTGCCCTTTTTTATCCCTACTTGTCTTTTCTTTTTTTTTAAACCCTTACCTTCTGTCTTAGAATCAAGACTGCATATTGGTTCCAAGGCAGAAGAGAGTAAGGGCTAGGCAATGGGGGTTAAGTGACTTGCCCAGGGTCACCCAAGTAGGAAGTGTTTAAGGTCAAATTTGAACCCAGGACCTGGCTCTTGTGAGAATTAAAATTAATATCCAAATACTTCAAGTATTATATTTATAAAGTTTATTAATACTAACTTGAAGCAAAGGAAAATAAAAACTAGAGAGCTCACCCAATCACGCATGTGGAAAAAGAGAGAGAATGAGATACAGTTACACACAACTATATACAAACAACAAAAGCATGCAAAGTGGGGATGAAGGAGGAAGGGGATGCTGGGGAATGTAGTTCAAAGGTACAAAATTTCTATTTATACACTCTCCATCCACTGTGTCATCCAACTGCCTCCCTACTGGTCTTTGAAAGTCCAGCTCAAATGCTACCTCCTTCTGATCTCCTTACCACCACAACTCCCAGTTAGTAATAGCCTATTCCCTTCTCCCTCATCCCTAACACACTGTGTTCTGTAATTACTTAATCCCCCTCATTAAACATTGTGTAGTTTAGTTAGCAATTTTTGCCTTGGGTTACAAGCACCAAAAGGGCAAGGATCATGGGATATCTTTTAAATTTTTACTTTTACAAGAATTTTGTATCTTCCCCCACCTTCCACCTGCCTGATTATCAAATCAAGAAGAGTGAACAGAAATCCTCATTCAATAAACAAATAAAATAAATACTTTTAATTCTATTTCAATCCTATATTAATAATTATCCCATTATCCTATACCAATTAATTATGTTAATGATTAATTATATTAATCCTAGATCAACTATTATGCCATTAATGATAGGAAAAAATGAATAGAAGAGGAAAGTGGAAGAGAGAGAATCAGAATAGAAAAATAGCAAGCATTTTTTTTCTATAGTGGGTCACAAACACAAAATAAAGAAGTCCCCATCAATTTGTCAAGGACCTGGGTTATTGATGTGGGAACTCCCTGTGCTAAGGCATTCAGTCTGAGTTGAGATTTCATCCATCTTTGCTACTCCAAATTCAAGATTTAACCCATCCATCCTGCCAGAGTTCTCCAAATATTTTTTGATTGTGCAAAAAAGCTTGCCCCCAAACCTTTATGTATTTTCAGCATACAGGCTAGCCAGGCACTACCAAGATGAGGCTGCAGCAAGCTCGTGACCTTGGTTTGCCTGGGGTTCATTGCATGTGGGTTTGCTTATCTCATCAATGGCAGATCTAGGCTCCCGGAGCTTCAATTCCACCCCCACCTCAGATTCCTGAGCTATGGCTCTAGTCTGAACCTAGCAAGGAAGTTATAAAGGACACATGAGTACAAGCATGAATCAGATATGGAAGAAGTGGTCTTATTCCCACAGAGGAAAGCAAATGCTAAGCAGCAAAGAATCATAGGATGATTTACAATCCGTTGAGAGGCTAGTATTCAACCCTTGTTAGGGCATAGGCAACAAGGCTGCTCATAAACTATTCTATGTTTCACCTCAACTATGGATGACTCTATCAGTACCAAGGGAGGTCTTCTTGCCCATGTTCTGTCTCTGGGCGACTCTTTTCTCTCAGTCAGTTTGCCCACATAAGAAAAGAAGACAGACCCATTATAGACTGGAGCTTGCCAAGGATACAACTTGGAGCCTGTTGAGGCTAAGGTCACCTCACATTAGAACTCAATTTTGTCCTTACACTCTGAAGGGTGGGAAGAAGAAGAGGTCTGAAAGTCAGACAGTGCTCCTTTCATATGTCCATAGAGCTACTGCTCAACAGCTAATTAAAAGAATCATCATGGATGATGGAAGCAATCAAAGGACATCTGCTTGGAAGGTTATGTGAATGAGAAGTGGGGCAGGCTTCTCTATCAAGCACGACCTTCCCAGGAGCTGAAAAGGATGCTAATTGTACATACTCCAAATGAGTATCACATAAACTATATTTATGTATTTGTAAATTAAATACATATACTACTGTACACGTGTAGCAGGCACACTACAAACCAAATAGCCATATAAAATATGTAATTAAGCTGAAAGAAATAATATTTTAAAGAATCTATTTAAATTATTAATTCATGGTCCAAAAAACATTTTATACCCTCTTAATTATTAAAAAAAAAACTCTTACCTTCTGTCTTGGGATCAGAGTGGTTCCAAAACAGAAGAGCAGTAAGGGATAAACGATTGGGGTTAAATGACTTGTCCAGAGTCACACAACTAGGAAATATCTTAGGCCAAATTTTTTTTTAATTTTTTACTGATTAAGAAAAATTTTCCATGGTTATGTGATTTGTGTTCTTTCCCTCCCCTCCTTCCTCCTCCCTACCATAGCCTACGTGCAATTCCACTGGGTTTTACATGTGTCATTGATCAAGACCTATTTCCATATTATTGATATTTACATTAGGGTGACCGCTTAGAGTCTACATCCCGAATCGTATCCCCATCAACCCATGTGATCAATCATGTTTTTCTTCTGCATTTCTGCTCCCACAGTTCTTTCTCTGGATATGGATAATGTTCTTTCTCATAAGTCCCTCAGAATTGTCCTGGATCATTGCATTGCTGCTGGAGAGAAGTCCATTACATTCTATTTTACCACAGTGTATTTGTCTCTGTGTACAATGTTCTCCTGGTTCTGCTCCTGTCACTCTGCATCAATTCCTGGAGGTTGTTCCAGTTCAGAAGGAATTCTGAGGCCAAATTTGAACCTGGGACCTCCTGTCTCCAGGTCTGGCTCTCTATCCACTGAGCCACCTAGCTGCCCCTCACTAAATCATTATTAATAATTATCATTATGTTATCATTTTAGTCAGAGTGATATGCTTAAGTGTTTTGCAATTTTTGAAAATAGTCATTTGTTAATTTGTGATAGAGATTATTAGTCTGGTTTTAAGTTCAGATTATCTTGATACTGATTTTATTTCTAATTATAAAAACTAAAATAACTCACAAAGATATTATAAATCCAAAAGGAAGAAATGACTTGGTAGCGCTTACTGAATCATAGTCATTTTTCAGTCCCTTTTGAAATTTGGCTAGAAAATTTCCATGTTCTCTCATGTCCATCAGTTACTCTTTCACAAAGTTGTTCCACAGACTTCTCTACTAGCAGCAATGCAAGGATCCAGAGCAATGCTGATGGACTTATGAGAAGAAAACTAGCCACATTCAGAGGAAGAACTGTGGGAGCAGAAACACAGAAGAAAAATAACTGTTTGAACACATGGGCTGATGGGGATATTATTGGGGATGTGGACACTAAATGATAACTCTAGCCCAACTATCAATAATATGGAATTAGGTCTTGATCAATGATATATGTAAAACACAGTGGAATTGTTCATTGGCTAAGGGAGGTTAGAGGAGTTTGGGGAGAGGGAAAGAACATGAAATATGTAGCTATGGGAAAATATTCAAAATAAAAATAAAAAAGAAACACAAAGTTGTTCCATTACAAAATAACTGAAAGATGTTACCTTTCTATATTGTTTAAAAATGGGTTCAAAATCAATGGAAATTTTTCAATTAGAAATTTTAAAAATAAGTTCAAATTTTCCCAAATAATGAAATATAAGGTACATACAGTAACTGGGCAAGCAGGAGCACTAAAAACTGGGAAATGACCAATGAAGAAGTCAGCATTTAATCTAGAGGCTTAAAAGAAGTTCCAAAAAGCAGATCATTCAAGGCATGGAAGGTAGCCTATGGAAAGGCATGGAGACAGGAGGTAGAAAGTAATATATTAGGAAGAGTGTGGCTATAGTATATACTATAGTATAGAATAAATGAGGTAGAATGCCATACAACCAAACTGCGAAAACAGGTTCTAGCTCTAAACGTCAAACAAAAAAGTTTATGCTTTATTCTAAAGTCAATTGGGATTCCTACTAAGCAGCAAAGTGATACGGTCAAATCTGGGCTTTGGGAATATCAGTTTGGCAGATATAAAGAGGACTGATTAGAAAAGGGAGAGCCTGGGGGTCAAGAGCCCATTGCAATAATACAGGCAAGAAGTGATGAGGGACTGAATTAGGGTGATTGTGATTTGAGCAGAGAGAAAGAGACATCTCTGAAAAATATTAAAGAGGTGATATCAATAAAACTTGCAAATTGATTGGCTACGGAGGGTGAGTGAGAAAGAAGAGTTGAGAATTATTCCTGGTAATACAAATGTGGATGAGTGTAAGAATTCCCTGGAGAGAAATAGGGAAATTAGGAGGAAGAGTGGGTTCAGCCAGAAAGAAAATCAGTTCTGTTTTAGACATGTTTGAATTTGAAATGCCTTTGGGACATCCAGGTAGAGATGTCAAGCAGGCAATTGGAAACACGGGACTGGAGCTTAGGAGACGAGAGCTGGACATGTATATTTTGGAGCCATCTGCATAGAGATGATAGCTGATGTGGGCTGATAGCTGATGAGATTTGGAGCAACAAGAGCTATGGAGATTTGATTAGAAAAAGAGTAGGAAAGGACCCAGGACAGAACCCTGAAGAAAAGGAAATGAGAGGGGATGGCGCCGATGTGATTTGAGATGTGGAATGGAAGAAGGGCTAAATGAAGGGCTTCAATTTTTTTCAGTGAAGAGGCAAAGTCCTAGATAGGGAGAGGGTGATGTAGGTGACAAGAGAAGTTTTGGAATAGTTGCTGTGGAAAAGGAGCCAATTGGGTTTAGCAGCCACCCCCTCAGCTTTCTCTTATTACCTGTTGCCTTAAAAATTAACTCTAATCTGTCTGCCATTGGTGATCCCACCGTCCTTTGGGACAAAATCTCTCTCCTATTGCCCAGTGCCCAATAGCACACAATCCCTCACAATCCCAAGAAGTCATTCCCCAATCCCAAATCGAGACAACATGTAGCACTCTGGGAATCCTTAGTTTCCTAATTCCTCTCTGAGATGACTGGCATAGAGTGAATATTGCATGTTATTTTATATTTGTCCTTAAGATCTAGTGCAATTTTTTTAAAGGTTTTCCATCTTGAGCTACACTCAAGCTTTTCCTTCCATTTAAGAGTAAAGTAAGGGAACTCCAGATGTTAGGCATTCCCTCGCCCTTTGGTTCTAAGAACTAAGGGAACACTATGAGGAGAAACTTTTACATTCTTATATCAATAGAAATAGGGAAATATGGAAATGAAGACAAATGAAGAGTCTGCATGACCTCTTGCTACAGGACTCCTGGGAAGGACATCAAAACCATCTCAGATAACTTGGGCAAACTCAAATATCTCAAGAGATGATTCCATAATCTCTCTGAAACCTGTACTGTATCTAGCTTTAAATAACCCTCACAGTCAGGAAGTTCTTCTTTATATTTAACCTAAATCCCCCTTGTTACAGTTAAGATCCATTTCCTCAGTGGAGACTTGGAACAGCTAGATCCCATTGTTTTCTTTCTACCTTTTCTTAAAGAGTGGTTGGCTTGTGAGGGCCCTCCATAATCCACCCTTCAAGCAGACTTCACCTAAATAGGTATCTACCTTCCTTAAAAACTTCTAAGAAGGGATATTTCTCAATCTCCATCAAAAAATCAAAAGGACATCAAGGCCAACTCTATAGAAAAAGCAGAATTCGGGGAAAGAGAAGATGGAAAATTTGCTTTCACCCGGATCACTACATAACTAGATCATTCATAACTCATTTCTAAATTCTGAACTAAATCACAACCATCACAAGAAGCGATTAGTACAAATATTAGGATCTTCATTTTACAGATGGATAACGTGCTTAAAAAGTTTAAAGCAACTTCCCCAACTTTTCAAAACTGTTGTCAGAGTAGCTGTTTTGAATCCAAAACCTTCTGATTACATCTTAATTCATCCAAAACCAATGACCTTCCGACTGCATCTTAATTCATCAACATTTATTAATCACCTGTTGGATAGGACTCATTTTTAACTGATGAAAACTCTACTAACCTCAGCTTTGGGTCAGAATAAAGATTGAAACTAAGGGACAGAATGGAACATCCAGAACAATAACACATTTCCAAATTTTAAACACAATTTAAAACAACACATTTTAAACACAAATTAAATTCTCCAATTGCTTTCCTGACAACAGCCATCCTGTGAGGCTGGTCATGCAAGTACCAGATTCCCCATTTCACAGATAATCACGGACATTTTCACCGTTCTTTAATGTTTGAGAAGCACTTTCTGTACATCATCTCATTTGATTCTCATGGCTCAGTAAGGCAAACACTACAGAGATTACTGTTGCCATTTTGCAGGTGAAGGAACTGAATCTGAGAGATTAAGTGCCTTGCCCAGAGGGTCCAGTAACACGGAACATTGGGTGGAATCGGGAATAGGACTTGTTTTAGTGATTTAATAAATGATATAAAGGAGGCTCAGTGGATAGAGAGCCATGTCTGGAGACAGGAGGTTCTGGATTCACGTGGTATACTGAGTAAAGGGGTAGACTTGGAGTTAGGAAGAGATGGATTTAAATCCTGCCTTAGCACTAACTAGCTACTAAGTTATTCAACTTTGTGGACAAGGTTAGACTGGATGGTCTCAAGAATCCCTTCTAGCTCTAAATCAATGGTCTTATAAAAATGTGAGAGGCAAAGTTTGAAATGGTCATCCTAATCCCAAATCCAGTCCAGAAATCACTTTTTTTTTTTTTTGGAAGCTTGAGCTGATTTATTTTATTGTGGAACATGGGAAATAGGGGTTCTTGCTTCTGCAGTTGATAGGAGAGTTGGTTGTGTCATGGTGAATGCTTTCAGCTCAGGACAGAGAGTGCCATGGATGAGAAAACACGAGAGAGGTTAAATAATTTGCTTGTGATCAAACAGCAATGAGAGTTAAAATTTGAACCCAGGTCTCTCCTGACTCCAAAACCCATGGTCTTTCTACTACACTAATGTGTCTCTATATGGATCCACAACTAACCCATAAGTCAGTCAATCCTTAGACTCGCCCATGCCAGGCTAAGTATTGGGAATCCCCCACCCCCAAAAAAGCAGACACTCTCAAAGAGCTCACAAAGAGCTCACAATTTAATGAGGGAGACAAGATGCAAATAACTGCATACAAACAAGCTGAATTTCAGATAAATTGGAGAGGGAAGGCACCGGCTTTAAAGAGGGGAGCCATCTTCTCTCCATTTGGTGGCAAAAGAGAACAATTTTAGAACAATGGCAGAGAACCCAAGGTTTCCCATGGTTCCTTCTCCTCTAGTCTTCTGGTTAAGGGTCTGGCTTCTTCTGGATCGCCAAAACAGAGCAGCTTCTTCTCTAATATCCTAAAATTCCACGACCATAGGAAAGATCTTCAGCTGACTTTTAGGAGCAAACAACATATGTTCATGAACATCTGTGCTTTTCCCAAGCTCTTTTTTTTCCATTATTGTCAAGAGCAAAGAAATTTAGTGGAATGTTTTCTCCACAGAGGCACAAGTCTATAATACTCCCTGTTGATTATATATAAAGGACACAAAATATTAGTTTATTAAAAGCAGCTTCAACCATTGCTGTACAAAGCAGTTCTCTGATGGAACAGATTTATGAAGTAACAGCTGAAAGGTATGTAGATCACAAGATACATGACAAATGTACTTTATTACATGGAACAGAAATACCATATGTACCCATCTGTACAAACAGTTACTGTACAATGATACACAACACCCAACTAAGACCATTTAAGAGTTTTGCTGATATTGAAAACTATAAAGGCACCAAGTGAGAACGTGTTTCATAAGATAGGACGATGCCAGGACAATTCGTCGTCTCGTGAAATGAAATACGTTCTGCGTATCCTAAGGGCATCGGGACAGGGACTAGACCTGGGATTTCATTTGGGCTAGAAAACTCCCAAGTGAGGAAACTCGCTCTCCCGGGGCAGGTCGGTGCCTTCTCCTCAGCATCACCTGGAGCCCCACAAAGGTTAAGTCTCTCTCCTGAACTTTTCGGCGAGGAGGCCAGCTCTCTCCATTCACCACACCGGGGCTGCCTCATGCATTTTATAAACTTTAATGTAATATAAAACTATGCCATTCTTTAAATTAAAATTTGAAGGACTTTTACCCCATTCATTGTTTAAAGCAGATGTTTACAAATGGCTCATGTGGACAATAACATTTTTCCACACATTAAAGTGGAACTTCATTGGAATGAATACCAGACAACATCAGTCATCTTAAGAAGATTTCGGGCTTAATTATTTTTGCCAACAAAATACTTAATTCTGGATTTCCGTAGGGGCCAGAAATCTACCAGAGTCGTATATTCCACTACTACATTCCAGTACTACAGTTAACATATCAGATGAGGACTTGGCTTGGTTTTGACTTTTTTTTTAAATAAGAAACTAGTATTTTTTTTTTGTAAAATCTTTATATCTGATGTTGGATAAATACTAAGTATTGGTTCCAAGGTAGAAGAATGGAAAGGCTAGTGTGTAATTAGAATCTGTTACCCTAAAAACTACAATTCCCAGCACCCCACTTTCCTCCCGTTACATGCTGATGTAGAGAGGTTATAAATGATATAATATTATAATTGTTAAATTGGGGTTAAGCTAGGAAGTATCTGAAGTCATGTTTGAATCCAGAACCTCCTGTCTCCAGGCCTGGCTCTGAGCCACCTCCCTGCCCTTTATTTTATTAAATCATTAAAACAAGTCCAGTTCCCAATTCCACTCCATGTTGGCAAAAGTAAAGGAATTGGTGGGAGGAAGGGACATGGTATTTGGGTTCGAATTTCATTTGTGCCACTTGGGATGATGTTGGGCTTAACCTTGTTGGCTTTGGGTTCCTCATCTGTAAAACTGAAAAACAATGTCCATGAAGTCTAAGATTTGCTCAAGCTGTCATCTATACTCCTCCTAACAAAACGAAGGGATGAGATAAGATTATCTCCAAGATTCTTTCCAATTCTAAATTCTGTGGCCTGTAAGTCCATTCTATTTATAAATTTGCCAAAGAGGAAATCAATTTACCATCATATTACTTCTACCTAACTGATTCATTTACTCAGTAGTTTATAAAAACATTTGCCCAAGAAATCTTGATGATAAAATTATAAAGCATTAGGCTCAGCTTCAGTAAGTCAAAAAGCTACCTACCAAACTGAGAATTCCCCACAAGTTTCCACAAGGTGAAATTTTGCATATTTTCTATATTTACTGAATACTATGTAGACAAGTCAATAGGAAGCTTTCTATTTCTCAGTACTAAAAAAATCTAATCTCTGATGTCACATTAGGGCCAAAACCAAATGTAATCGATCATCACTAATGTAGGGCTTCAACTAATATTTATATCCTTTATTCAGTAAAGAATAAGTATATAAAATATATATAATATATTAAAATACATATTATTTTATATAGATAGATATTAAAATAGATATTAAAATTACACAAATATTTTTATAATTTATATCTAATGTTTTTTAATTATATTATATAATTATAAAAATTTAAAAAGTAAAATTATATAGCAATAAGAGCCCTACTAATCTTGAGACCATGTGGTGTAGCACAATGTCTTATAGTGGAAAAAACCCAGTGGTCATAAAATCAGAAGACCCAGGAACAAATCTTGTTTGTG
>NC_058134.1:271190990-271201919 GCF_016433145.1 Gracilinanus agilis | reverse complement strand
TATATATATTCATGTATATACATATATATATTCATGTATATACATATATATATATTAAAAGATATTAGGAAAATCAATAAGAAAAATTAAAATAAAATCAGGGAAAGAATCAAGACAAACCAATGATTCCAAAATTAGCATCCATAAGTCTATGAACTGTTATCTCCAATGCAGGTAACAGGAAACAGTCAATCAGGTTCAATAGAAGATGCCCTCTTTACATGTAAGCAATGAATCCAAGAGTCCTTTTCTCCAATCTTTATAGCTGTTGGGGTGGTTAATAAAATTTCGAACGGGCCATCCCATGAAGGCTGGGTTGCCCCAGTGCACTGGAAGTTCTTTATATACACCTTGTCTCCTGGGTTCAGGTCATGAAGTGAAAAGTCTATTGGTCCTACTTGTACTGCAGTTCCAGATTCATGGAGTTCACGCAGTTTGTGCTGCAATTCCTGTATATAGGAAGCAATAGAAGTGTCTCCTCCAAATAGTCATGTATATGCAGGAGAAAAAGGCTTAGCCTGTATAGGAGGATGTCCAAAAAGCATCTCATATGGTGAGATGTGTAGATCTCCCCTAGGCCTGCTCCTAAGATAAAATAGAGCTAGAGGGAGAATTTCAGGCCATTTTAGATGTGTCTCAGTACATAATTTGCCAATCATAGTTTTAAGTTTTCTGTTCATCCGTTCAACTTGGCCTGAGCTCTGGGGATGATATGGTACATGGAATTTGGGAGTTATCCCCAGACAGGAATATATTTCAGATAAAACTGAATCAGTAAAGTGACTCCCCCTGCCGAGTCAAAACATGCAGGCAGACCGAAACGAGGAATGATTTCTTTTAAAAGCACCTTGGCAACAAAGGCCGATGTGGCTTGGGCAATAGGAAATGCTTCCGGCCACCTGGTCAGTTGATCCACTATGACCAGACAGAATTTATATTGTCCAGCCTTTGGCATTGTTATGAAATCAATTTGTAGGTGCTCAAAAGGTGTGTAAGCCAATGGACACCCACCAAAAGCCTTGCCACGAAAAGCATGTTGGTTATATGCTTAGCAGGTAGGGCAAGCTGCACACTCTTTAGAGGCTACAATGGTTATGCTAGGAGCTATCCATACTCTCTTAACAGAGTCCATGATGCCCTGGGTACCAAAATAACCATTTTTATGAATAGATTGGCAAATTTGGCGATAAAAGTGTCTAGGGAGCAGGGGTTTTCCTTCAGAGGACACCCATATTCCATTTATCTGTTTAGCTTTAAATTACTGCTTCCATTTTGTTACTTCCTTCTCATCATAGGAAAGTGATAAAATTGAGTCATCAGTGGTTGTTAATGTTAAAATTAATTCAGGCCCTTGTATAGCTGCTAGCTTTGCAACAGTATCTGCCCGATTATTTCCCTTAGAGACAGGGTCAGTGCCACCTGTATGGGCAGAGCAGTGAACTACAGCTAGGGCTTTAGGTAGCTGGAGAGCAGAAAGAACTTCATTAATAATTTTTGCATTAGCTATAGATTTTCCAGCTGAGGTTAAAAATCCTCTCTGGAGCCATAACATACCCACTGCATGACATATTCCAAATGCATATCGAGAATCCGTATAAAGTGTTGCCTTTTTATCTTTGGCAATTATACATGCATGTTTTAGAGCTATGAGTTCTGCAGCTTGAGCACTTAAATTTGAGGGCAGTGAAGCTGACCATACAGTGTTAAATTCTGTGACTACAGCAGCTCCAGTGTAGCGTATGCCATCCCTCATAAAGGAAGAGCCATCAGTAAATAAAATTAGATCAGGATTCTCCAAAGGAGTGTCCAGGAGGTTGTCTCGAGGCTTTTCAGCCATGGACACTAGTGTTTCACAATTATGTAAAGGTTCTTCTGAAACTGGTAAATCAGGAAGCAAGGTGGCAGGATTAAGAGTTGTACAAGGTTTTAAGGTAATATTTTCATTATTTAGCAAGGTTATTTCATACCTTGTAATTCTCTGATCAGAAAATGCCTGTGTTCTATGTCTTAGCAGTAATGTTTCCACTTCATGTGGGCACATAATTGTTAATGGACATCCCAATACTAGATCAACAGTCTTTGTCACTAATAGAGCTGTGGCAGCTACACCTCTAAGACATGGCGGTGCACCTGCAGCTATAGGGTCTAGCTGGGCTGAATAATAAGCAATTGGACGCTGGTATGGTCACAAAGTTTGGGTTAAAACACCTGAAGCTACTCCTCTACACTCATGTACATATAAAGTAAATAGCTTGTTATAATCTGGGATGCCTAGAGCAGGAGCAGACAGAATAGCTTGTTTTAAATTCGATAGAGCTAACTTGTGCTCTGGCTCTAATTTAAGTGGTTCAGGGACTGAATCTTTTGTTAATACTATAAGGGGTTTAGTAATTTCCCCATAGCAAGGGATCCATTGTCTGCAGAAACCTGTTGCTCCTAAGATTGCTCTTAAATGTTTTTTAGTGGTAGGATTGCTCAATTTTTGAATATTTTCAATGCGCTTAGGGGATATATATCGTGCACCAGCTGTCAAGATGAACCCCAAATATTCTACTCTGGGGAGACACCACTGAACTTTTCCTTTTGATATTTTATGTCCTCTTTTATGTAATTCTAAAAGAAGATGTTTACTATCCTCTTGGCATGTTTCAGCATCAAGTGAAGCCAGGAGCAAGTCATCTACATATTTAATCAATCTACTATTTTTAAATATTATATTATCTGTATCTTGGCTCAAAATCTGTGCAAAGATAGATGAGCTCTCGCAATATCCCTGCAGGAGATGCCCCCAGAACCACTGAGAATTATTCCAGGTAAAGGCAAATATATGTCTGGAATTCTCATGAATAGGAATTGAGAAAAAAAAAAGCTGAGCACAGGTCCACGACCATAAAGTAAATGGCTGTACTGGGAATAGAAGAAATAATTGTGTTTGGGTTTGAAACCACTTGGTGTCTCTTTATAACATGATTGTTTATGGCTCTTAAATCTTTTTTTTTTAAACCCTTAATTTCAGTGTATTGTCGCATAGGTGGAAGAGTGGTAAGGGAGGGCAATGGGGGTCAAGTGACTTGCCCAGGGTCACACAGCTGGGAAGTGGCTGAGGCCGGGTTTGAACCTAGGACCTCCTGTCTCTAGGCCTGACTCTCACTCCACTGAGCTACCCAGCTGCCCAATGGCTCTTAAATCTTGAACAAATCGATATTGGGGTTTTCCATCTGGGCCTAATTTTGGCTTCTTAACAGGTAAAATAGGTGTATTATATTCTGACTTGCATGGGATTATTTATTCCTTGATCAATTAGTGAATTTATCACTAGGGTAATTCCGTCAATGGCTTCTTTTGATAAGGAGTACTGAGGAATGGAGGGAGCTGGCCCTCCTCTTGTTTTAATCTGAACAGGAACAGCTGACTTAAGTAGGCCTACATCAGTAGAAGATGTGGCCCATAGAGACTCCGGGATATCATCTGGGATTTTAAAAGTGGGAGGCTCCTTTACTTCCTGCTCTTCTGAAAGAAGTACAGGGAGTAAGTTTAAAGAGTCCTTTGGCAATTCCAGTGACATAGAACCATCTGGATTGCAAATTATTGTGGCTTTAAGTTTACATAATAGATCCCTTCCCAGTAAATTTGTGGGGGATCCAGGCATTAAAAGAAAGGTATTTTCGATTGATAAAGGTCCGAGGCTTACCATATGAGGAGAAAGTTTTGGGACCTTTTGAGGTGTTCCTGATACCCCTACTACGTTTAGAGAGCCAATAGAATTACAGTTTACATCTAGCTTGCTCACCAGTACTGATCTTGAAGCCCCAGTGTCCAGCAAACAATCATAATATGAATTTCCCACTTTTAGGGTTACATGAGGTTCTTTAATATTTGGGGGGGAATGTATGGGGATAATAGGCATTAAAACATCATGGTCTGGAAAGTCAAAGGTTTCCCTTTTTGATTCCAAAGCCTTCCCTCCCCCCACGCACCTTCATAAAGATGCTTGGGCTCCATGCCCCCCCCCCCCCGAGGGGCATTAGCACCCTGATTAGTTCAGGGGCGAGCTCCACTTGAGATATACTGTTGTGGGGTAGTTTGGTATGAGTTATCATCATCCCGAGGTTTATTTCTAGCATTTCTATCATGCCTAAAATTGCTATTCCTGGAATCATCATTATTATTATTGCTATTCCTGTTTCTGTTGTTATTCCTATAGTTATCTGTTGGCTGGGTATTATTTCTGAGTACTCTTAAGAAAGTCCTACAAGTCCCCATTTTATGGCCCTTTTTTACACAGAAAGAACAGATAGCATGCTGAATGTTAGATTCTTGGAGAGGGGCTATAATCTCTCTTTCATTTTTTAGTTTTTCTTTTAGCATTTTGTTTTCTGCTTTTAAAGTATCTATTGAGTCAGTATCATCCTCATGTTCTTGTTCTTGGCCTCTAAAAACATAGGATGCCACCTTCCTTAATTCTCCAAGGTTCATATTTACCCAGTTTGGGCAATTAGTTTTAAAATAGTCTCTGACTACTTTGCAGGAATTTTCTACAAACTGTCTACGTATATGTTTAATATCCCGTTCCATGGTTAAATCAAGGCTCAAATATATTTCTGCAACCTCAATCAGTCTGTTCATAAAATGGGAGGGAGTTTCATGGGTACGCTGTTTAGTTTTCTCGAATTTTGCCCAAGTGTCTTGGGTGTCAGCACAAGCTTTTTCAGCTATTAATAATGCCACCCTGCCATCATGCAATTTTTTAATATCTGCTGCAGAGTTGTAATTCCATTTTGGATTTTTGAGGGGCCAGTTAGGTGTGTCTTTACCTTTATTACGATTGGCTCGAGTAATGATTCTCTCTTTCTCACCATGTGTCAGAAGTTCATCTAAAACATTTTTAACGTCCTGCCAGGTGGGGTCATAAGTTTGGAATATATTGTCTAATTTTCTTAAAACTAAAAATGGTTCTTTCTCAAAAGTGGGCATATTCTTTTTAAATCCAGCTAAACCGTCTGGGCTGAAGGGAGTAAAATGTCTTACAGACACCGAGTCTCCTTCAGTATTAAAAGTGGGTACTTCTCCTAAAGGAAATAGCGCTGCACTATCTTGAGTGGCAGAGAGGGTGGGGTCTGCAGCATTAGCAATAGCTAGGGCTGTCTGTAGGAGGGGCTGAGGGTGGGGTGGTACGGGTTGAGGAGGGGGCGAAGGCGGGGCCCGTTGGGGAGAGGGGACGGTTGAGGATAGGGGGTGGCAGTATCAATATCAATGGGTTGAGTGGAGGGTGTGTCAAGGGCGCTTTCAAGGGAGTCCTCAAAAGAGGAAGTATGGAGGAATAATTCTCTCTTTTGTTGGAATTTCTTTCTCAACTGTTTCCTCTTTTTTAAATACTTAGCATGGCTTTTTATATAAGCCAGCAGTTGCTCTTCGTTTTTCTCCAACTTGCTCACCTTCCTTATTGAGAAGTAAAAATAAATCATTCCGCCTATAATCACTGCTATCACACTTACATACAGTGCAAGAAATATACCTTGAAAAGCATTTTGTGGGACTACTGTCCCGAACAAAAAAGTCATTACTATAAACTGGATCCAGCCTTTTAAAGTCTGAACTCTGGTATTTACTGTATCAGTAATGGTTTGAACCCACATTTTGTTCCAGGATATTGATAAATCTGCTTATAACTTATTCTTGTCAGTAGATGTCACTAGAGGGTAAGGCCTTCCTTTTACTAAGGGTTAGGCTAAAGTTGTATTGTTTTGGGTTTTAGAGTCCTTTATTCCGGCCTAGCAGAGAGGCTGAGTACTAGAGATTAAGCTCTTTGAGGGTAGAGAGGGCTTTTGGCCTAAGACAGTTGGGAGTGTTTTTCAAAGGCTAAGTGTGGTTCCCAGAGGCTCTTTTCAGTTGTAAAAGTCTGTAAGATTTCTTCTCTTTAAAATTATGTGCCTTCTACTCTGGGGGAAAAAAAGGCGTTTTAAATTTTAGCTGGCCCCACCAGGCTTTTGCTTTTTCTAAAGAGTTTAAAACTAGAAATAGTTTTGAAATAAAATAGAGAACCAAGCTAAAGCCTATTTGTAACCTAAAAAATTACTCTCCCTAAAAAATCTATTAATATGCTAAGTCTAGTGCCTCCTGCTTCTATTAGGCTGCTTTTAAACCTTATTCAGGTGTGCTCCTGGACTGGCTAGGAGAACCAAGCAGTCCTTCCCAGGTGTGGCCAAGGCCAGCAAATAGGGTTATTTTGTTCCCTAAGGCAAGGGAACAGCCTCCTAGCTGAATTTTCAGGGCCCCGTTTGATCTCACCAGTCTGGCAGCTTTATATTGATCTTGATCAATTTGATCGCAGCTCCAGAGCGTGCTTTGAGAAGGTTGACTTAAGGGATAGTTTTAAGGTAAAGAATTCAAGAAAATTTAGGAAGATTGAGGGATCTAGGACCAATGTGGGTCACAGACCTCCCCCATTTAAGAGTGAGTGGGGGGGCAGCTGGGTAGCTCGGTGGATTGAGAGCCAGGCCTAAAGACGGGAGGTCCTAGGTTCAAATCCGGCCTCAGACACTTCCCAGCTGTGTGACCCTGGGCAAGTCACTTGGCCCCCATTGCCTACCCTTGCCAATCTTCCACCTATAAGTCAATACACAGAAGTTAAGGGTTTAAAATTAAAAAAAAAAAAACTAGAAAAAAAAAAAAGTGAGTGGGGTGTATATACTCCTTGTGATTAAATCTAAAAATGGGCAGGGTAGAATGAATCCCATTTTCACAATAGAATGTTGTGTTCAAGGAACAGCAAGGCCAACGTCACCAGACTATAGGGTGTAAGGTATAAAGGGAAGAGGAAGTCGAAGGGCTTTGACTGGCAGAGTATAAAATCTCAAAGGTGATAGATAGTCCTAAAGTGCAGGTGTGAGCAAGTCATCAAGTCCTGTAAATTCCGATGGCTCTCTTTAAGATTAAATACTATTTCATCTTCAATTCACCCTTTTAAAAATTTCTACTTCGGGGGCAGCTAGGTAGTTCTAGTTCCAGGCCTAGAGTCAGGAGAGCCTGGGTTCAAATTTAGGTTCATATAGTAATCATTTAATCCCAAATTGCCCAGCCCTTAATATTCTTCTGCCTTGGGACCAATACTTATATCAATTCTAAGCCAGAAAGCAAAGGTTTTTAATAGTAATAACATTGAGTGTATACATTGAGAGTATATGCTCCAAATTTTTTTACTGATAATACAGGGTCAAAAGAGACCATTGATAAAGAAACAAAGAACCAAAGAAACAAGTTCCTTTGCTTTTTTTTTTTTTTCTCTTTCCTTTTCCCACTTCTAACAGGGACCCTGAACTTTTTAAGCTATAAGTAGACATCATTGGGTAAGAAGTGCCTTCCCAGTCCAGCTGATTCAACCAAGCTTTAGTTTTAAATATGCAGGAATTGATTTTCAAAAATATTTAGTGCTTAACTTGAGCTCCATCTGGTGGCTTAAAGCAACCTTGTGTGAGAAGACTATCAGTGATTTTAGAGAATAAAGTACATAGATTGGTAGAATGTAAGAGAGCATGGCTTTAGAGCTGCAAGGTACCCAAGAGATCATCTGGGAATCTGGAGACCAGAGAAGTGATTTGTCTCATATCAGTTTGAAAATGGTGAAGTCAAGATATAAGAATATAGAAAAATAAAGCAAAAATTGCAGGAAGTAAATCCCAGATCAAAGCAAAGTTCTAAATGGTTTGATAAATGCCAGGGTCTATTTTTTAAATCAGTCAATAGCTCTGCCAGGTTCACAGAACCCAGAACAATGCTGTTCCAGTGGCTAGGCTCCCTGCCCTGGAAAGCACTCCAGATCTAGCATTCATCCCACTAGGGCACATCTAGCTCAACTTCTTCATCTTAAAGAATAAAACTAAGACCCAGAGATGCCATGATACCATCATTGGCCAAGGCCATTCATCATTAGGTGCAAAGTCCGAACCCATGCTTTTCCCTTTGGATGCTGTCTCATGTCTCCCCTTTGGATTATTTAACTAATCTGAGAATTGATTTTACTTTTATCAACACAAGTAGATTTTTGTATGCAAACTTAATGAAAATATTCTCTAAGATACATGGACAGGACAAAATAGGACAGGCCATTATTAATAGCTAAGTGGTCAAAGAACATGAAGAGTTCTTGAAGAATTACAAACTGTTAACAACCATCTGAAAAAAATGCTCCAAATCTCTAGTAGTAAAGAGAAATGTAAATCAAAACTCTGAGGTTTCACTCTCTCACCAAGCAAACTAGAAAGAACAAGAAGTTGGCAATGGTCATGTTGGAGGAGTCATGGAAAGATAGGAAGATGCATTGTTGGTGGAGTTGCGAATTTGTTCAACAATGCTGTCATGTTGTTTGGAATCATTCCAAGAAAATGATTAAAATTTCCAAACCTTTTGACCCAGAGATTCCTCTACTACACATATACCTCAAGGAGATTGGTATCAAAAAAGAAAAGCCCCCTATGTACCAAAATACTGTACTTTTTGTGGTAGTAAGGCACTAGAAATGGATAGATGCCCACCGATTACAAAAGAACTAAATAAATTCTTAGCCATGAACACAATGGAATATTACTCTGTAACTATAAATATTTTGAGCATTGAAAAGCATGGAAATATATGTATACAGCAAGGTAAGTAAAACCAAAAAAAGATGACTAAAATATAAGTGGAATGAACAAAATAAGTATAATGGTGCCCTTCACAACTATGACTAAATGTGGCACCCCAAAAAAAGAGATGAGATATCTCTCTTCCGAAAATTTTTTTAAATTCTTGCCTTCCACCTTAGAATCAATACTGTGTGTTGGTTCCAAGGCAGAAGAGTGGTAAAGGCTAAAGCATTGGGGGTTTAGTGACTTGCCCGGGGTCACCCAGCTAGGAAGTGTCTGAGGTTTGAACCCAGGACCTCCCATCACTGGGCCTGGATCTCAATCCACTGAGCTACCCAACTGCTCCCTGTCTTCCAAATTTTTGCAGAGGTGGGAGACCACAGAACTGTGAGGAATATAAATAATATAAAAATAAAGGATAGGAATAAAAGTGCATTTTATAAAAGAATGTGATTACCAGTTATCTACCTTAGTGTTCATCAGAATTCATTTCTTAATAATATGAAAGAAAGGTTTCATATTTCATAATCTAAATATAGAATAGACTTTTTTTTTTACTTTTAAAGCAAAAATAAAACTCCACAAACACAGGTTCCATTTAGATAAACAATACTTTTGTCTAAGAATTACAAAAAAATGACAAATTCTTTTTAAAAAGTAGGGCTAATTTGATAATGGCCTATGTTGTTTTATTTATTGGATATATTTACCAAAAGTTCACAAATATGTCATGATTACACAGTTCATTTGCTGGAAATTGCTGTATCAGCTAAATCACTGACACTGACCCCGTCAGACAAGTTTCTGACCAAACTAAAAAAACACACTGCAACAACGAAAAACCAAATGAAGTACAGAAGACAGATATTCTGTGTTTCAGTTGAAGGCAAAATATGGAAACAAATTCTTTTCATTCAAAGTACATATTCTGAATAAAACAAGTCCATGGGATATTTTTCAAGGCTTTTAAAACTACCAGGCCAAACCCTTTGCTGCTTTTGCTGCCTTCACTTTGTTTTTCCCTTTTCCCCGTTTTGCCTTTAATTTCTTCCTTTGCCTTGGATGCATCCAAACTGGGTATTGTCCATGTTCATCTAAAAGACTCTTCTTGTTTCTTTTATTATCCACTTCCATTTTTGATTCACCTGAAAAAAGTAACAAAAATCTTATTATGAAAACTGCAAAACTCAGGCAAAATTATGTAGGATCCAGGAAAGCAGTAACTGGTTTATTGCATCATAAGACCTGTTTTGATAAATACCAATTAAGTGATAAAATGTGATATACAAAACTGGCTACTCAGAGAAAATAAAGACAAGCTCAATCAGACAATTAATTAACAAACATTTATTAAGTGCCTACTATGTGCCAGGCACTATGTGATGGGAATACAAAAAACAAAACAGTCTCTACTGTCAAGGAGCTCTTGACATTCTCTATAGGGAGATAAAATATTCATTCCTAAGTATATAAAGAATAAGTATAAAGGCAAACATATTTATGCTTTGAGTCAAGATTTCTAAATCCCTCTCTAACTTATGATGGACTGATAGAGTTAGAAATGGATGGGCTAGGGGGCAGCTGGGTAGCTCAGTAGATTAAGACCCAAGCCCAGAGACGGGAGGTCCTAGGTTCAAATCTGGCCTCAGACACTTCCCAGCTGTGTGACCCTGGGCAAGTCACTTGACCCCCACTGCATACCCTTACCACTCTTCCACCTAGGAGCCAATACACAGTATTGACTCTAAGACAGAAAGTAAGGGTTTAAAAAAAAAAAAAAAAAGAAATGGATGGGCTACATGAGTGCAAGTAACACAGGAACCTCAAATTTGCAGAAGTCTATCTGGCTAAAATCATGATGGAGCACCAGTATTCCCTGAACATAAAAAGGTAATAGATTTGGAGGATCTTCTGGGAAGGGTTGATGGGAAAAACATGGACAAAACTTTCCAAGAAAAGACAGGATGGATGAAGTGCAATCTGTCCTGAAGGAGAGTGTGTTGCACTGAGAAGATCATGGATCCATTGAAATACTCTAGGAAATGAGCTTGGGGAGTGTCAGGGAAAGGCGGTGGAAGGGAGTGTTCGTGTGAGAAAGGAGATGGGAGTGTTCGTGTGTGTGTGTGTGTGTGTGTGTGTGTGTGTGTGTGTGTATGTGAACAACTGCACACATAAGCTTACCCTCTTGGTCTTTGTCCACATTGTCTGTTTTCTCTTGGATTTTTCCAGGGGTGTGTGTGTGTGTGTGTGTGTGTGTGTGTGTGTGTGTGTGTGTGGGTGTGTGTGTGTGTGTGTGTGTGGGTGTGTG
>NC_058134.1:271061001-271190660 GCF_016433145.1 Gracilinanus agilis | reverse complement strand
AGAGAGAGAGAGAGAGAGAGAGAGAGAGAGAGAGAGAGAGAGAGAGAGAGAGAGAGAGAGAGAGAGAGAGAGAACAACTGCACACATAAGCTTACCCTCTTGGTCTTTGTCCACATTGTCTGTTTTCTCTTGGATTTTTCCAGGTGCCACCACGGTGGCGATCTCTTTTACCTCTTCCATTAGAACATCCCCATCTATTTTCAGGATGCTTTTTAGCCGACTAAGTTCCTTCGGTGCATTCTTCTTTCTCTTTTCTGCCCGCATCTTCCTTTTCCACTTGCTCCTCAAGCTTTTTGCCATTTTTACCTAGAAGTAACAAAAAAAATTTCCCAAACTAGAAACTTTACTATCAAATTAACATAACAAACTATCTGAAAACCAGGCCATTCTGAAAACCAAGTCACAGCCCCCAAAAAAAGTAACTAACAATCCACATTTTGCTCTTATTTTAAGAAGCACCAGTAAATGGGGAATATTAAGATCACCTTTGATGGCCAACACTCTAATTTATAGTTAGAAACAAAGAATTATTATTATTATTATTTTTAAACCCTTACCTTCCGTCGTGGAGTCAATACTGTGTATTGGCTCCAAGGCAATGGGGGTCAAGTGACTTGCCCAGGATCACACAGCTGGGAAGTGCCTGAGACCAGATTTGAACCTAGGACCTCCCGGCTCTAGGCCTGACTCTCAATCCACTGAGCTACCCAGCTGCCCCCAAGCAAAGAATTATTTACCCCACACTCAAAATTTTTTAAAGTAGTTCATCAATGAGAATTTTGATAAGAACTGCAGATATAATGAAGTAGACAAGAGAGTCCTACAAGAGGGAATGGTAATACAAGTAGTCAAGTATATTTCTGAAATTGCTTCTATTGTGCCATTGCTATGCTACATGCTGGGTATAGAAGTACAAAGAATGAAATGATCCATAGTAAAAAGTTTACATTCTAGTGGTAGAGCCAAAGATATATGAGAGAGAGAGAGAGAGAGAGAGAGAGAGAGAGAGAGAGAGAGAGAGAACACGAACCCAAAGATACAAAGTAGTTAAATGACAGGGTGAGAAGATGGTCACTTCCAGCTTGGGGGGCTTAGGGAGGGAGGAAGAGGGGTTAAGAATGGCATGTGAGGATGTTCAGTGCATTGCCTGGCACATAATGCACTGAAAATAAACGTCTAATTGTTTGCTTGATCACAGATTTAGACATTAGAAAGGTTTCTATTCTAGTATATCTCTTCTAACCCTTTCATTTTTTGGATGAGAAGCATAACTAGAACTCAAACTTGGTACCTCTGATTCCAAATTTAGCACTTTCCACTGTACTTTCAGTAGCTCAGGTTCATAATCTTGAGAATAGCCCCGCTTTCTCAATTTCCCCCATGAAATCAATAAGATGCTATCTTGTCATGTCTACCTTCCCATCTCTCCTCTAAAAGACCACCTTAGTTCAGAGTACATTCCTCTTTTCCCTGGATTATTGCTATAGCCTCCTAATTGGTCTCTCTACTCCAATCCATTCTACTGCAGAATAAATGTACTAGTCCAAAGGATCCTTGATGAAAATGCTGTCCATCTCCACAGGAACTTAGTGAACGGGGTGCAGAATGAAGCATACTTATTTTTACTTGATTTTTCTTGGGGTTTTTGGTGTTTTATTTTGCAACATGGCTAATAGGGAAATGTTCTGCATGACTTCACAAGTGTGGTATTGCTTGCCTTCTCTGGGGTGGAGGAACAGGAAGGAGAAAATCTGGAACTCAAAATTTTTTAAATTTACATACAACTGGGAAATGTTTAACAAAATTAAATTATATTTAATTGCCCTTGAAAGCCTATCTGCCCATGTGACCCTCCACAACCAATTCCTATGACTTCCTATTGCCTCTAGAATAAAATTTAAACTCCTCTGCTGAGCATTTAAGGGCTGACACAAGCTGCCTCCAACTTCAGCAGACATTCTTCCCACTTCTGGACCCAGGCATCCAACCAAGTCAACGAGTTGTTGTTCAGTTGGGTCTGACTCTTCATGACCCCATTTGGGATTTTCTTTTTCTTTTTTTTTAGAAACTCTTTATCTTCCAATTTATGACAGAATATGATCCACCTCCAGAGAAAGAACTGTTGGAATCAGATGTAGATCAAAGCAGGCTACTTTCTACATTAGTTTATTTACAAATGTTTTTGAGAATGTTGTATGTGTTTTCTCTTACAATGAACAATATGGAAGTATAATTTGCATGATAATATATGTATAACCATATCAAACTGCTTATCATTGCTAAAAGAGGGAAAAGGAGGGAAACAATTTGCATCTTTTGACTTTGGAAAATATATGTTGAAAATTACTATTACATGTGATTGAGAAAATAAAATATCTTTGAATAAAAAAATAAAAAACAAAACCCTTCCCTTCAGTCTTAGAATATTGATTCCATAACAGAAGAGGGATAAGAGCTAAGCAATAGGGGTTAAGTGACTTGCCCAGTGTCACAAAGTTAGGAAGTGTCTCAGGCCAGATTTGAACCAGGTCTCCAAGCCTAGCTCTCTATCCAATGAGCCACCTAGCTGCTCCCAATCATTTGAGGTTTTCTTAGCAAAGACACCGGGCTTTTATGATTATTTCATTTGAGTTTCACAATAAAGTTGGGAGACAGGTCTTATAATTTCCTTCTCTAGCTCATTTGACAGCTGAAAAAACTAAAATAAACAGAGTTAAGTGACTTGCCCAACATCACACAGCCTAGTAAGATGAGTCTTCCTGACTCCAGGCTCAGTGCTCTCTGGCTCGGTACCACCCAGCTGCCTGCTTATTAAACACCTGCTACCCCCAGGCATTGAGGAATAGAGAAAAGCAGAAACAGTCCCCGTCCTAGGGGATACCCTGCTCTCCACGAGTTCGAAGGGATGGCCCAATGACCCGTGGAGTTCTGAGAGTGTGCCAAGTCAATCCTTTAACCCCGTCCATTATGTGGCAGAACTGTAGTTCTCCGCCCCCCCCCCTTTTTATATGTTATTGATTAGGAAGGAGCAGGCACAGGACACGCCCGCAGCCTAGTAGTTGTACACATACATATACACATTGGAAGTGGCTTCTTTCCCATACTACTTTACACTTAACCACTTCTGGGTAACGCGTTTGCCAACATTAGACAAGGGAGCTCCTGGCACGTGGGTCACCGCAGACACGAGATACGCGGTCGTAGGGTAAAGTGGTAAACTCCGTGGACACCTCTCGACCTCTACGTCCCCAAAACGCTCCTTAGGCCAAGGGCCACGTGACCTGAGGGTCCTTCTCTTCTGGAACTCATTTTGCCCTTGGTCAAATGAGCGGCCTCGGAGTTGTAGGCACAGAGTCCTCCGTAGGCTAGACGAACGGGAGCTGCCTCCCTCCCTAGAAACCTCCAGGTGCGGACATTCGCAGTCCCAGGACGCAACCACCAGAGCTCGGCAAAGGGGGAACTGAGAGAGTGATAAAACTCACCTAGACCTCGGAGCCCACGGGGGAAAAAAACTTCCGCCGGTTGCCGCACTTCCGGTGAACTGGCGCACTGCATGCTGGGAGCGGAAGCCGGAAGGGAGAGACTATCTCTAGACCTCAATGGGCGGGGATTTCTTTTGACTTGACTTTGTTGCGTGAATCCGTGTGGTGCTAATAGTTCCTTTCGTACTCCAGCAACTCCGCTGCCACAATGGTAATAATAGTAATAATAATGATAATGATAATAATAATAATAATAATAAATGGCTAACATTTGCATAGCGCTTGCCACATACCAGGAATTTCACGGTGATTATTTCATTTGAGCTTCACAATAAAGTTGGGAGACAGGTCTTATAATTATCCCCATTTTACAGATGAGGAAACTGAGGCAAACCGAGGTTTAAGCAACTTGCTCAGAGTGACCCAGATAGTAATGGATTTGAGCTCAGGTCTTCCTCACCACAGGCCCAGAGCTCTAACCATTGAATCAAGCTGTGTGATGACCCTGGCCAAGTCTTAACCCCCAACATTGCCTAGTTCTTGCTGCTCTTCCGCCTTGGAGCCAACATACAGTATTGATTTTATTTTATTTATTTTTTTAAACCCTTAGCTTCTGTGTATTGGCTCCTAGGTGGAAGAGAGGTAAGGGTGGGCAATGGGGGGGGGGGGGGTCAAGTGACTTGCCCAGGATCACACAGCTGGGAAGTGTCTGAGGCCTAATTTGAACCTAGGACCTCCTGTCTTACAGTATTGATTTTAAAACCAAAAGTAAGGGTTTAAAAAAAAAAAAAAGAATTCTCCATTCACCTGTGTTGTTTTCAGAGGAAATCACAAGATGATAGATTTGGAGCTGAAAAGATCTCAGGTTTTTACTCCCATCCCCTTGTTTCCCAGGTGAAACTATATAAGAGAAATAGGTCCCACTTCCCAGAGCTGTGGAGGATACAGGAAGATAACAAGTGGACATGCTTTGCAAACCTTAGAACACTCTGAAAATGCAAGTTATTATTATTAGTCTGTGAAGCAGTGTGCCAAGTAATGCCCTAACAGAGGTTCCCTTTGGCAGTCTGATACATGGAACCCTTCTCAGAAAGTCTTAAAACAAAACATGGTTACAAAAGAAACCAATTGTGTTGAAAATTGAACTACATTCAAATAGTTATTAAAATGTCTTCGTTCCAAGGTCGATTTGAGAATGTTCAAGGAAATCCCTTCCACCCCCACCAAAAAAAAAAAAAATGGGTTGAAGGACTAGGGGAAAGGGAGAGTCATTGGGAATGATAATTATGCAAAAGCTAAGTGGAAGAGGAAGATTATATAGACAGGATTCATAATTTTAAGATTTTGGGTTAGAAGACTTTGGGATTCTCTCCTATTTTGAGGTTCTAGGATCCCGTGACAAATGTTTTAAACTTTATAATAAAGCTGGTAAGGAACTGGTCTTAAAAGGTTTTGGTAAATTCCTGATGTTTTGAAGCTGCTCAAGAAGTCTTTGATTTATCAAATGTCAAAATTTAAAAGATGTTCTTAACAACTGAGGGATCATGAATAATTATGTGTGAAATTGGCAGGGGCATTGTACCCCCCAAAACCTAGGCAAACTGCAGAGGGAAATTCCTTTGTTCCTTTCTATCCTCGTGACTCCTAACCCAAGAACATCTGATAACTTCTATAAGACCCTGAGATTATCATCTTTGGATCATCCTTTAGATTGAGACGGATATAGATGCACCTCCAGGCTACACCTTTTGATACCACTGGGCTGTATCTCAGGCATCCATCTATTCCCTAAACTATAAGGATCTTCAGGCAGACCCCAGTCAGATGACCAAACCCCCCACCGAATACCTGAGTGTTTACCGCTCTAGAATCACATCCACACCATGACACATCATGTCCTCACTGTTGTAAAGAGTATAAATACCCCAGAACTGAGGCATTCTGGGAGCAACCCCCCAGGTTGTTCCACTCATGCTGTTTTGCTGGCCAAAAATTCTACATTACTAATAAATCTCTTTTTTACTTTTAAGCTGTTTCAGAGTCTTGTGTTCTTGCAAAAGGTATCCTTCCCGAACCCAGAAGTTCACCATTACACCCCACAACAAAATGTTTTAAGAGGCTATGAAAATATTAATGTGACATATCAAAGGAGTCACGACCACCTTAAATTCTTAAAAGTTAATCGTAAACCCATCTTTCACTTTGTAATTTAAAACTTTTTTTAGCACACAAAGGTCTTTGGTTTAAGAAAATTGCATGCATTGATTGGATGTTAGTGTAAGAATTTCTTTTTCATATACTGTATTGATTCCTATAGATTGGAGAGAATTACTGCATGTTCCTGTGTCTGGGATCTGGGTCAGGGATGCTATCCAGTCTGCTCCTTTATGCATTTTCTTTGTCCTAGGGCATCCCAGGGAATGAAAGCCTACCTTTGTAGCAGAATTTGGTTAATAAATGAAGGGGAAAGGGGTCTTTCTGGTGTATGTGCAGAACTTCACCTGTCAGTTTGGGGAAGGGCTGTTGGGCCACCTCTTAATTAGCTATGTCTTGAGCTTCTAAAAACCTATTCATTAGATCGCCTAACCCAGCTCAGGTTGTCCTTGGTCCCTCAGAGAACCAGGGAGGCCTCTAACACTTTATAAGTTATGATGCTGGCCTGACCAATAAAACTGATATAATCAGTACTCACATTCTTACCCCAAAATCAGTCACTCAAGATAATTAACACATGCCAAGATTACTTGTATATTAGTAAAAACACATCTCTTTTATTAAAATAACTACAATATTAATATGTATTTAAAGTCACCTTTTCAGATAAAGTACTCTTTATCAATGTTCCTGGAAAATGATTTGGTGCTCTCTGTGGGAAAGCTCTTTGCAAATTGCAAAAGTATCTCACAAACCTGATGGGTCACCATTCACATCTCTTCCTGGTTCTTTTCCAGGCACCACGTCCTGTTTGCCAGCCTCCACCTTTGACCAAAATTACTCAAGCTATCCCCCTGGGCTCCTTCTGCAGCCTGGGGGTCTGGTGGCCCCATTCCCAGATGCTCACCCTGCTGGTGCTCAACAAGTCTGGACACCTCCTAGGATTTAGAACTCCCAACTCAAGCCAGCCACTAGCCGCCACCACCTTCACACCATGTCACCACGAGCAGCATCCAGGAAGCCCATGGAGGCTTCTATACCTAAACATTAGGGCGTATTTAATCTGCTTCTTAATAAAACCCTTCATAATAAATGATCAACATTATAAAGCTCATTAAATCCATGGCTTAAAAACCCCGACTTCAGAGCTGACGAAGTGGAGGCCCTGAAAGTTAAAGGACCCCATCAAGGCCTCGTTGACAGTAAGCAGCAGCCAGGACTAGGAACTGCGCTTTCTAACTCCCAGTCCTGTGCTCTTCCCGCCACACAACCCTGTTGAGACTCTGCGTTAGCTCGCTGCAATGGGCATGCCTAGCATTCCCAAATGAAACCACAAAGTACATTTTTCTGCCTACATTTTGAAATATAGGTTAATATCCTATGCCCAGCCTAAATACAGGAGCACATTCTAAATTTAAAGTTTAGCCTATACATTTAAATATCTTTCAATTTTAGACTTCATATCTTACCTTAAAACAGATCTTTTGTAATACTTGGAATACATGTGAATTTAAAACCGCATTAAGGATGGTCTTTTTATTACAATATTGAATAATTTTGAAAATGTCAGTTGCAGGGCTTCAAAATGCTCAATTAGATATTTTCTTTCTGATTAAGATGAACATATTTTAGTACAAATGGATTTACAACTATTTAAAATAATCATGGAGTGAAAGCCTTCAGAATACAAATCAAATGAATACTTTCAGCCAAGTATTTAAGGAAAAATATAAAATCACTATGCAAAGAAAACCTTAATTTTATATTATATATTCATGAAGCAATTCTGAATTGCAAATTACCAACCTCTGGCAAATTTAGAAAAGGAAAATATAAGACAGTAAGATTTTTAATGTCTCATTACTGAAATCAAAGGTAACAAAAAAATTAATAATTACCTTGGATGCAATACCCAATTCTAGTCTTACAAAGAGCAAATATTGTTAATGGTTAAGTTTAAACATTTTGAAGGATCCAAAATCATTTGGAGAGCAATATGAAACATTATTCTTGAGTTCTAAATTAAAATTTTGGTAGCAGGAAGTTGTAAAAAAATAGTAAAGCTTCAATCTCACAAGTATTGAGTAATTAGAGATCAAAATAATTTTTTAACAATTTACATCCCAAGTCTCATTATTTAATCCAACATTTTATTGTCCTCAATCATTTTTTATTAAATTCTTCTAATAAACGCAATAGGTGCAGGAACAGATTGATGACATCCAAGTAGAGGTTGATGGCAGCCAATATATACTCTTCAGGGGATAGTTTGTGCATCAGAAGATGAGTATCATAAATGATGAATCCACAGAACAGAAGAGCTCCCATCGCAGAAAAGATTACCTCCACTAATTCATTATCATAGAAGAACTATAGATTAAGAAAATATATGTAGGTTAATATTTGAGAAAAATATTTTCCAGGAGACCTTGACCTACCTGCTATAATTAGGAGTTATTTTTTAATAATCACTAGTAGAGTGATTGTAAAACCAAAATGTTAAAAGCACACAAATTCCAAATATGGAATCAAGTATTCTAAATGCCTTACTTTATATTATACCACAATGAGTAATTGTATAATAGTATAAAGTAACATTTACAATTAACTTAGGGGGAACGATTAAGATTTTTTTTTTAAACCCTTAACTTCTGTGTATTGGCTCCTTGGTAGAAGAGTGGTAAGGGTGGGCAATGGGGGTCAAGTGACTTGCCCAGGGTCACACAGCTGGGAAGTGTCTGAGGCTGGATTTGAACCTAGGACCTCCCGTCTCTAGGCCTGACTCTCAATCCACTGAGCTACCCAGCTGCCCCACGTGACAATTAAGATTTGACAAAGCCACCTAGAATTCTATAGCAATCTCACAAGAGTATTTATTTCATTATTCTAAGAGTCTATAATTTTGTCTCGGTGGCTACTCCTTTCCATAGATGCCAATCATAGTGGCCTCTGCGATGAGCTCCAATTAATAAACTCACCACCTTGCAAACGCCCTATAGCAATGATCCCCTCTGACTCAGCTTAGCTGGTCCTCTGACAATAGGCCTGTTTCAATAAAGCCCCTGAAGCCTTTCCAGTCTTGTGTTCAAGAATCCAGAGTCACCTCTGAACCAATATAAGATATTTGAAAACTTTTCCAAAATTCATTATTTTATTTTTGAATCCGAAATTATCTCCTTTGAAAGCTGACAATCCCATTCAATTGAGATTTCTTAAAAGATGTTAGTATTCCTCATTTTCTATGATTCTACTAATTCATTCCCCCATTTATTTAAAAAATATAGACTGAGCATCTACACTTTAAAAAGTCCTATGCTAAGAGTTTTGGAGGTAGATAATACAAAGATAAATGAGATCTAATTTCTACTCTCAAAAAACTTAAAATCTAGTAGGGAAAACGGAGATATAAACAATCATACTATAAGACAGTGTGTGGCAAGTGCTTTTAAAGGAGATTTGAGCCAAGAACAATATAGGTTTAGTGCTAGTTTGATCAGAGAAGGTTTCATCTTCTCTGAAAGATGGGAATTGGATGAATTGACCCTTTCAGAGTGGTCAAGAGAGATAAAAGGAGGGGCAGCTAGGTGGCTTAGTGGCTACTGAGCCAGAACTAGAGAGGGAAGGTCCTGGGTTCAAGTCTAATCTCAGATACATCCTAGCTGTGAGACCCTGGACAAGTCACTTAACCTCCACTGCCTAGCCCTTACCACTCATCTGCCTTGGAACTGATACTTAGTATGGATTCTTAGACAAACATCAAGGGTTAAAAAAAAGGGTAGAATAAGGTTCAACAATGAGCTAATGAATAAAGCAAACCAACAAGGTAGAGAAGGAATAAGTCAAGGCCAGATCCACTGAGACCTCCAGGAAAATAAGACTAGTTGCCAGATCAATGCCCTGCGGAGGCAAAGGGGGGAAAATCCTGGGAGGCCAAATAAGGAAATGCTTCTTTCAAGCATGGGGCAAAGGTGAGGGTAGAAACAAAATGAAGGAGGGCCTGCAAAGTCCATGCAGGAAGAGCGGCAGAGAAAAGCCCTCCCACCCCACCCCCCCGGGGTTGCCAGGGGCTTTGTGGGAAAGAACAAGGATGAGAAGTGGAGCGTGGAGATCTCTCCTGTGCTTAGTGAGAAAACCCACGTCAAGCCCCTCAGAAAGAGATTTCAGGGCTACGAGAAGGGGGCAAACCCAACAAGCTGGATTCCACTCCACAGGGAACTCAGTGAGAGCAATGACGGCCAGCAGAGGGCGCTGCCAAGAAGAGTCCCAGCCTGCCTGGGCCTCCCCACACAGCGTGGGCCTGCATAGTTTGGGCCCCCACTCCGTCCCAGCTAGGCCCATGGAAAGGCCTTCTCCAGCTGGGGATTCTGGGGCCTGAACAGAAGGTGCCCCAAATGGGCATGATTGTTCTTTCTGAGCTGAAAGCTTTTTTTTATCTTTATCTCCTTTTCTTTTTTATGATAATTGCTTCTCTGGGAAAAACTTTCCCATTCCTCCCTGGACAGGGAAGAAAAACAATCAAGGGAAAGGCAGAGGAGGCCACAGCTCTCCCTAGGCCTGCCACAGGCCTGCCCAGCCAGGTGTTTCATTCATCAGCCCTCCAAGTCCTTCTTTGACTCAGAATTTGGCTTACAGGGCTGCCCTTTTCATTCTAGTCTTGCCTGCGGTTCACCAGGGGTGCTGTGTCTTTTTTAAGGACAAGTTAGGGGAAAGGACAAGAAAACCTGTAACTCACCCAGTTGCATCTTTACTTTCAGACAATCCTGGTATCATTATATTAACTGCATTTATTTTTTACAGAAAATAAAAAATGATAATTTAATGTTTTTTGAACCCTTACTTTCTGTCACAGTAACAATTCTAAGACAGAAGGGCTAGGCAATTGGGATTTAAGTGACTTGTCCAGGGTCACACAGATAAAAAGTGTCTCAGACTAGATTTGAACCCAGGTTCTCCCAACTCCAGGCCTGGAGTCCTTATCCACTGAGCCACCCAGCTGCACCCCTCCCACACCTTTTTTAAAATTATCCTTTTATTATGCAGACCATAAGAGTGAGAAAATCCAGGCCTGTCATCCAAAATAGATCCTGGTGGCCTTTAACCAAAGCTTTAATGCTTACAAAGTACTTTATGAACACCGTCACATTTTATCCTTAAAATAGCCCTTCAAGGTAAAATCTGTCATTAACTCCAACTGACAGAGGAGGACACGGGCAGACAGAGGTGATGTGACTTTCACAAAAGCCAGTGTATGAAGCTAGATTTGAACAGCAGACATTCTGACTCCAGACCTGCCAGCTTCTTCTATACAGAAAGTGTGAAGATGGGATTAACTCTCCCCTGCCTATTTAGATTTTAGCCATCTGGAATGTATACACCCCCACTTAATCCTTAAGAGGGGGGCAAGGGGGAAGTCTATGACCCACATGTGCTAGTGAGGGATACATCAAAAATGACTGCCTGCCCTCTGGGCAGTCTGAAGCAAAGCTAGGGTGCAATTGGTCCACGTATAAGTGGAAGGAAGGCACAAGATGTGATGCAAAGAATTGTCTTTAAAAATGGTGATAACTTCCTGTGACCAGCTTTGTCTGCTATGAACTTGACTTTGGAGGAGCTCTGGCTTGGGACCTCAGATTGTTCTTGGATCTTCCCTTAGGACTACCATATGGATGAGTGAAAAGGCTGACTCCCTTTCCTGGATTTCTGGAGGTACTAGCCTCTGGAGAGGTCTCTCATCCCCTTTTCCTGGGCCTCTGAAGCCCTGCCTGGTTCTGACAGGGCTGGAATACACATACACACTCACACTACTCTCACTCACTCTCTCACGCACACTCTCAATCTTACACTCTCTCTCTTTCTCTTTCCCTACTTTCACTTTTTCCATTTTGTAAATAAACTACCATAAAAAGTCATTCTGACTTGAGTAATAATTTCAGCAACCACAGTCTTATAAATTTAGTCTAACCCTTTTTTTTTTCAAACATTTATTAATATTCATTTTTAACATGGTTACATGATTCATGCTCTTCCTTTCCCCTTAACCCTTTAATTTTTAACCTTTACAAAAGGCACTTAGCACACTCTATCAAATGAGATTTTAATACTTGGGCATAACACTTTCTAATATTTTAATAGCTAGCATAGTTCATACTAATTTATCACTCAGATTATTTTCTTATAATTAAATCAGTTATATAGTTATAGTAATGGTCAACATGAGGTCTATAGCATTATTAATTACTGAAGTATTCTACCTTATCATAAGTAATATGTGTTATTTTTATTAATATACTTTGATGCTTAAGATTAACTTGTAATGACTTAAGAAATTATTTTTAGACTTACTGTTCTAAAAAAACTTACCCTCAAGAATCCTGACAAGAACAAAATAAACAAAAAAGCGAAGAGCCTATAAAAATAAAAGCATTGATAAGTTAGATTATATTTTCAAAGTATGATTTTTTATTACTTGTAGAAACCATTTTTAACAATTGTTTTCTGACATTTTACAATTCAGATTCTCTCCCTCCCTCCCTCCCCTCCCTCCCCAGGGTGGTAAATAGACTGACATAGGTTAAACCAGTGCTTTCATGCAATACATATTTCCAGATTGCTCATGCTATGACAGATGAAGTATGATTTCTACTGAAAGGATCCATTTTCCTCAGGATTCAGTAGTCATATTTTAAAAATAATTGATTTCTAAAAAAGAATCACTTAAGAATATATAAAATTATATTCCTACATCAGCATTAAAAATGTGTATTTGTATTCCATAAATGTTTATTAAGTATCTGCTACTTGCAAGGATACTGAAGATGGAGGCAGCTTTAAGATGTATGGCCTCTGGCAACAAAGAGGAGAAGTTATGGACTGCTAAGCAAGGACCAAGGGATTTGGGGGAGATGGGGGCAGAGGAGTTCCCTGAAAACTGCAGAAGAGAAAAGACTTTGAGGCCCAGCAGGGCCAGAGGAATAAGGATGGTCACTACATGTGTCTTCCTCCATTAAACCCTAGGTTTAGGTCCCTTTTTCCCATCAATGCTGTGTCTGTGTGAACGAAGGAGACTAGAAGGTGACCTGGACAGTTAGCAGAAGTTCAGTAGAAGGTGGGATTGGTGGGGAAAGCTCTGTTCTACTTTGTAAATATGAGTCACCTATGGGGCAACCAATGTTCAATCAGAAGCTCACAAGAATGGAACTCGGATGGAGTGAGAGACTCAGGCTGGAGAGAGGTAATAACAATAACAACAGCATTCACATAACCCTTTAAGGTTTCTGAGGAGCTGTAGACATATCTCTTGTTATCCTCACGGTCACTCTGGGAAATTACTGCTATTTACAGCAGTGCTTTTTTTTTTTTTTAACTAGGGAAAGAATTAGAAATTAGAGGCTGAAGATTAGAGAAGAACCATCAGATAGCAGGGGCAATTGGCTGGATCAGACAGGAAAAAAGGGTCCTGAAGGAACCCAAGGAGGGGTTGCCTTTGGTAGAGGGGCTAACTCTTCCTCAGAGCCTTAAAGAAAAGAGGAAATGGTGAGAAATGGTGTCAAGGGATTGTGAGATGAGAAAGTGGAGGAAAAAAGGAAATCTTGAGAAATGATCTTGGTTCTCTCAGTAAGTATGAAGGGAGAACCTCAGTGGAGCTGGCAAAATAAAGTCTGAAACAGTTATTGTGAAGAGGGAAAGTCAATAGTCTTAGTTCACAGTTCAGAGGGTTAAGATACAAAGGAAGGTAAGGTTGCCAAATGGGGGTGATTGCCAGGCAAAGTACAAGGGGGTACTTTAGATAAGAATCAAATCAAACTCCACTGAAATGAAAACCACTTAAGCAGCTTTCCCAATAAAGTCAATGTTGGGAAACACCCATCCGCCCAGTTGGAGAAAGTACTGAACCATGAGTGATGCAAGCAGAAAAAAATGCATTACCATAAACTGAGTTAGGCTCATAAAAGACTATTGTTCTAAATGATGATGAAACATAAGAAAAACTAATGAAATGGGTTTTGTTTCATTTTGTAAAGAAGGTGATTAACTGATCAGGATAAAAGTTGAGGAATGTCTCTACAATTAGTTGGATTAAGTAATATTGCTTTTAAAAATCTAACCAACTCCATTAACTAATCTGTTTTCTGTTCCATAACAAAAATTCTGCAGTTGGTCTTATGGTTGCATCAAGTCTTGTAATAAAGCTGATTACCCCTAGCAAACAGGCATTCCTGGCCTCCAATTCTTGTCTTTCCTCTTAAAAGGGAAAAAGAAAACTTCAAAGAACAAAGATACTTCCACCCATTTTAGCTCTAATCTATGCCCAGTCAGTAGGGTGATGGCAAATTCTATAATGTTATTTTCTGTCACAATCTACTCTGGAATAATGGGGTCTGATTCTCCAAATGAAAAGTAGATTATACCCCTAGTAATGTTTTTCTCTACTGGTAGAGACTATCCAGAGCTTTCAGTATGAAAAAATTCAAATATGTTTCCTACTACTGCTTAATAGAGCAACAAGGACAAAAGCAAGTATGTATTTTATAGTTGAGGATAAAACCTACCCTGCTCCTAATCTGCTGAAATCTCTCTTGGACTGGAGAGTGTATAGAGTCAAACCAAGAAACACTGCAGTCGTCAACATAAAAGCATGGAGAACAACATACACATCATAGAACGTCACTGTAAAAGAAAAACATTGATTTGTTCACTGAACAATGAACCTAAAATAGACCAACTACGGAACAGGCCTTGCTTGTATTTAACAAAAAGAAAAGCTTTCCCCTCTCATTTTGGACTTGTCAAATGATAGCCACAATAATGACTTGGCTCCTTACCTCACCTTGAACAGAGACATATTGGGACAGGTACCAGTATGCACTCACGAGATCATTGGGACCATATGGGCTATGGACTGATGTTTTTTTTTTTTTTTAAACCCTTATACTTCGGTGTATTGTCTCATAGGTGGAAGATTGGTAAGGGTGGGCAATGGGGGTCAAGTGACTTGCCCAGGGTCACACAGCTAGGAAGTGGCTGAGGCCGGGTTTGAACCTAGGACCTCCTGTCTCTAGGCCTGACTCTCACTCCACTGAGCTACCCAGCTGCCCCCGAGGACTGATGTTTTAATAAATGAGCAATACTTGAAAATGAAATTAAATGTTTGAGGCCAAAGAATATATAAGAGTTAATTCTTGGTTACTCAGGGACTAATTATCCAGGTTTGCTCTTCCACCTCCTTTAGTGATACCTTTTGGTTCATTCTCTATTAATTTGCATAGTCAACAAGACATAAAGGAAGTGAAATGGAAGTGTGTCACTTGTAACATGAAAAAAAAACAATTCAAGAAGATTCAGAGGAAACCTGTATTCTCCTAAGTGCTTTCATTATCCCCACCCCTCCTTTTCTGGGACCAAAAATTCACACCTGGGCAGAAGAAGGGTAGAATTGCTAATCTAACTTCTATGGTCTTAAAATAGAATTTATTCTTCAAGCCACTATGAGTGAAGTCTGGCATGAAATGTTAGCGATTACACCTTTTTTTTTTTTTTTTTTTTTTGCTGTAAAAAACAAATCCTTATGCTGTATGTCATCCCAAGAGCCTTCTAACTTAGTATAAGGGGTAGGGAGGAATGACCTTCACTTTACAGAGGTGGAAATCAATAGGAAATGCTGTACTCTGATCCCTCTGATTTCCTTCCATTCTGCAGAGCATCTAGCTAAATCCAATGAGCTGCTCAAAGTGTATGATTAACCTCTGCCTCCTTACATTCTGGGTTGTTATGCCTTACTGAGTGAGTGTTTATTAAACACTTGATGTACAAAATGCTAAGATTTAGCCAAGAGTCCTCTTTTTAACCAGAGAGCATGTTAATAGAGCAAAGATTACTTCAACATACTACATAGAATAATTATGGCTTACCAGATGCCGCAACAGTCAGAGATTCCAAAAATGTCTATGAAAAATAAAAAGAGATGAATTATACAAATGCATGCAAACTTTATCCAGTCTGCTGAAATATTGTTCAGTAAAAAGTTTAAAGTACTTTCTGTATCGTTTATTCTAAAGCTAGGTTGTGAGGAACCTGAAATAAGTATTATATCATCATCTTGAAAAGGAAAGATCAGCCAACTAAATGATTTGGATTCTAATTCTAGTTGGGTCATTAATTAACTTTAGGCAATTTGCATAAAATGGGGAACAATAAATACATGAAAAAGAAATTCCCACAGAAAAAAAAAGGGTGGTCAATGTGGCAATCTGTTTGTCTTCCATATCTTTGCTATTTCCTTCCCTTTAATTTAGAGCTTCCTTTTTTCTATACCTCCTTGTGACATTAGCCATTGTACCTCATGTAAAGAATATTACTCATAAAAGCTCTAGCCAGAAATTGTAGCCACAGCAAGCCTTGGAACATCCTATTATTAAAGGGGGTGCTCTTGGACCTCCAAGTGCAGTCTGTTTGGGTACAGGTAGTAGGAACCAAATATAATACTGCCATTTTTTGCTATGGTACAGATGGTTACCTCTGTTTGTCAGCAGCAATAACAATAAATAGAGAAACAGTGATTGGAATCCATGATTCCACTGCTCCTTGTGATGAGAGATATTACAGATAAGAAAACTGAGGCAAACAAAGGTTAAGTGACTAGCTAGTAAGTGTTTGCAGTGCAAACTCAGGTGTAACTGACTTCAGGCCTAATGTTCTTAGAGCTGGAAGGGCCATTAGAGGTAATTGGTTTAGTCTAACCTCTTCATTTTATTTTATTTATATTGTATCTTTAAGATGGGGAACCTGAAGTAGAGAGAAATGACTTAGCCAAGACCACAGAGCTAATAAGCAGCAGGAGCTCTGGGATAGAAGTCTTCTAATTTCTGAGTCAATATCCTTTTTTTACTACACCATTGTTTCTAGTGGAAAATGAATTTGGAATTTTAAAATGGCTACATTTGGGAGCACAACTTTTGTATAAATTGGTGACTTTTTAATAGTATCTTAAATTTGTATAGCATGATGGGTTTTTAAGTATACTATGTCAAGGACAGTTTAGCCTAGTTATAATCAAATATCACCTCATTTGATCCTCACAGCAATCCTGGGAGATATTTGTAAATGTGCTGATTAGCACAGTGCCTGGCATGCAATACAGAAATGCTTATTTCCTTCCCTCGATATTATTTTTATGAGAAAATTAATGCCCAGGGAGGTTACAAGACTTGCCCAAGGTCACACAGAGAAAACTTCCAAGGAAAAATATGAACCCATCTTCTGGTTCCCTTTTTCTACTATGCCACTGTGTGGGACGAGATTCAGTGTATAATTCTCAGAGTAGTATTTGGCTTGTTGTAAACCCAATTTTCAAGATCCCTTAGTTTTACAATTCTTTAGACTAAAACTGCCCCCCCCATAAAACTTTTAGTTTTCCTGACTTATTTTCAAAAGCCTTGAGAAGAGTTTATCTGTACCCTGAGAAGAAAGCCAAACTATAAGATAAGCTGAAGGAAGGAAAGTATAGGGAGTTTCAAAACTATCATGGTCCCTGCCTGGGAATCCCATGATAGTCACTGGTTTTTCTTGATCATGGGGATCTTTAGGGGTACATAATGTTGAAAATCATGTGCTCAAGACTTAAAACGCCACAGCCCCTCCTTTTGTGGGATTGGACAGAGGGGAGGAGGAGAATCTTGAATCAGAATTATTATAAAAGTATGTAATTGTACCTAGAAGAAGAGAAGATATTTTTGCCCTGAGCAAGCCACTTGTGTGGGCAGAATCCCTTTTCCTCCCCAACCTACTCCACTGTCCCACCCCCACTGTCTGCTGTTTTCTCTGAATAAAGCCACTTTTCTCTGCCAGAATCTTATCAAGTCTCCTATCTACTCATTAGAGTGATTTCTGGGGGTGCGAGCCTCCCCCGAATTTCATTCCACATACCACTCACCCTACTTCCCACAGATAAGATACTTATCATTCAGTTAAAAATTGAGAAATTAACTTAGGTTTGAACTAAGTCTAAAAGAAGAAAGAAAAGATAATAAAATGAATCTAAATCCAGGGCTTTGGGCTCAATGTATATTTTTGTATGAATTTTTACCTTGAACTACAGAGTGCTCCTTCTTGGACATTATCTCAAAATGAATTTTTAAGAGATTGCTTTCTTTCACTTGAGATACACACCCTTCCAACCATGTTTTTGTAAAGAGCAATTAAGACTCCGTATCTCAGCAAAATGATCTTTGAAAAGGAAAAATTACTGAGAAATGGAGACCCCCCAAAAGGCCAGCCAGAAAAATCCAGGCTTCCAATCTCCCCTCAAAAAAATTATAAAATTTATATAACTGAAAGAAATCTGAGAGATCATATAGGTCTGCAGGGCCAAAGGAGTAAAGATGCTCTGTTTTGCATATTATCGGTGGCAATGCCCAGTCTCCTAATATCCAGGATAGTGTTCTTTCTAATATAGCACAAAAAACTAAAGCAATCTACTAAAATACCCCAAAATTCTGGAACTGAGAAGAGACTGAAAAATTCATTTTTTCCCCTAAAAATATATTTGAAAATTAAGACTAAAGGAAGACAACTAAAAAATAAATCAAAATACTTATTCAAAAGAATAAAAGCTTCAAAAATACTCACAAATCCAAAGAGCAGATAAAAGTTAAGTGGATGTTTATGTCTGTTTAGCATCAATGCCAGAATCAAACCCAAAGATCCAAGGAGAGATATCAAAATCAATGCTGGACTAGATATAAGAAAGAATAGATTTTAAATTAAAGATACTGAAATTTTACATCAAATTAATTCAAATTAAAAGGTTATTAAACACATCTATAATTTAACAAAGTCTTTGTTCAAGTACCTACTAAACTCTAATGATAAGCTCTTAAAAAAAGGATCATAGATCTAGAGTTGCTGGATGGAGGACATGTAACTCTCACACCTTCCCAAAACAGATGAAAAAAATGAGGCCTAAAGGGTTGGAGTGACTTGCTTAAGGTCACAGAGGTAATGAGAAAGCAAGTATTTTTAAACTCGAGTCCCAAAACATCAAATTCAACATGCTTAATGATATGTTTTCTTAGAAAACAATCTTTTTATCATCATAACTTAAAAAAAATCCAAAAGCCTGCCCCCATTTTAGCTTACAATTTTAGAAGATAAGACCTTTAAATGATTTTAGAGACATAGGACATATGAGCCCACCTCTAAAAACTCTTTTGCAGCCTTAGACCAGAATAGAAATATACATTCAGGAAAACAAATAACATTCTTGGAAACTAGGGTCCTGAGCCTTATTTAAAAAAAAAAAAAAAAATCACAAGTATGTAGTCAAAGCTTTTTTCAGCTGGTGAAAGCAGACACCTGGGCAAACTCATCCCACAGCTCCCAGGATACTGAATGTTTCATTTTTGATGGATTTATGATATCACAGATGTGATTAGTCCCTCCACTAATTCAGATCACAATCCTTCTGCACTTTTTTTCTTAAACCCTTATCTTCTGTCTTAATTCTAATACAAAAGAATGGCAAGAGTGGCAATGGGGTTTAAGTGACTTGCCCAGGGTCACACAGTTAAGAAGTGTCTGAGGCTAGACTATGTCTTGCCAACTCTAGGCCTGATTCTCTATCCACTGTGCTACCTAGCTGCCCCTACCTTTCTAACCCTATAAGATTCTCATCCATATCTCTGCATAAAGCTTCCACAGTGTGACATATAATGGAAACTTTGCTCTGGTTACTGCTATTGTCTTAACTATATTTATGAACAACACTGCAACACTTGGGGCTATCCATATGTTCTGTTTCATTTTTGATACAATACCAACCTATGTCCTTTTTCAGTCAGACTTGCCCTTGATAACTTTTAATTGTAATTGACTTTTAAATTAATAAGCATTTATTTTGTTTTCCTCTTATACCCACTTCCTTAGGAAGAAAACAAAAAAATACCTTGTGACAAATATGTAGCCAAGAAAAAAAAATTCTCACATTGGCCATGTCAGAAAATTTATGTCTCTGTATCTTGAAACCATCAACTGCCAGGAGAGGGTTAGCATTCTTAATCAGTGTTCTGGAATCATAGTTCTTCATGACATTGATCAGTTTTCAAGTTCTTCAAAGGTGTCTGTCTTTTCAGTGCTATTCTTGCATGAACTGTTCATGCAAGTCTTCTCAGGTTCCTTTGAATTCATCCCTTTCATTTTTTTCTTATGGCATAGTATATTCCATTATATTTATAGATAGACTATAATTTGTTCAGACTTTCCTCAATTGATTTAACACCACAAAAATAGCTACTATAAATTTTTTTTGTATTTATGGATCTTTTTCCTTCTTCTTTAGTCATTTTGGGATACAGGTTTTGCAGTGTTTTCACTAGGTCAAAGGATATATGTACTTTTCTTACTTTTGGGGGAATAGTCCCCCAACTGCTGTCTAAAATGGTTGGACCAATTTACAATCTCTTAATAACGCATTAATGTACTTAATTTCCCAAAGCTCTTCCAATACTTGTGATTTTTCTCTTTTTTGTCATTTTTGCCAATTTCTTGGATATGAGGTGGAACATAAGAGTTGCTTTAATTTACATTTCTCTACTAATTTGGAACATTTTTATGTGGCTGTTGATAACTTGGATATCTTCTTCTGAGGAGTACCCATTCAAATTCTTTGATAATTCATCAATGGTGAGTGGCTCTTATTCTTATGGGAATCTTGGAAATGAGGCCTTTACTAGAGATACCTACCACAAATATTTTTTTTTCCCTCAGCCAACTGTTTCCTAATTTTACTCAATTTACTTTAATTTTTCCTTTCTAATTTTACTTGCTCCATTATATTCTGGTATTCTTTATCAATGGTGAGGTTATCACACAGATGTCATTATGCTTGTTACATTCAGCTTTCACAAATTACAGGGCCTGGGGGCAGCTGGGTAGCTCAGTGGATTGAGAGTCAGGCCTAGAGACGGGAGGTCCTAGGTTCAAATCCGGCCTCAGACACTTCCCAGCTGTGTGACCCTGAGCAAGTCACTTGACCCCCATTGCCCACCTAACTACTCTTCCACCTATAAGCCAATATACACAGACGTTAAGGGTTTAAAAAAAAATTACAGGGCCTCTTCTATGTCATCCAAAAATAATTCCTAAGAACAGATCATCTGGCCTCTAGATTGGAGAATGCCTAAATGAACTCAGGCAAATGAACATAATGGAACTGTAGGAAATGACAGAATAAGATGAATAGAGAGAAGAATGGAAAGATCCATATGAACTGATACAGAGTGAAGTACAGAAAGAACCACCAAAAATTTAAATTAAAAGTGTATTATAAAGCAAGCATTACTAGAAAGAAGAAATATGAGAAGATACTCCCACCTCCACCCCACCTTTGTAGAGGTGGAAGGCCCATTAGTGTGATACATTGCACATATTTTTGTGGTTTTCAATGAATGGATCAGTTAAGGGTTTTGGGGGGATTTTTTTTGAATAGATCAGTTTTGCTGATTTTTTTTCTTAAAAAATAAAGTAAAACATGTAACTATGGGAAAATATTCAAAATTAAAATTAAAATTAAAAAATTAAAAAATAAAGTATTTGTAAAATGAGGTGGCTCTCTGGGAGGGGAATAGGAAGGCTCCTGGGGAAAGTCTTGTGATATATCCTGTCTCCTCTAACAGACTGCCCCCTCCATTATTCTTGCTCTTTCACTTACTTTCAATCTCTCCCTGTCTACTTCCTGTTACCTATAAACATGTCCAAATCTCCCCCATCTAGAAAAAAACTATCATTTGATCCTTTCATCCATAATGACTATAATCCTATAGCTCTTCTGCCCTTTGTGGCTAAACTCCCTGAAAAAGCCATTACATTAGGTACATTAGGTACTTCCATTTTCTCTCTTCTCACTCCATTACAATCTGGCTTCTGACCTCATTTCCACCATCATTCTCTCTAGTCACCAAATATCTCTTTAGTGCAAAATCCTGCAGTCTTTGATGCTACTAATCACTCTGCTCCTTGATACTTTCTCTCTAGGTTTTTAGGGCACCCCTCTCTTGCAGTTTTCCTACCAATCTGACTGCTCCTTTTCTGACTCCTTTGCTAGATCCACCTCCAGATCACATTCTGTAACCAGATATCCCTCAAGGTTCAGTCCTGAGCCCTTTTCTCTTCTCCTTCTATACAATTTCACTTAGTGATCTCATCAGTTCCCTTGGGATTACTATATCTATACTGATAATTTTCAAGTCTACCCATTCTGCTCCAAATTCTCTGCTGCCTTCCAATCTCCCATCCCCATGTGCCCTTCATACATCTTAAACTCAACATGTTCAAAAGGGAATTCATTATCTTCCCCCTAACCCATCCTCCCCTTCTAACATCATTATCACTCTGGAAAGCAATCAAGAAATCATCCTATCTAATCTGTTACCGAGGCCTGTTGATTCCACTTCTATAATAACTCTTGAATACACCGCCACATCCCTGGCATAAGCTCTCATCACCTCACACCTGGATTATTGCAACAGCTGCCATCGGGTCTGCCTGTTTCAACTCTCTCCCCACTCCAATCCACCCAGTCACTAAGGTTCCCAAAGTGCAGCCTTTTCCCACTCAATAAATTCCAGTAGCTTTCTTTTGCCGCCAGAATCAAATATAAAATGCTCTCTTTAGCATTCAAAGCCCCACATGACCTTGTTGTCCCTTCTTACCTTTCTAGTCTCACAACTTACTCAAGAGTCACAAACTCTTTGACCCACTTGATCATGGCCATCTGGCTGCTCCATGAAAAAGACATTCCAATTTTCTCTGGCTGTCCCTCATGCCTGGAATGTTCTCCCTCATCTCCACCATATATCCCAACTACAAATCCATCTTCTACAGGAAACCTTTCGCAATCCCTCTTAATCCTAGTGCCATCCCTCTTTTAGTTACTTCCTATTAATTTGGTCTATAGTTTATATATATTTACTTGCTTCTTAGCTCCTCAATTATGTTATAAGCTCCTTAAGGGACTATCTTTTACCTCATTTTGCATCACAAACATTTAGCACAGTGCTTGGCACATAATAAGGCATCATAAATGTTTAATGACCATGTTAAAAAAAAAGTCTTAAAAAGACCATCTGTGTTTAAGGGCATCCAGAGACTGAGAAGGGTTCATAATGAATACACATATATTTGAGGAAAGACAGCATGACAAAGTGGACTTAGAGTCTGTCTTTGGAGTCAAGAAGACCTAAATTCAAGTTTATATAGATATATACTAGCTATGTGATTTATCTTCCAGTGAAAATACCATTTTTCACAAGAAACACTGGGTTCAAAGAAGTGGTTACTAATCAATGAGAACATATTGCTAAGCCTATTATATAAGATCTGTTATATTCCACATCTATTCGCTGACCTCCTTGTTCCTGTTTCATCTACAAATGCTTTAGATATGATTTGAGTCTCACATAAACCCCAATGTGGTTCTCTTTCCTCTCAAATGATCTCCATCTTTATGGGTTTATTACTCACAGTCTTCTTTCCTCTTCTGTAATGTGGGAGTCTTTGGGAGAGGGGGAGGTTTAGAAAGCTAAATGAGAAGTTTGGCTTTATCTAGAAAAACAACTATAATGTGAAAATTAAAGCCATCAATAAAATCCCAGACCAAAAAAAAAAAAAAAAAAAGAATCACGAGTCACTTCTTTACCACACTGCAATGTAATAAGATTCATTAGCTACTGTGACTAAAGAATCTTCTCCACATGGACAGTGCTCAGGAGCTCCTCTCAGAGAACCATGCTATGTGTAAGGGCCTTTGAGATGCCATGGGAACACTCAGACATTCTTTAACTGGTGCTGTTTAGCTAAAATCATGGTGAAGAGGAGGCTCTTTGATTGGCTGAGGAGGCATTTAAAGGGCCCAAGTCAATTCCACCACCCAGCTTTGCTTCATTGTCTGATAGTGTAACGGTGCCCAGGGAGAGTCCATCTATACAGGGAAAAGCCTTAAGGCATCGCCCCTTCTGAGGGTACGTGGCCCCAAGAAACAAGCTTTGCTCCTTGGCATTTTCCTTTGTTCTTTCCTGTCCTAGGTAAAGGAAAAAGAATCTTGAGGCCTAGTGAGCATTCAAGGTTGACAGAGGGGTGCTCCCCTGAGTGTATTCCAATACAACATGGCACCAATGTCTTGAGCAGTGTGTCCTTTAGAGGTGACCTTCAGGACCAGAGCTTAACAATGGCTGAAATAGGGATTCCTCTGGCAAGTTACCACTTTTGGATCAGTACTTATGCACATCCGATATTATATAGAAATTGAGCTAAATTTTGAGTCTACTCTCCCACGGACCAAGGTGGCTTGGAGGAGGATATGTCCACTGACGTTTTAGGCTATAATTGGAATTAAGCATCTCTTTGTAAAAGCTAATCCATGTTAAATGGTTAAATGGAACTTGGGGTGCTAGTTAATGCCCCCTAACAAAGGAGGAAGTATAGTGGTTGGGACTCAAGTCATGAGCCTGAAGAACCTAGTAACTTGTAGAAGGCAGCCCAGTCCTTTAGGGTCCCCAGAATAGGCCCTTTGTGGAAAAATACATCATGTACAACATGAATACTTCCTCCAAGAAGAGAGTTAGAAGGTACTTTAAATTGTGGTGCATGATAAGTATCTTCACAAAATATAGAGGAAAAAACTGGTTGGATAAATCCTATTCAGAAATGGGTTGGATTAATGATTTCTGAGATACCCTCCAACTCTAAACCATAGAAGCCCTTTCAGAAAAAAGTTTTCTGTATTTTAATTTTGCAGCAAAAATTCTCAGTGAGATGTGATGTACAACTCAAATTTCGATATGCATTCTTAAGATTATTATAGTGGGTAGCTGGGTAGCTCAGTGGATTGAGAGCCAAGACTAGAGAGGGGAGGTCCTAGGTTCAAGACTGGTCTCAGACACTTCCTAGCTGTATAACCCTGAGCAAGTCACTTAATCTCCATTGCCTAGCCCTTACCACTCTTCTGACTTGGAACCGATACATAGTATTGATTTTAAGGTGGAAGGTAAGGGTTTAAAAAAAATTATTACAAAATGTCTCCTAAGACCTAACTGCCTCTAAATCCCTTTTGAAGAAAACATATACAAATCAGCAGCTAAATTCTACTTCCAATCTGTGATGATGCATTGGGCATTAATCTCATATTTAGGTGGCTTTCACATTTCATCCAGAATTCATAGTTAATCACTAGAAGCTATAAAATAACATCTTTCTTAGTGTCTAATTTAAAATAATTTCAATTTTTTTAAATTGTTGTGTTTTTACCAATGTAAAATGTTTTAACAATAAACATGTTATTAGGCTGAAAAAAAGAAAAAAACTCCACTGTATAAGGAGATAAAGCTTATCTCTCCAAAGGGATTTGAATTGGAATAGAGCATAGTTTCACTTCCTAATGACTATACTTTTCCTTAATAGAAGTCAAAAAATGGTCAAAGGTCATCAGCGTCTTACCTTTTATGTACAAATATCTGGATGCTATCAAAGTACATAAAAATCGATGCTGTCACAGTAGTTAAAAGAACTTGAAGAAAAACAATGCTATAGACTTTCCGAAGAAAACCTGTGGGGGGAAAAAACATTTTTTTACTTCTCTAAGCATACATAATAGAACAGCAAGAACAAATTTCATTTTCTTTTAGAAAACTGAATCTCCCAAATGCATTTTCACTAGTTCTGATCCAATTAATCTGGCAATTCAGAACTAAAAATGCTCAAATGTCGAATTTCAAAATGAATTACAAGATTCTAATTGACATATAAACCTTTAAGAAGTTTCAGTTTCCAAAAAACTTTTTGAAAGTCAAAAATGTCATCATTTTCACCTACAAAAATCATTTCCCAATTATTTACAAATGGCATCCAGAACAGGCAGGTAGGTGCGGCTTGCTGTCTGCTAGACCTGGAGCTCAATTGTTCTTGGCTGGTCACAGCTGGTCATAGGCTCTGCTCCAGTTTGATGAAGCTTGTGGCTGCTATCCAAACATTTCCTCTAAGCTTCCACTCTCTCGTCTCCTTTTTTCTTTCCTTCCTTTTTTCATTTTTTTGTATCTTCGTGTGTCCTGATGTTTCTTTTATGTTTTTTGGCACTTTTTTCCTAAACAAAAGGTCCAGTCTTTGAAGATTTTGTCAGCTGGCAGGAATCCCTTCCTTCTAATCACAGAGGCAAAGAGTTACCAATAAGTACAATTTTCATGTCTTCAATTCTGGATTGCTGGGTCCATTGTTGTCTACTGCTGAATTTCTTTTTACCTACTGGATCCAGAACAGTGCTGGGCGATCAAAAGAGTCAAAGGGTGGGCTCTGAATAACCAATGTTTGACTGTACTGTAACTGTGACTTAGGTTGGGGAGGTTTGAGGAGAAAAGCCCTCCACCGCTGGGCTTTTCTAGCTTTTTTGTTCCCTTGAAGCAGACTGGCTCACTTTCGTAACATCAAATTCAAAGGATCAGGATTCTAGTACCAGTTTCTTCTTCTATAAAAGAGAGGACCAATGGAAGCTGCTTTGCATCCCTTAGGATACCTCACACAAATGAGATAACATATGAAAAGTCTATAAACTTTCAAGTCTATCCAGGAAGATGATTAACATTGCTTTGTAGCTTTTGGTATGCCAGAACTGTGCCCCTTTGATTTGTTTTCAGCAAACAAGACCTAACTGGGAGGGAGGGGAAGGGTTAGGGCTTCTTGAGCTTTAGCTCATTTAGCAAAGTGTCTTCTGTAGAGTGTACCTGGCCTGCCCTTATTTTACTGACAGCCATACAAAGAATCATCCTGACAAAATTAGCTCTAACAGTGAAGAGGGAGGAAAACTGACAGCTTTCTTTATTGTTTATCAACTGAGGAATGGCTGAATAAATTATAGAAAGTATTATTTAATATAAGTTATATGAAAGTATATAAATCTAAATGTGTATAAGTGTCAAAGTATAGAAATTATATGAATCATAAATTACCAATATTATAAATGATACATAAAAGTATGAAAGTATATAAATTATTGGAAAATAACAGAATATGATTCCCTATAAGAAAAGACAAAAGGGAAGGTTTCAAGGAAACCTGGAAGACCCTTATGAACTGACATAGAATCAAGTGAACAGAACTAGGGAATAATTTATACAGTAATAAGATTGTAAAGAAATACAACTTTGAAAATCTTAACAACTGATTAAAGCAATACTCTCCAAAGGGATTGAAGATGAAGCATGCTCCCTACCTCTTGTCAGAAAAGTGGTAAATTCAAGGTGCAAAACCAGAGGGAAGGGGGGGTAGTTAGGTAGCACAATGGATAGAGAGCCAGGCCTAGAGATGGGAAGGCCTGGGTTCAAATCTAGCCTCAGACATTTCCTAGCTGTGTGACCCTGGGCAAATCACTAAACCCCCAACTACCTACCCCTTAATGCTCTTGTGCCTTAGAACCAATACATAATATTTATTCTAGGACATAAGGTAAGGGTTTAAAAAAACTGAACACGGAAAAGGCGCAGATTTATTTTGCAAGGTTAGCCTATTTTTAATTGCTACAGGGACTGTGTATGCCTTTATTTATTTGCTATGGATCAAGTAGAAGATTTATGGGAGAGAGAGAAGCAAGCTAAAAAACAGTGCTATGAAAGAAAGAGAGAGAGAGAGAGAGAGAGAGAGAGAGAGAGAGAGAGAGAGGGAGAAAGAAAGAAAGAGAGAGAGAAAGAGAGAAAGAAAGAAAGAAAGAAAGAAAGAAGAAAAGAAAGAAAGAAGGAAAGAAAGAAAGAAAGAAAGAAAGAAAGAAAGAAAGAAAGAAAGAAAGAAAGAAAGAAAGAAAGAAAGAAAGTCAGTCTCTAAAACCCTTTTAAAAATGCATAGATAAGGGGCAGCTGGGTAGCTCAGTGGTTTGAGAGTCAGGCCTAGAGATGGGAGGTCCTAGGTTCAAACAGACACTTCCCAACTGTGTGACCCTGGGCAAGTCACTTGACCCCCATTGCCCACCCTTACCATTCTTCCACCTAGGAGCCAATACACAGAAGTTAAGGGTTTAAAAAAAATGCATAGATGAAAACAAAAGTTCAGAAGAAAGTACAGATAATCAGGACAGCCTAGAAAGTGATATGTTGAATTATATATACTTTTAAAAAGGCAAAAACGATTTTTGTTTTCACTTTTAAGTAACAAAAATAACTATTACTTACTGTTTTCTGATGGCAATGCTTTGTCCCAACAGAAAACAGTAGTACAAATAGCTTAAAGCAAACTAAGCAGAGAACCAAAGGATAAGGAGAAGAATTAAGTAAATCCACAACTTTAAAAGCAATATTCTGTGAGAATAACACCGTCATCAACAAATGTTGGAGGGCCTACCAATCTGAGCCTGACCTTAAGGTTAATGACACAATTCTGAATGCCTCACCTTATTTCTGGGAAATCTGAAAGGAAAGAACTCAATACCAGCCTGAGCATCTCCAAAAGGCCATTCTATATTCTAATGTGACAAGCAAATTATGTTTAGTTAATATTATTGCTGGTATTCTTAGTTCAGATGGCATTTATGAGACAAGTAATTTTTATGTGACAATATCTCTACTTTGTAACACATTTTGGCCTCGTATACTTGATGTATATACTTAAGTTCTATGGTCTTATAATATAATGAAGACCCATTAACGGGCATCCTCAGGAAATAAGGTCTTCTTTTGTGTTTCTTGTCTCTTTTCTTGACAGTTCTCCATGCTACTGAGTACTCCTTTCTATTAATCTTTTGTTCTAGATGAACTGAAATAAAAAATTGCATTTTCTAGTATCTGGGAAATTGATTTTCCAGAGATAATGTTAGGGAAATGAATTTCAAAGTGCTTCACTTGTATTATAATCTTTAAAAAACCAAAAAAAACTTTCTAAAAAAAAAAAGGTCTCCCTTGAATGAAACTGACTCTGGAGTTAGAGGATCTGGGTTCCAATCCCATTTTAAACATTTCTTATCTACATCTATGCTCCTCTAATCCTTATCCTTTACTTTCTCAGAACTCAGAAACAAAAGGTCAATAGAAGACCAGATATAAAAAGCAATCTTATATTCCCTGTGGGGGAAAAAGCAAAATTATATTATGAGGTTCCTGTTTTTCATAAAAGTGATCTCACTCCCTCTGTTTTTCCCATAGCACTAATCATCTAGATCTCACCTCTGCCCTTAACAATCACATTTTCTCAATTTAAAAGAAAAGTACTTGTCTTCTACAATACCTTCCTTGCACACAGCAGATAATATCTGCTGAAGAATAGTACCAGTTAGAGGAGGAAAGAGGCCTAGTAGAGAGGAAGAGAAAAGTTATCAAAGAGGCAGACTGTCAACATCAGCAGAGCTGATCCTTTACTGAGGATTGATAGAAAAACAAGGATGAGGATTACATGGGCATCTGGAACAGAGCTAAATGGGAGTCAAATGTTTCTGACATCTCTTGATGGCCCAGAAAGAACCTTTGAACAGGGAAAGTCACCAAAGGCTTGAAGAGTTACATTTGCCGCACTGTCAATCTGCTGAGATAATGATGGTATGGTCTGCTAACTAGACAGAAAGGAGTGCCCTTATTGGCTGGTGAGAATTATAGAAAGAAACTTTCATCACAAAAGCTGACAAAAACAAAAGCAGGGTAAAAAGACAAAAGGAAGAGATTAGGAAGAGATTAGTAGATGGCAGAATGAATCTTTGTCCAGAGTTATAAATGGTGGCAATCACAGAGGAATTCAAAGTGATGACAGCTGGCAAGTAATAGATAACCTGACCAAATACTAATTTCACAAAGCACTTTACATATATTACCTTAATTAATCAGAAGAGAAGAGAGCTACTGGTGAACAAAATAAAGATGACATGGGAGCAAACAAGTCTCAGAGGGTCCTCAGAATGCAACAGTGGTGATAGACAGACCCTACAGAAAGGTGGGATTCACTGGCTCACCAGAGATGTAAAGTAATCTACCCACCACACTAGAGAAACAGCTGACACTGGCTTAGCATAGAAATCCTAGGATCCAGACTCAGTCCTCCCATTAATTAACTTTCTGACCTCAGGCAAGTTATTCAAGCTCTCTAAACCTCAATTTTTTCAACTGTAAAATGATGTGGTTGAACTAGCTTATCTCTAAGATCTCCCTGGGGTTCAAAAATACCATGACTGGATGTTTTTTTCCTCTGTTTGTTTCCCCAGGAGCCCTAGAGATATTTTTTGTGCAATAAAAGAACACCAACCACAGGGTAAGAGAGCACAGCTGAAGATAGTCTCTCCTTTGTATCCCTAGAGTATCTAATTCTGTTCCAGGATAACATCAACCCTTGAGGCCTCAAGAAAATTTTAAACAGGGATCATAGCCCTGGATATGGAAAAGACTTAAGATACCATCCAACCTGACTCAATTCTCCTTATTTTACAGATGAGGCAACTGAAGCCCAGGGAGATAAAATAACTTTTCAGAATTCACATAGGTAAGAAACATCAGAAGCATCATTTGACTTGTATAGTTAGAAATATCTTGAACCCCTAAAAACTACATTACCCAAAATTCCTTTTTGTATTACCTAGAATGCTTTTCCCTTTGTCCACGTTTGCGTGGTCACATTTGTATAAGTTCTGAGGCTCTGCCTCTCTCTCTCTCTTCTTCACCAGCACCACTGAGTTAGTTGGCTTTTTTGCTTTAGCTTCTTTTATGTTCATTATTATTAATAAATCTTATTAAATATAATACTTGGAGTATTTTGCATATAAATTTTAATCTCCACAGACTCCTGGTCCTCTGATTCCAGTGCCTGTGCTATTTCCAATGTCCCATATTGCCTCCGGTGAGCTCAATAGTTTAAAAAAAAAAATTCTCCTTTCCAGCTTCCAATGGCCAAATCCATAGCATAAGGGAGATGGCACTGTGATACAGTAGGAAGATCCCTGATTTTGAACCAAAAGATCTGTGTTGGAATCCTGATTCTGGCCCCAACTCCTAACTCAATAACCTTGGGCAAGTCCCTTAAGGATTAGACTAGTTCTTTAAGGTTTTTTCTGTCACTAAAATCCTATCTTCCCCCACCCCCCATTCTATAAGAAAACCTCACTATCTTCTCTCCTCCTGATCTTGCCTCCAGTCCTCAAATCATTCAACATACAAGCATATCAGTAATTTTTTCATTCCCTTCCAAAACCAAAATCTTTTCACCTTTAAAACTAAAACAAGCCAATGAAAGACTCCCTCTGTCAAGTACTTTCTGATAGACTACTGACTCCTACTCATGACCACAACTTTCCCTATCATGAAAAAAATGAACAGTTAAGGATAAACTCTAGGATCCTTTGGCTAATATACCACAGAGCAAATTTAATTTAAAGACTTCAACAATCCCATCTTCATCTCCTAGAATTCAATTCAAATCTATTCCCAAGGCAGTTAGTCTCTCACTCTTTGACCTAACTGAGGAAAAGGACAATTTAATTACTATCATTCAAAAGTCTGATTTACCTGTGTTAGGTTACTAGTGGTAAGTAACAGAGGGGGGAAAAAGACTAAGAATTCTTACCTGAGAGACTAATTTAACTATGATAGACAGGGTGATATAGCAGTCAGCCTCATTGTGGAAGATCTGGGTTCAAATCCTACTTCTGACACTGCCTGGTGTGAGAGAGTAGTAGAAACCACCCTGGATTTAGAAACTTGGGTTATTGTTGTTTAGTCATTTTTCAGTCGTGTTCAATTCTGAAGACCCCAATTAGGATTTTCATGGCAAAGATCCTGGGGTAGTCTCTTAGTTCCCGCTCTCTTATAGATGAAAAAACTGAGAAACAGGATAAAGTGATTTGCCCAGAGTCACACAGACAGTATGAACATAAACAAATATATATGTAAATGCATGTCTAGGTATATAGGAATCTATATATTTACATAAAGATTATAAATACCTATGTATAGGGGGCAGCTGGATAGCTCAGTGATTGAGAGCCAGGCCGAGAGATGGGAGGTCCTGGGTTCAAATCTGACCTCAGATACTTCCCAGCTATGTGACCCTGGGCATGTTACCTAACCCCCATTGCCTACCCTTACCACTCTTCTGCATGGAAGCCAATATACAGTATTGACTCCAAGACGGAAGGTGAAGGTTTTAAAAAAAATAAACACCTATGTATAAATGCATCCATATGTACACACACATGCATGCATGAATATTGCCACATTCGTATCTGGCCCTCAGGCTTATACTAGCTAAGTGACACAATTTCTGTCTGCCTCAAGTTTTCTTATGTGTAAAATGAGAATAATAACAACACCGCTACCCACCTCACCAGGCTTGTCATAAGAACAAAATATGAGAATATTTGTAAAACGTTTTGCAAATCTTAAATCAGAAATTTATTAAGCAGGCCCTGACTCTTCCCCTAGTTGCACTAAATTCTTTAAGGACAGGAGAATCTCCCAGCAGGTTCAGAGTAGGCACTACATCAGTGTTTATTCACTGATTGACTGCTAAGGGCTGAGAACGAAAAAAAGAGGCAAAAGACGGTCCCTGTGTTCAAGAATCTTATAATCTAATGGGGTAAGACAGCATACAAACAACTATGTATATAAAAGCGATAAACAAATGGGAAATAATCAGCAGAGGGAAGGCACAAAAATGAAGGGGAGGGGTCGTATAAGGCTTTCGGTAAATAGTGGGATTTTGTTTTATTTTTAAACCTTTACCTTCTAACCTAGTATAAATTCTAAAGCTAGGCAATGGCGGTGAAGTGACTTGTCCAGGGGTCACCCTGTTAGGAAGTGTCTAAGGGCAAATTTGAATCCAAGACCTCCCGGCTCTAGGTCTGACGCTCCATTTTCTGAGCTACTTAAGCTGCCCCCAAGATGCATTCCCCACCCCCCAAACCTGTAACTTCTTAGAATCAATTCTGTGTATTGGTTCCAAGGCAGAAAGGCGGTAAGGGCTAGGCAATGGGGGTTAAGTGACTGGGTTGCCCAAGGTCACACAGCTATAAAGTGCTTGAACTCAAGGGCTCTCTCTGTCTCCCGGCCTGGCTCTATGCACTGAGCCCGTGAGCTGCCCCCTAAATGGTGGGATTGGAGCTGAGACAGGAAGAAAGTCGGGAGGGCATTCTAGAATAAAAATCAATTAACTAGGATTCATTACGCGCCTCCTACGTGCCAGCAGGGTGCTAAGTGCCCAGAAGAAAAAGATAGGAAAGGTCCGTCCAGTCTAACCGGGTAGACAACCTAGCAAACTCCCATTCACACCAGCTGTAGACAGGAAGGACAGTAGACAGAGGGAGGGCATCGGCATTAGGTGGGGGAAGGGGAAGGAGGAGAGGACTACCGCACGTACCCATGCGGATGTGGATGCTGGCCGAAGCCACGCTGGTTCCGTAGTCGAAGTCATCCTCCAGGGACGAGTAAGAGAAGACGGGATCCGAACTGGCCATGGTTGCGGTTGCAGCGGAGGAGGGCCCGACGTCAACGTCGGGGAGAGCCTCAGTTCAGTTCAGTTCAGTTAAGCCCCGCCCCCTCTCTCCCGGCCCCTCCCACGTAAGTATTGTGCTACTTGTGACCCAACGGCCCCAGCCCACTTCCGACTTCCGGTTAAAAGCAATCGAACTTCGAGCATCCTCGAAGCCATGTCCATTAGAGTCCCAAATTAATCGATTATTCCCTCCTTGTGGGGGCGGGGTGACTTTTCCTTCTTGGAGTCTTTCTCGGGTAAAAGCAATCGAACTCCAAAACAGCCTCGGAGTCATAGCTAAACGAGTCCAAAACTAATCGATTTCTAAGGCGGGCCGGGGGAGGCGGTTGAACTTTCCCTCTTCCATTCAGTGTATACAAGTCGGGATTTCTCTCCATCTTTAAGCTCAGTAGTTCAAAATAAAATTGAGAATCGATTTTCTAGGCACCAAAATGGTGCAGTGGTTAGAGCTGGTTTCGAAGTCAGAAAGACCTAAACTCAAATCTTGCCATAGACAGTAACTTAGTAGAATCAGATTTACTTTTTGAATTTCTGAATGACCTACTCTGACACAGAGTGTTCTTCTGACGCTACCCAGTTCTGTATGTCCTTTTCTCCTCCTCTCCGCTCCCTTCGAGCCCCTCCTAAAACCCCACCTGCCTCTCCCCGTCTCCCTTCGAGCTGCATCTCCCATTTCTCTTAGATTTCTTTGGTTTGCTCCTAGCTGTCTTCTTGCGAGTTTTAGATTCTATCCAATTTATCCTGCAGATATTCTGTGTATAGAGCTCTTTGCATCCCGTTTGCTTCTCGGAGATTTCCTCCAATTTATCCCTCCTATGTCTTGTTTGCACAGAGATGCACTAGATTCCACTAGAGTGTGAGCTCTTTGAAAGAAGGGGCTTGTTTTACCTTTATTTGTATACAAATGCACACAGTAGATAATAAATGACTTATCATGAGTAAATGAAAGAATGCAGAGAAGTCTGTGGGATAATGTTTGTAACCTTAGCAGGTCCTTGGCAGGAATGGTGGTGTTTGCAGAGCTGGAGCTCTATTGCTTTCAATTTAAATATCTGTGAAAATCTGAGCCTCCGTTTTCTCATCTGTAAAAACGGATATAATTATAATAGCTCTGAACAGGATGCAATTAGGTGGCTCAGTGGATTGAGAGCAGAGATGGGAGGTCCTGGGTTCAAATGTGACCTCAGATACTTTCTAGCTGTAGTCCCATAACCCCCATTGCCTAGCCCAGTGATGCACAGGTACCAGAGATGGCACTGAGAACACTCTCTGTGGACACTAATCTATCCTCCCTCCTCATCCATCCCCAGTTCATTACTAGAAAGGCAGAGGGGCACAGGTAGAGCTGCTCCCCTATCCCTTCGCCCAGCAACCCAATGGGAGCACACAGTGGGTAAGATGGGCCACTCACAGGGGTCAGAACTGGAGGGGCGCAGAGCATTTGGGCTTCTCCCTTCCCCAACTCTACCCTTGCTGAGGACATTTCTCACTTCACCTGTCCCTCTGCCCAGTAGTCCAATGAGAGTACTTTCTCCTGTGTGAGGTAAAGGTAAGGCCCCACATACAAACATTCAGTCTCTGGTGGTGGTTAGGGAGGGGCCGGCACTCAGTCTTTAAAAGGTTTGCCATCACTGTCTAGTCCTATTGATTCTAAGACAGAAGGTAAGGGTTTAAAATAATAATAATAATAATAGCTCTCTCCTCACAGGATCAATATGAAATATCAAACATGAGATAACATATGGAATGCACTTCGCAAATTTTAAGACACTATTTTATTAGTGGAAACTACTTTAAAGATTCTTTAAAAAAAATTTTTTTTAATTTAAGTTTTTAAAAAAAAGATTTTGCTATCTGTTGAGAACATTATAGACTCTCCAGATGGACTCTTTCCCAAAGTGCTAAAACAGAGAACTCAAAAGACAAATAATGATTGAATTAACTATGAATCCATTTTGCTTCTTTCTGAGGACTTAGTTAAAGAAGAGAACCAAGCCTAAATGTACCTTTCCACCTACTCTAGCCTCTGGCTGTTGCTGGTAGGCTGTTTTGTCACCCTAGTCTCTGACAATTGAGTGTTTGTGAACTTAAAGTGACCTGGCATTTGCCACATTCCTTCTAAAAGAGTATTTAATTGCCTCTTTTTCTTCATTTCAGTGAAAGTCCCAGTACTAGGGCTCTGTACCACTTCCCAGATTATAATCTGTCTACCTCAATTAAAGACTCTTAATAAAAAAAAAAATAGCATTTTTTTTTCAGGTCAATGCTATTCAATAAATGCATCCTAAGGAACACCAGACTTTTCCATCTGACTTGCTGTTGAAATGTCCCACATTTGTTGGTATATTCATTTGAATGAAGTTCCTTGAATGTATGGAGTGTCTCCACTTTCCCATTGGTATCTTCATGGTTTAACACAGTGGTTTTTACCAACCAATAAGTCAATAAACAAATACAATCAGGCGTGTTATAACTTTGTTTTGAAAACATGAATTTGTTCCAAAGATATGTCTCCTGAGAGACAAGAGATAAGCCATGTCACAACTTTCCTTTTAATTTCAGATCACTCTCCTTCACACTGACTTTCAGCAACAAGCAACTTCAGGTCTTTGTTAAAGTGGGCCAGTACCATATCTCAAACTGTACTACAAAGCAGTAATCATCAAAACAATCTGGTACTAGCTATGAAATAGAATGGTGGAAGAATGGAACAGATTAGGGGTAAAATATCTTAGTAATCTAGTGTTTGATAAACCCAAAGATCATAGCTTTTGGGATAAGAACTCATTATTTGACAAAAACCAATAGGAAAACTGGAAAACAGTAAGGCAAAAAATAGGTCTAGACCAGTGATGGGCAAACTTTTTAAAGAGGGGGCCAAAGGAAAGGAAATGCTCATCTGTCAGTCTGTTTCTAAGGCAATTCTTTTGAAGTTTCATTGTATTATATTTACTCATTGTATTCATCAGATTAGGAATAATGTCACGATGCCTGATAGAACATTTCAGGGGACCACATCTGGCCCCCATCACTGGTCTAGACCAATATCTCATGCCCTATATACCAAGATAAGGTTAAAATGAATATATGATTTAAACATAAAGAATGATACTATAAGTAAATTAGGGAAACAGAGAATAGTTTACCTGTGAGATCTATGGAGAAGGGAAGAATTTATGATTGAACAACAGATAGAAAACATTACAAAATGTAAAATGAATAATTTTGACTATATTAAATAAAAAAGTGTTGTACAAACAAAATCAATGCAACCAAGATTAGAAGGAAAACAAAAAATTGGGAAAAAATGTATAACTAATTTTTATGATAAAAGTCTCATTTCTCAAATATGTAGAGAACTAAATCAAATTATAAGAAAATAAGCCATTCCTCAATTGACAAATGGTCAAAGGATATGAACAAGCAGTTTTCAGGTGAAGAAATAAAAGCCATCAATAATCATATGAAAAAATGTTCCAAATTACTCTTGATTAGAGAAATGCAAATTAAAACAATTCTGAAGTACCACTTAATACATATCAGATTGGTCAATATGACAATAAAGGAAAGTAATAAATATTGGAGAGGACATGGCAAAATTGGGACACTAATGCATCGTTGATAGAGTTGAGAATTGATCCAACTATTCTGGAGGGCAATTTGGAACTATGCTCAAAGGGCTATAAAAGACTGTCCTTTGATCCAGCCAGACCACTACAAGAACTGTATCCCAAAGATTTTTTTTTAAAGGAGGGAAGGACCTACTTATATAAAAATATTGATAGTCCCTTTTGTGGTGGCAAAGAATTGGAAATTGAGAGGATGTCCATCAATTATGGGATGGCTGAACAAACTGTGGTATATGTTGGTGATGGAATATTATTGTGCTAAATAAGAAATGATACAGAGTGAACTAAACAGAACTGGGAGAATGTTATATACAGTAACAGCAATATTGTGGGATGATACTGTGATACTTAGCTACTGTCAGCAATACAATAATTCAGGACAATTCTGAAGAATTTATGATGGGAAATGCTATTCACCTCCAAAAAAGAACTGTTGGAGTTCGAATACAGATCAAAACATACTATTTTTTACTTTAGTTTATTTGGGTTTTTGTATTTGGATATTTTTATTTTATATGATTTTTCTCACAAAATTAAAGAATATGGGAATAGGTTTTGCATGATAAGACATGTATAACTCAGATCAAACTGCTTACTATCTCTGGGAAGAGAAAGGGAACGGATGGAGAGAGACTATTTGGATCATATAACTTCAGAAAACTTATGTGGAAACTTGTTTTTTTTCTTCCCCTTTATTTATTTAGAATATTTTTCCATGGTTACATAATTCATGTCACCCTCTCCTCTTCTATTCCCCCTCCCAGAGCTGTCAAGCAATTCCATTGGGCTATACATGTATTATTACTCAAAACCTATTTCCATATTATTCATATTTGTAATAGAGTAATCTTTTAAAACCAATACCCCCAATCATATCCCTGTATAATCAAGTGATACACATGTTTTTCTTCTGTATTTCTACTCCCACAGTTCTTTATATGTGGATAGCATTTTTTCTCATAAGTCCCTCAAAATTGTCCTTGATCATTGCATTGCTATAAGTAGCAGTCTATTACATTTGATCATCCCACAATGTTTCAGTTCATGGAAGTCTTTCCAGTTCTTATAGAAATCAAGCACTTCATCATTCCTTATAGCACAATAATATCCCATCACCATCATATACCACAATTTGTTCAGCCATTCCCCAATCGAAGGACAACCTCTTGTTTGGAAAATTGTTATTACATGTAATTGTTAAAATAAGATATCTTTTTAAAAGATAATAAGATGCCACATTTATTATATAGTTTATCATTCAGTGGGCAGCAGTTTCTCATTCAGCTATAGGCAAAAGGAGGGCTAGTGTGTACCCAAACAACCCAGCACCTTCTGCTAAAGCTAACTTTGCTAACCAAGACCCATTGAAAACCTTGGCATGTGCCTGAGCAGCAGCCAGAGACCAGGGTCACCACCACTATTTACTATGATATTTATTAACTATTTTATATATATCTAAAACTCTGCAACTGTTTTGAATTAGATTCCTGTTTTTTTTTTTTAATGTATCACAATTGAAGTCTTTAAGAGGTGTGAACCCACTTTCTTCCATAAGCCATTTTTATTGCTGGATTGCTCAGTGATTTCGAGGATCATATTCTAGCAGAATTGTCCATGTTTATTAAGCACCTACTATGTGCCAGGCATTGTGCTTGGTACCCTCAAGGATACAAGTACAAAGACTATAACAAGAATGAAATAATCTTTACTTCTAATGAGCTTAATATAAAAGATAGATACACATATCTTTTAAATGTAATTGTGTAATTGTGTATACATACATACTCACTAGGAGGTGGTGGGGGGAGAAAGAGAGAGAGCGCGTGAGAGAGCATAGTAAGGGCTAAATAAATGCCTTTTCTTTCATTTACTCATTTTCCTGGCAAGGTTTAGGTTTGTTGTTTTTTTTAATCCTCTCCTCAAAAGGAACCATTATTAAATCCGTATTCTTTATTATTATTATTATTATTTTAATCCTTACCTTCCATCTTAGAATTGATACAAGTATCAATTCCAAGGCAAAAGAGTGATAAGGGCTAGGCAATGGGGGTTAAGTGACTTGCCCAGGATCACACAGCTAAGAAGTGTCTGAGGACAGATTTGAACCCTTCTCTATTCCTGGCTCTCAATCTATTGAGCTACCTAGCTGGCCCCTTTTAATTTGTATTCTACATGTGTGCTTCATTACAATAGCAGTCAAAATTTGAGCCCACTGTTGCTACATTTGATGCATATATTTATTAGAAAGTGAAGCCCACATTTATGAGGGGAAGTGTTTTGAACTACTCGTTCTTATTATTCTGTGTTAGACTGGTGTTTACTATGTGCCAGATAACTGTGCTAAGTTCTGGGAAGACAAAAAGAAACAAAAATCAAAACAATCTTTGCCTTTGGAAGGGCTCATATCCTAATGGGGAAGACAACACATAAAAGGGATCTGACAAATGGGAGTTGAGGGAAGTGACCTTCAAGGGGACAAGGTTGAGAAATACTCTGGGGAATGATGGGCTGAGCAGAGTTTGGAGTGAGTATGGCTAGGATGGGAGCTGTCTCAAATGGAGGTTCTGGGGATGAAATAACAATTCAGAGGAGGAGATTGTAGAGACATCAGTGTTAACATTATGAGAAAACAACCAGGATGGAAGTCAAGAAGTTGTCTTGGCTAAGTGCTACTCATTCACTGACTGACTTAAAATGAGAAGCACACCTGTGGGGGCTCCTGAACTATATTAGTCACTCCTATAATGCAAAATTGGCAATTACCCTCTGGTGTACTACTCCCTAAATTTACAACAGAGCTCACACATTGGTGTCCTTGATGGAGGATGCTATCTGCTCCTTCCAATTTGTCAGATTTATAATAACAGAAAAAGAGAGGGGAGAAATGAGTGTGACATATAAACAAAAGGCACTGGTAATTTTTAAAATTCATAAATAAAATAATCCAAGGTAATGAGCTTTTGAGAACTGAGATTCTAGCAGCTATGCTGTAGCTGGCAACCAGCAGATGGTAGCAGAGATCAGCTTGTTCATTTATTTAACAAACATTTAATTAATCGCCTATGTGGACAGTCATAGGATACAAAAACAAAAAGGAAATCCTTATTGTCAAGGTGCTTCCCTTGTACTGGGTAAAGAAACTATGTGGACAAAGAGAAGTAGAAATAAAATATGTACAAGGTGTGGAAAAATATTTTAAAACTCCTTTTCAGTTTCTCTAGAAAAATTTCCTTTCCAGATTTTACCTTTAGAAAAGTACATAGATAAAAAAGCTAATACTTCTCTTAGAGAACTGGTTTGACCAGATAACTAGCCTTATCTCTAGATAAAATCATTGTCTTCCCACCCACCTGAAATGATTTGCCCCATTACCGACTTACCTACCTGAGAGCAGGGTGTTGTCCTCTTTTGCATCCAACTTTATCTAGGAAATAAGTGAATGGTGATTTTTAAGGAATGTTAACCCAAAACTAACATATTGAAGTAGCTAGGTGGGGAATGTAGAGCCTGGAGCCAAGAAGGCTCATCTTCCTAAATTCAAACCAATTTGCCTCAGTTTCCTCATGTATAAAATGAGCTAGAAAAGGAAATGGGAAAAAAAAAGGGGGGGGAGGGGCAGCTGAGTGGCTCAGTGGATTGAAAGCCAGGCCCAGAGACAGGAGGCCTCAGGGACTTCCTAGCTGTGTGACCCTGGGCAAGTCACTTGACCCTCATTGCCTAGCCCTTACCATTCTTCTGCCTAGGAGCCAATACACAGTATTGATCCTGAGATGGAAAGTGAGGGTTAAAAAAAAAAAAAGAATATCTTTGCCAAAAATACCCCAAATGGACTCATGAAGATGCGAACAAACTGATTTAATGTTAAGTAAAATTGTTTCTGGCATACTCAATTCTAAATCACAGAGTATAAAATTAGCATTAATATTTTTTTCTTTGATGACAATAAATAAAAAGCAATTTATGAGGGAGAAGGCACTGTGAGGATGAGTATTAGATAGTAGGAGACAGCTCTTAAACTGAACCTTGAAGAAAAGTAGGTGTTTGATGTGATGGAAGTGAAGAAGTAATTCATTGCTAGCATATTGGAAAGTTTGTATAGGGATACAGAGATAGGATACAGAGAGTTATGAGCTGTTTTCTAGAACATACCAGTACATGAAGGAAAATCTTGAATAATAGGATAGAGTCTGTTTAAGAAGAACTTTGAGGGATAGCTAGGTGGCATAGTAGATAGAGCACCAGGTCTAAAGTCAGAAAGACCTGGTTCAAATAGGGTCTCAAAACACTTACTAGCTGTGTGACCCTGGGCAAGTCACTTGACCTCCTCCCCAATTTACCCAGCCCTTGCCCTTCTGTCTTAGAGTTGTTACTAGAGCAGAAATTAAGGTTAATTTAAGGGAGAAAAGACTCCAAATACCAAACAGAAGGGTTTGTATTTTATCCCAAAGTGGATGAGGGAGTCGCTGAAACTATATAGTTAGGCCTGTGCTTTAAGAATTTTAATTTGGCAACAGCTAAGGCATCTTCCATATATCTCCTGATCCAAATATCTCATAGCTCTTTGCCTAAATGTTTCCTTTGCATTTTATCTTTCTTTCATATATATTGTAGTGGTATCTTACAATCTCCAACCATGCCCCACTCCCCAAAAATATATTCTTGAGAGTGGGGCCCATGGTGTATCTATTCTTATTACCAATCTAGTACAGGACATAGCAGTCACTTACTTGTTATTAGGATCATCTCCCTAAGTTAAGTCTGCAATGATTAAGAAACAGACTGAGTTAAGTAAGTGAATGCTTTTCTCAACCAAGAACGCTGCCTTTGTTACCCCTTTTCTTTTGAAATTACTTTGTCCCTGATGAAGAGAGGAATGGAGTTGTTGACTAAAAGAGATCCATTGCTCTAAGCCCAGCCAAAGGGAAGAGCTAGGGGAAGAATGAGCATGCCTATATTCCAAAGTTGGGAGCCATTAAGAGGAGTAATTCACAAATACAACCATGTCTAACACCATCATATACTGATTATAAGTTGGAATTTGTCTGGGATATACTTGTTGACTTAAGCAAGTGAATGAATGAAAAAGTATTTATTAAGCTCTTGCTATATGCCAGCCACATAGTATAAATTGATTCAATTTTTCTTTTAAAGTTTAACTTAACCCCACATTAACTTTTTAAAAAAAAATCTTCCCTTTCTATCTTAGAATTCATACTGTATTATTGTTTCCAAAGTAGAAGGGAAAGGCTAGGAATGAGGGTTAAGTGATTTGCCCAGGGTCACAGCTAGGAAGTGTCTAAAGTCAGATTCAAACCCAAGTCTTCTGGCTGCAAACTTGGTATTATCTATTGAGCCATCTGCCCATCTCCCCCCCCCCCACACACACACACACAATGACATTTGAGCTAACTTATTGAATATTTAATTTTTAAACTTTAACTTTGCATTTGCTAGGAGTTATAACATCAATAACTAGCATGTTCATTACTTTGGGGGGCAACTGGGTGGCTCAATGGATTGAGAGTCAGACCTAGAGATGGGAGGTCCTAGGTTCAAATCTTGTCTCAGACATTTCCTAGCTGTGTGACTCTGGGCAAGTCACTTGACCCCCATTGCTGGCCCTTACTGCTCTTCTGCCTGGGAACCAATATGTAGTATTGATTCTAAGACAGAAGGTAAGGGTTTAAAAATATATATTCATTACTTTGGGGCATTGCTTATCTGCTTGATCAGATAGTAAATGACCCTCTGGAGGATGGCCAAATGTTGGAATTATAGAGCAATATTATAAAAACATGAGTGTTCACTTCCTAGCTGTGTGACCCTGGGCAAATCTCTTCACTTCAAATGCCTAACTTTTACTGTTTTTCTGCCTTGGAATTGATAGTATCATTTCTTAGACAGAAGGTCAGGTTCTTAAAAAAGAAAAAAAAGAAAAGAGTGTTATGCTTAAAAGGTTCTTTCACCTCCAGAATATTTTGGTCACTTGTTCAGGAAAGGAAATAAAAGCAGAAAAGGCATCCAAGGATGTCATGCAGTTTTTGGTGAGAGAAAATCTCATCACCCATCCTCCCATCTCCTCCCCAGCATGAGCGGTCTAGGGAAAGATAGATATATTTGCCACCATTGAATCAAAGAAAGAGCACCAGATATAGAGTCACTCACTTTTTAAAGATCTACTGAATTCATTAGCTCTTCTGGCTTGGTGGCCAACAAGGAGATACTCCATCACCTCAAAGGCACAAGAGTATTGAGTCAGTAAGAAGCAATCAGGGAGCTTATCAAAACAGCCAAGGAAGTCAGCACTCACAGTGTGAATAAGGAAAGAACAGTTTTGCTGTTCAAGTCTCTGTTATGGATAGATTAGATAAATATCTCTTGACCAGGAAGCTAGAGCAAAGCTCCTCTCACAATGCCAAGTGAGGGTCTCTATCCCCAATATCAGACTGGGTCAAGGTAAATTTGCAAGCTGGCATGTCCTATCCCACACTTCTCTACCTGGAGTCAGTGAATACATTTCCCACGTTTATAAGTCTCTCTCAGGTTAGAAACTTGAAAGAACAATCACTTTCCACTCAATTTTTCCTCCTGCCCCTGGGAACACCCTGGGACAGGGTTATTCAAATGACCCAGAATTGCTTCTTAGCCCAGAAAGCACTTCCTGCTATGTCCTGAATCTGCCACAAAGTTAGAACCTCACTTAGATGGTCAAACAGATCTGTGATTGCTTTGGTGGTTTCTTCCTGAACATCTAATAAGGCATTTGTCCATGTTTCCATTGAAAGTCTACTATACATGTTGAAAGCCTTCCTTCCTTTCCTCTGACTGTACTATGCTAGTAGACCATTCTGGCATAGGAACAGCCCATTTTCCCTTCCCATCATGCAGTTCTCTGATTTAGCCTCTTCCTTTAATTCCTTGGTGTTCCTTTTTACTTATATGTTGCATTCTGTGCAAACCCTCTATGGGCTTCTCACTAGCCTCTATGTGGGGCTCGTTGTATGTCATGTTTCACTGCCACATATGAATGCTGGTAGAATGCTTGCTTTTTTTCTTTTTTTAAATGAGTCTTTGCTTTCATTTTACTGTCTCCCTATTGGGGCCAGTAAAGCTTTGTAATTTCTACAAAGCATTTCACTTTCTTTTTTATTTTTAAATATTTATTTTTTAGAAAAGTTAACATGGTTACATGATTCATGCTCTTATATATAGTCCCCAACCTCCCCCCCACCCAAAGCCACTGCACATTTCCACTGGTTTTAACATCTACAAAGCATTTCAGCCAATTATTCTCATTCTGTTCCACTCTGGGCCCAGGTGTACCATCCAATTAAATTGACAAGTGATGGACAAGCTCTGTAGTGTAACCATCCATCCATCCAAACACCTGCCAAATTCTGGTCAAGAGATATTATTCATCCTCTTAATCATTTCAGAGTGGATGGACAGGTCGAACTCCTTAGATAACTTATAGATAGTTGTCTTCTAGGAGACTCACCAATGTTCTAGGGCTTCTTGTAAATATATAATGTCATTTGTAAGTAGGAGCATTTGGAGGACCTATGTTACCATCCACAGGGATTCTCTGTTGGGCTGCAGACAGGACGTACTTCATATATCACCCTGTTTTATGCCTTGCTTGATGTATATTATTGGGCTTTTGAATTTTCAAGATTCTTTTGCTTCCATTTTTTCACCTCCTCTTCTCAAAGACATTTGTGAAGCAAGGGGTATGAGTGTCATCATCTCTCAGAGATGTTAAGTTATTGACCCAAAACACATAGCTAGTTAGTAACAAAGACAAAAACAAAAGTTCCAGCATTCAAGGTACTTATATTATATAATAACTACTATGGATCCAGTGGGCCACTTGCTTTTTCCACAAAGGGCCCCTCTCATCTCTGGACCCATGCATGCATGCATGCAGATGGGAGGGAGGCTAGCCTCTAAAGAGAAGAGTTGAGTTTCTCTCTCTCTCTCTCTCTCTCTCTCTCTCTCTCTCTCTCTCTCTCTCTCTCTCTCTCTCTCCTTCCCTCTCTCCTCTCTCTCTCATCTTATTGACTCTTTCTGCCCCAACCATGAGACCTGGGGAAAAATTTCTTTTCATTGTTAGAATATTTTTTTAATATTAACGTATTTTCAAAGTGATTCCTCTCCATTTTGGAAGTGAAAATAGCAATCCTTGAAGTCCCTGGGAGGATACAAAGGATGACCTTTTTTATCCTATTTGGACACATCCATAATTGACAAAATTTATCAAATGGCTTTTCCAAATCATAGTCTTCCAGTAAAAAAAAAAATCACCTCATTTAAATTTATTTATTGACCAAGCAAGAAACCATTCTGCCTGCCACACCCAACACCCCCTACCCCACCCCACTCACAGGCAACCATCATTTCCTTTATCTGGATTGGTGATATTTATCTCTTTAGCCCTCTTAGGTTGCCATCCTGACTTCCCTGGGGTGGTCAATGGAAGCCACTGCTACATCCCAGTTGCTAAAGTTCCCATTTCCTTCACTACCCACCCAACTGGGCACTTTTTGGGAAATGAGCCACAAAGAAAATAATAGGCCAGCTAAAACGTGAAGTACACATTCTAAGGGGCTGAAATCTTGGGTTTGCTAGCTGTGCTAGGGCTATAAAAGAAAACAAGAAATTCCAGAAATATTGTTTTGTCACCAGAAAGGGGCCAAACTAGGAAAGTGCAAATAAAGTAGAAAGTAGGTACACCCCCCCTCTCTCTCTCTCTCTCTCTCTCTCTCTCTCTCTCAGCAAACAGAACACAATGCAAACTGCCAACGGGGCTGAGAAAACTCTTTTTGGTTTTATTTGTAACATCAGTAAATCTCAAAACCAAGAGGCTAAATTAACTCACTGAAAAGTCCAGCAATTTGCATAATATACACAGTTTTCAAATTCCCTTCAATTCTAAAGAACTGAGTGTGCTTCATGGCCACACTAGGTTCCAACAGTCAAGAAACAACCAAATGAAACGAAGAAACCGCCAGTATTTCCCATCTGGCCCAGAAAAAAGAAGTCCATCCCCTTCCCTGGCTCATCCCATTTCCCAACGGAAATGGGTCAAGAGAAAACTCAATGACCTTCATGACATCATAGGTGGTAACCTTAATCTGTCCCGAAATACTTCTGCCCAAAGTGTGTTGGCGCAACAGGATGGACCTCGGTGGTGAGGATGGTGAGGTCTGGGAACTCCCGGATGATGGACGTGGCGCCATGGGGCGTGGAGAAGAGGCTGAGCACGATGATGACGCTGGGCTGCACTCCGTGCTCTATGAGGACCTTCACGGCCTCGATGACGGTGTTCCCCGTGCTCAGGATGGGGTACATGAGCAGGACCTTCCTGCGCTCGATGTCCGGGGGGAACTTGGCGTAATAGACCTTGGCCCTCTGGGTGTCCTCGTCGCTCTGGATGAGAATCTTGCCGATGCGGATGGAGCGGCAGCAGTCGCGCAGGCCGTGCTCCATGGCCTCCCCGCTCCTCATGATGCTCACGCCGCAGTTGCCCTTCTCGAAACTGACGCCCTCGTACTTGTGGCCGGTCGGCGTGGTCACCGTGCACCGCTCGTAGGGCAGCTGGTTCAGGCCCTCCTCCACCACCAGCCGGATCAAACGGTCGGCGGAAAACACGAAGTCCCCGCGGCTGGCCGTCTTGGCCCGGATGATGGTCTGCAGCTCCCGGATCTGGTCGTTCACGGGCAGCACTTTGAGCTGCGGCCCAATCTGGTGGCAGAAGAGCCCCTGGGACTCGCAGTCCTCCGCCAGGGGTCCCCCAGCGTTGTCTGCCCCGTTGGCCGCCGGCAGCTTACCCCGACCTCCCGCAGGCTCCTGCCCGGGCCCGTCGCCGGGGGCCACGGGCTCCGGGCACGGGGAAGTGGCTGCGGCCGGAGGGCCGAGCTGCTGGTTATGGCAGGGCATGGTGTCCGGTAGCCGCTGGAAATACGGAGGCCCCTAGCAAGGTGAGCAGCACCCTTCCGCCAGCCTGCCCGCGAGCTGCTTCCGCCTCCTCCACCTGGCCGGACCCAGGCAAATTCTGGGCGGGCCGGCGCTTGAGGGGAATTATTGGCAGTTTAGGCTCGACTCCTATTGGGTGCCTAGAAAGGATTCGGGTCAAGGGTACCAAAGCACCAGAGAACCAAAGACTCCAAAGCGCTAACCGGCAGAAAATCGGAAACTAGCCTGGGGAGAGCCTGCTGAATCAGCATTTCCCATTTCGCCTCAGTTCCGCCCGGTCCAGACGAGTCGGGCTCCCAAGTCCCGAGTGCAAAGATTTGTAAAGTCCAAGGGAAGAGCTTCTCTTTGAGCCCAAACTCGAGGGAGTCACTGGACTGAGCAGGAGAGGGACCCCAGTCAGGTGCTGACTTTTGTCCCCCCTGGCAGCGATCATTTTCTCCCAAGTGGAAACTTCAGCTTCCAGTCATCAATCAGAGAAATCCAGAAATCGCGACTGCCTAGACTCAAGAGACCTTAAAGAGTAAAAGGGCCAGAAAAAGTAGAAAAGGTAGCCTGGGAGGCAGCTAGGTAGTCCAGTGGATAGAGCACCAGGCCAAGAGGACCTAAGTTCAAAAAGGGTCTCAGAAACTTCCAAACTATGTGACCCTGGACCAGTCTCTTAACCCCAATTGCCTAGCCCTTGTCACACTTAGAATTGATACTAAAACAGAAGGTAAAGGTTTTGACTAAGAAAAGAAAGAAAAGGAAGCCAGCCACCCAAGGCCTGTGTTTAGTTAGGCTCCCTGAGCCCAGCTAGGTGCCAGCAAAGAGCAGTATGCTAGTAAATGTTTTCTGGGCTTAAAAATGCACCAGGACACACTTTAAAATTTAATCAACATTATTAACTTTTTCTCTATTGCTTCTGAAGTCTAAACAAAGTAATGAGTCAACTCCCAATTCATTGCCTTTGCCGATTTCCAAGGTGTAAATGCTCCCACTGAAAATCTGAGTGACTTTTGCCACTACCATCATGCAACTGGAGTGTGAGAAGAGGCAGGGCCACTCTCTTCCCTCTTAGAAAGTATAGTGAGAGACAATTTCTTGGCACTTGGGAGAGTGAAAGAGGGAAACAAAAAGCAAAGTTACAGTCTTTGAGGTTCACTGGGCCAGGAGCACTCCTGCCCAGTGTCCAGTCGAGGAATTGCCTTCTCATCTGAAAGCTCAAGACCTTCATCATGAAGCCAAACGGGTCCCCAGAAGTTCCTGGGTAATTCAACACACACTCCATGGCATGTCAGGTGTGAGGAACAGTTAAGTAAGCCAGTGAGGCTGAATCAGAGAATGAAAGGGAGGCCTGGGGAGTAAGTCTGGAAAGGCAAACTGGATCCCCATTGCAAAGATTTGGAATGCCCAATGGAAAAAATTCTATTTGATCTCAAACACAAGAAGGAGTTACTGGTCTGAGCAGGATAGTGACACAGTCAGATACTGACTTTTGTTGTTTGTTGTTCAGTTATATCTGATCCCATTAGGGGTTTTCTTGGCAAGGATATTGGAGTGGTTGGCCATTTCCTTCTCCAGCTCATTTTACAGATGAGGAAACTGAGGCAAACAGGGTTAAATGATTTGCTCAGGATCATCCAGCCAGTAAATGTTTAAGACCAGATTTGAACTAGGAAAGCTGTGTCTTCCTGACTCTAATCTTGGAATTCTATCTACTGTGCCACTTAGCTGCTCTGGCTGTCTCAGTTCCAACTGAAGTGCCTTCTTTCACTGGAAGCCTTCCCCACCCCCAGTTAATTGAGTATCTTTCTTTTCTTCATTACTTCCTATTTATTCTGTACTTAGCTATTTGCATGATGACCTTGTAACTATAAATTCCTTGAAGGTAGGGATTTTCATTTTTGGATTTTATGTCAACCTGGAAAAACTGAAAGCCACTAAAGTAGTCAGCAAAACCAAATCTTCAATCAGGGAAGGGATAGGTCCAGGATAATTGGTTGCCACACAGAGCCAAATGCCAGATACTACACAAGGTTGGAACCCTGGGGCTCTGGGGATAATATCTCTGGAAGAATCACACTCGGGATGATACTCCAAAGAATAATAGAACAGAAGGATCTTATATATCTTTTGGGGAATTAAGCATCTCAAACATCCACTGACAGGTTGTAAGCAGGCTTGGGAAAGAGGCTCTAGCCAGAGGCTGGGGTATCAAGGAGTGGTCTACTACAATGGATACTAAAAGGATGGTTCCCGCACAGGTGTTGGTCTTCTTGGGACTGATCTCTGATACAATGGAGGAAACTTTTAAGAGTAAAAGGGTGATTGAGCATTTGAGTATTTCTATCACGCCTATTCAGGACACTTAATGGGTGCTGGGAAATCCCTTATTCAGTCTAAGACAAAGTCACTTTGGGACTTCACTTAAAGTAAGTTCCCAAGGGAAATGGGCAAACTTGGGGCTTCCAGAATTCACATTGACACTTCCATGCTACTACCATAAGTTGGATAAAATGGAGGGCCCAGTTTTGCTTAGATTTGTTGTTATTGTGATTCAGTCATGTTTGACTCTTCCAGACCCCATTTGGTGTTTTCTTGGCAAAGATACTAGAGTGGTTTGCCAATTCCTTCTCCAGCTGAGTTTACAGATGAAGAAACTGAGGCAAATAGAGTTGTGACTTGCCCACGGTTACACAGCTAGTATGTATCTGAGGCCAGATGAGACAGACCTCCTACCTCCAGACAGAGTGCTCTATCCACTGTGCCACAGAGCTGACAGAGGATACCAAAAAAACAAAACAAAACAAAACAAAACAAAACAAAACAAAACAAAACAAAAAACAGCATAGGAAGTCGAAGGTATCATTGATTGAGATAGTGAATTAGGAAAGATCTCATCCACTTATAGAGGTAGAGGCAATACACACAAGTAGATGGAGATTTATGCCTACAGTTGGCAGGGAGATGTCAGAACTGAAATATGAATTTAAGGACCATCCAAGTAGATATAATAGATAGAACCATGAAAGTAGATGAAATTCAGGGCAACTAGATGGCACAGTGGATAGAGTGCCAGACCTGAAGATGTGAGAATTTGGGTTCAAATGTGACCTCAGACACTTCCTAGTTGTATGACCCTGAAAAGGTCACTTAACCCTGTTTGCCTAGCCCTTGCCCTTTTGTCTTACAGTTGTTACTAAGTCAGAAAGTAGGAGTTTTTAATAATAATAAAAGAAAGCAAATGAAATTCTCCTAGGGAGGTCTTAGACAATGCCCAGGAAAGGAACAAGAAGAATGGGTAAAAGACAGAACAATGTGTTGTCAGCAGCAGTCAAGACAGAGGAGACTTTCAAGGAGAAAGGGGTAGTCATGGTGTCAGATGTTACAATAAAGAGACTGAGGAAAGGAAACACTACATCAGGTTTTGCAATTAGATTTGACAACCTTGGGAGTTTTTTGTCTGTTTTTTACCCATCTCTAGACCAGACTCTCAATCCACTGAGCCACCCAGCTGCCTCCTATTGACCCCCTTGTTTTATGAAACCCCAAATTTACCTGTGTCCCATGGGAACTTGCCTTCAAGAAAAATCCCTGACTCACATCCTTGTCCCAAACTAGACAATCAAGCACCTTGGAACATCTGGATAGGAGTGGAAATAGCCAATCTTAAGGACCTTTTTGTCTTGCTAGTTTCTCTTGTATCTAGCTGCTCCCAGGTATTCTAGCCTCTGACTGCATCCTCTTTCCCAAGCCTCTATGTAACCAGTCAATCATTCCTCCTTGGTTATACTCCCTAAGGTAGAAATATAACCCCAAGTTCTTTAGTTCCTCATTGGAAATTCCAATTATGGTATCTTTCTAGGAGACAGTGTTCCCCCAGTCCAGAGTAGTGGCTCTGTTTGGTGCCCGTGAGAGCATTGTCTCACTTGTCCTGATTAAAGACATAATTTATTATAACCACTTTGGTGGTTCTGTGTTTTGGGGGAATTAACAGATTACTTCCTTAATTTAAAAAAACAAACAAACAAACAAACCAGGGACAGTTGGGTAGCTCAGTGAATTGAGAGCCAGGCTTAGAGACAGGAGGTCCTAGGTTTAAATCTGGCCTCAGATACTTCCTAGCTGTGTGATCCTAGACAAGTCACTTAACCCCCATTGCCTTGCCCTTACCACTCTTCTGCCTTGGAACCAATGCATAGTATCAATTCTAAGGCAGAAGGTAAGTTTTAAAAAAAAACAAAACAACTTTTTTTCTCACAGGATTTTTGTTGTTCACTATGTAGAACCCAAGGTCAAACCAACAAATTTATTAAGTGTCTACTATGCACTAAGCCCTGATTTGAAAAAAAAGACAGAATTTATTTTCTCAAAGAGGAGATGACAGATAAACAACTCTGTACAAACAAGAAAACAAGAAATAAACAGGATCAACTGGAGGCAATCTCAGAGAGAAGGACTAGCATTCAGGAGGGTGAGGGAAAGCTTCTTGCAAAAGTGGTTTTAAGCTGAGACTGAAAGGAAGTCAGGAAAGCCAGAAGAAGAAGTTGATATGGAGGGAGGAATTTCTAGACTGGGAAAATGCAAGTTAAAATGCACAGAATTGCAGGATTGGGGATGGAGCATCTTATGAGAAGAGACAATAGAGGACAGTGAACCTGAGTCAGAGAGAAAAAGAGACAGGGAGAGGGAGGGGCGGGGGTAGAAAAAGAAGAAGAGGGAGAGAGAGACAGAGAGACAGAGAGAGAGAGAGACAGAGACAGAGAGAGACAGACAGACAGACAGACAGACAGACAGACAGAATCATTTTAAGAGCACAAGTCAACAACAATAGAGGATATCCAAAGGGTAGCTAGATAGCTAGTGGATAAAGAGAGACAGGTCTGGAGATAAGAGGTTCTGGATTCAAATTTGAACTTAGACACTTCTTTCCTATGACTCTGGGCAAGTCACTTAATCCCAATTGCCTTGCCCTTACCACTTTTCTGGCTTGGACCTGATACTTAATATTGATTTTAAGACAGGAGGTAAGGGTTAAAAAAAGAAACCAAGATATCCAGATTCGAATCCTTTCCCCACAAAGAAAAACCCACCACACCAGGAAACTACCACATATAAGTGTTTACTAAATAATTGCTAACAGTTGTGTATACATGTACACTTGTACTGTGTAATGCAACAGGCCTACCTACGTTCTGAGGCCTCTCTGACCTTATTCATATCTTGAAGCAATGGTTCTTTTGGGGGATTTATCCACTTGCAGGGGAAATAATTTCCAAATCCACGGGAAGAAGAAAGCTGAGGGTTTGTTTTTAATAAAAAAGATTTTGCTTATATCCTACCAAAAGATTTTTTGAGCTCCATGGAAGAAGAAAAGTGAATATTTTTAAAACATTATTGAACCCAGAGCTCCTGACAGGCAGAGTCAACAATAGGAACTAAGGGACAGTGACCAACATTTCCTGAAACAAAACAGGTCCTTGACCGAGGAACTGTTGGCAAACAAAATGAGCCATATTTTTCCGGTAAGAGAAATTTCTCCACCTCAGATTCAAATTTCTTAACAAGCATCATAGTAAAAAAGTAACTATTTACTTTAAATATTAGTTTGAGTATTTGTGGTTTTTGAAAATGAGTGCTGACATAATCCTGTAGGATTTTTTTGGGTGTTAAAGCCAAATTGTTTTCAAAAAAGGTTTGAATTTTAAAATATGTGTATATAAGTATATGTGTATGTGTGTGTTTGTACTGTGTTATGTAAGTGTGCATGTATGTACATACACATATAAATATACATAGAAAATACTCCCTGCTCATCCCATGCCTTCTTCCCTTCTCTCCTTTGATCGCTTAGTCAGTCAATAATAAGCATTTTTAAAAAACCCTTATCTTCTGTCTTAGAATCAATACTAAGCATCATGTCCAAGCCAGAAAAGGGGTAAGGGCAAGGCAGTGGGGGCTTGTCCAGGGTTACTGGGAAATGTCTGAGGCCAGACTTGAATTTAGGAACTCCCATTTCCAGGCCTGGCTTTCAATCCACAAAGCCACCTAACTGCCCCTCCAATATGCATTTACAAAGTGCCTGCTAGGTGCCAGGCACTCTGCTAAATGTCTTGTAGAAAAGAAAAACCAACTGAAAGACCAAGTCAGTCCATCAGCTCAGGGGATGCGATATTCAACATACTTTTTTTTTATATTGCTATTTCTTTTTTTTTTCAATTTCATGTAGAAACAATTTTCAATGATTGCTTTATGACATTTTGCAATCCAAATTCTCTTCCTCCTTCCCCTCCTCACTTCCCAGGCAGTAAATAATCTGATAGAGTTTATACCAGTACTGTCATATAATACATAGTTCCATATTCCCCATATCACTAAAGAAGGCATATATCACACATACAAGAAAAAGCCCATGAAGGAAATAAAGTGAAAATGGTTTGCTTCAATTTCTTCTATAGCTGGGGAATAGCATTTTTCATCATGAGTTACCTGGGGTTGTCTTAGATCCTTGTGTTCCTGACGATAGTTTAGTCCTTCACAGTTGGTCATCATACAATATTTCTTTTACCATATACAACAGTGGTTCCCAAATTTTTTTGGCCTACTGCCCCCTTTCCAGAAAAAATATTACTTAGCCCCCTGGAAATTAATTTTTTAAAAATTTTAATAGCAATTAATAGGAAAGATAAATGTACCTGTGGCCATCACCGCCTCCTTGGATTGCTGCAGCACCCACCAGGGGGCGGTGGTGCCCACTTTGGGAATCACTGGTATACAATGTTCTCCTGTTTCTGCTCACTTCACTTTCCAACAAAGAAGTCTTTCCAGGTTTTTCTGAAATGATCCTGTTCATTGTTTCTTACGGCACAATACTATTCCATTTCAAACAGATACCACAATTTGTTCAGCCATTCTTCAATTGATGGGCATCTCCTCAGTTTCCAGTTTTTGTACATACGTGTCCTTTTCTTTTTTTCTTTGATTTCTGACATATAAACCTAGTAGTGCTATGGCTGGGTCAAAGGCAAGGCATAATTTGATGGCCCTTTGGGCAGTTCCACATTGTTCTCCAGTATGATTGTATTAGTTCACAGCACCACCAATAGTGTATTAGTGTTCCAAATTTCCCACATCCTCTCCAACATTTGTCATTTTCATTTTTGGTCAGTCATATTAGCCCATCTAATAGGTGTGAGGTGGTATCTCAGAGTTTTTAAAATTTGCATTTCTTTAATAGTGTTTTGGAGCATTTTTTCATATGACTATACTAGTTTTTTCTTCATCTGAGAACTGCTAGCTTTGATCATTTATCAGTTGGGAATGGCTTGTATTCTTATAAATTATAGTCAGTTCTCACTGTATCTAAGAAATGAGAGCTTTGTCAGAGTCTCTTGCTATCAAGATTTCTTACAGTTTTCTTGTTTCCCTTCCAATCTTGGTTGCATTGGTTTTGCTTGTACAAACCCTTTTTAATTTAATGTAATCAAAACCATCCATTTTACTTATCTTAATGTTCTCTATATCTTGTTTGTTCAAGAATGCCTCCCTCATCCATAAATCTGTCAGGCAAACATGTTCCCCTAACTTATTGTGTGTCACCTTTTATTTCTAGATCTGGTATCCATTTTGACTTTATCTTGGTATATGGCGTAATATGTTTGTCTGTACCTAATTTCTGCCATACTCTTTTAGAAAAGTAGACTTTTCCCAGTAGTTTTTGTCAACTAGTGAGTTCTTCTCCCAAAAGTGTGGAGCTTTGGGTTTATCAGATACTAGGTTATGATAGTAATTTACTACAGTATATTGATTACCTAATCTACTCCATTGATCTACTCTATTTCTTAGCCAGTACCAGACTGTTTTGATGATTGGCCATTTACAATATAATATGAGATCTGGTATGGTTTTCAGCCCACTTCTGCAGAGGAGGGATATGTGTTTCATCATCTGTGCCCTGGACTTAAAAGATGTGATTCAGTAGGTAAAATGCTAGCTAGCTAGGTAGCCAAAGGACCTGGATTCATATCACAGCTTGGCTATTTACTACCGTTAAGACTGAGTAAATCACTTCAATTCTCTCTGTTCAGTGTCTTCCTTATAAAATGAGTGGCTTGGATCAAAATTACCTCTGAGCTCCCTTCTAGCTCTAAACCTGTGAAGCTTTAATCTTATGTCAGCTGCCTGCTAGTGTTATTTACTTGATTGTTGTCATTATGTGTATTGTTCTGGGTCTACTCTCTTTAATTTGCAATAGTTCATACAGTTTTCCTATGAGTCTCCAAATTCCTCATGTTTTTCATTTCTCACTGCATGAAAACTCATCACATTCAGATACTACCGTTTTTTCAACTCTTCTCCAATTGGTAGCATCCATTTTGTTTTTAGTGTTTAGCTACCACAGAAAAGGCTGCTAGAAACCTATTAAGGATTTTCCCCCCGCTCTTTGATCTCTTTAGGATAAATACTCTTTAGTGGTATCACTTGGTCAAAGGGTATAAATATTTTAGTGACTCACATATTTCTAGAATAGTTGGACCAGTTCACAGCTCCACCAAAAATATTAATACCCCTGTTTTCTCTTCCCTTATTGACATTGCTGATTTGTCTTTGACATTTTCCATGTATTGAAGTGAATCCTTAGAGTGGTTTCCCTTACTGCCGATTTGGAACGTTTGGATATGGTTGTTAATCCTCTTCATTTCTTCTCAAAACGTTCCTATCAAAATTTTTGACCAGTAATCTCTATGGCAAATTAACATTTTTGAGGAAGGAGCAAAGTAAGTAGGGAAGTCGAATAGTTGCTAAATAATAGAGAGAGAATGAAAGGATGAAAAGATTTAGAACCAAAAGGAACCTGAGAGGTTATCTGACCCAGCCAATTTCAAACCCCGCCCCCAAAAGCATTTAAACCCATCTTCTCAGAACTGGGATAGTCATAGCAGTGTGGTCCCTTCTGGTGCTGGAATCTGTTGAGATCTGTGATTTTTCTTGAATTCAGGGGGCATGCCCAGCGCCCTCTGCGGGGAGGTAGAGTCTAATGAGTATTGCATCACTCTCTAATTGTTTGGGGAGTCCGGTTTTTGCTAAGGATTTCTTACTTTTCCTCTCTGGCCCCACCACAAATGTTAGCCAGAAGCACATCGGCCCTGGAGAAGCCCGAGATGAATGAAAGACAGTCAGGGTAGGGGTGGGAGAGAAGAGTTGTGTCGCCCTCCAAAGTTCGGAGGCGGGGCCGGTTCCTCAGGCTGGGAATCTCTTCTGTGTTAGAGCTATAATTGCAGTTTGCGTCATGGAGCCGAAGCCTGGCCAGCTGCGGGACTTGGCTAAGGAACGGCGCTCATCAGACGGGGGTGATGGCTGCACGGGTCGGATTTCCGTAGTTGTGAAAGAGGGCGCTTAGGGAGAAGAGAGGGTGGAGAAAAAGCCCTGGGCTCCCCACCCACTCTTTGTTTCCCCTAGTTAGCCCAGTACCAGCAAGCAGCAGGGAGGGAATAGGGGTTCCCAGGCGCTTCGGGGCGATGGCTTGGGCGCCCGGTGACGGCAGGAGCAGCCCCTGGGAGCCCGCAGCCTTCCCCACGAGCCTGCCTCTGTTCGATCTGCCCCCTTCCCTTCTGGGCACCTTCTGCTCTATCCTGGACAGCTGCGACGGAGTACTGGGCTGGCGGGGACTAGGTGAGTGCTACTGCGCCCCCGCAAGTGGGGAGCTGAGGCCGGCGCGGGGGAAGGAGGGGCGGCTCCACGACTTTTGGGGGAAGTAAGTGGCTTGGCCGAGGCTGAGCTCTTTCTCCAGCCTGCGCCATGGGCTCCGAAGAAAGCGCAGGTGATGGGGAGGGCTGTTTCATTGCTATCAAAAGCACATATTCTTCTGGCGCTTTGAAAGACTTCGAAGTACTTCCAAGGAGAGTTAGTACTTTCTCTTGGTCGTGGAAGGCGCACTTTCTAGCTCTCTTGCCTTGTCTTACCCCGTCAAAAAAAGAGAATGACATTTGAAATCAGAAGGGACAATGTCCTCAAAAAGTTACTTTCATTTTTCCCCCTTTACGAGCATTCCTGGGTCCACAGTCCCCCATTTGCATTTCTGTCCCCAACTTTACTTTGCCTTTTAAAGTTTCCAGTGTTACCCAACTTGTCCATTTTCAACTTTATAATTGTATGTATGTGTATACATGAAATCTAGATTGTTTTTCAGCCGTGTCAGACCATTGGTGACCCCCTGGGCCACAACACAGGGGGCTTTTCTATTCTCCACTATCTCTCCAAGTCTGTCCAAGTTCGTATTCGCTGTTTCCATGACACCAAAGATCCACCTCATCCTCTGCCTTCTCTGTTTGCCTTCAGGCTTTCCCAACAACAGGGTTTTCCCCACTGAGTCCTGTCTCATCCTTGTCTGGCCAGAGTGTTTAAGCTTCATCTTCAGTATTTGACCTTCCAGAGAATAGTCTGAATTTATTTCCCGAAGTCTTCGATTGCTTTGATCTCCTTGGCTGGCCAAGGGGCTCGCAAAAGTCTTCCCCAGCACCAGCTGAGAAGCGCTGAGCTTTCCTTGTAGTCTAGCTCTCCAGGCCATATCCTACTACTGGAAAAACCAAAAAGCATTGACTATCTGGACCTTTGTTGGCAGGATGATGCCTTTGCTTCTTAGTAGGCTCCCCAGATGTGCCATGGCTTTTCTTCCAAGGACCAAGAGTTGTTTAACTGATAGTGTGTGTTTTATGATGTACCTTATAATTGTATATTTGCATATACTTTATAATCATAATGTATGTAGGCTTTCAACATTTCTTAAATTTATTTTCCTTCAGCTACTAATTGTTCAATTTGCCTTAATATAGGGAAAAGAGCACTGGGCTTACAGTCAGGGGACAGAGGTTCAAAGACCTTCTCTGCTACTTATTACTTATATGACTTTGGCCAAATAATTACAGTTCTCTGGGTCTTAGTTTCCTCATCTGGAAGAGGAAGGGGCCAGACTAAATAGCCTCTAAGGCAGTGATGGTGAACTGAACCTTTTAGAGGGGCAGGTAATGTGAGAAATGTTCTCAGGAACTGGTGGAGAGGTGGAGGGAGGAGCCTGTTCCTGAGGCCCTCTGGACCTCTTTCCCATGCTGTGTCCAACTCTGTGCTGGGGCAACAGCACTCACAGAGTACTCTGAATGCCCCCTCTGGCACACATGCCATAGGTTCACCACCATGGTTCTCAGGTGTCTTCAGTCTTGGAACCTATGATCTCAGGTTAGAATGAAGGTTTCAGTTCAAAAAAAGACTATAGCTTTTCAATCTTATTAATTTTTCTTTTTATCCTTAGCCTTTGCAGAGAATGTGGAAAGTCTACACTAAATATGTAGATTTGTCAATCTTTTTGTGAAAAATCTTTTTTCCCCTTAATAGCATTTTCCCCTACATAAATGTCCCTACTTTATGTAGACAGCCATTGTGTCTACAGCTAATATAATTTAAAAGTAAATGTATATGAACATTTGAATCATCTAAAATAATACCTTAAAAATTGTATGCAGAGGAGTCATAGGCAACAACATAGGTGCCTTGTGGAGAAAGAAACATAAATTCTGAGTCCCCTAATAAAAATCTCAGACAAGGCTCTTTTGTTTTTTTCAAAAGCAGAGAGATTTCCAATGGATTGGGGACTTTTCTGGTCTATTGCCTTCTTATAGTGCGGAGTGGCTTAAACAATGTTTCTACCTAAGGATTCATATGTGAATACTTCAGAGGATTTGTGCTTTCACCTGTAGGAGGAATGCCAGTATAAATACAGGTTGAAGTTGGTCCCCACCATACTTTAACAGGTGATCTTTGTGGATTGATGTGTGATATGTCAAAATTTACTTTTCTCTTTGGGGCCAAACTTTCAGTAATGAACATCTCTTAATTTGACCAGTCTAGTTCTCCGATAACACATTCTGACCTGTATTCAAAGTCTTTTCAGTTTAGTGGGATGTACCAAAACTTATACTTCCCTGGTTTAGCCAACTAGAATCTAGTATCACCATTATGCCACCATGAAGTATTGGAGGGGAACTTTTATAGGGATGTCCTGGAGCTAGCTTATATCAACTCTTAAGAGCCAATTGTTAAATTTTCAGCATGAACATTTATATTTCAGAAATCAGTAAACTTATAAATCTGGACTTCTTGATTTATTGTCTTATTGAATGTCTAGCTTTACAGTGATGGAGAAAATGTTAATAATGCAGATTAAGTTTTAAAGTGTATCATGCATATATATTTTTCTTTGGAGAGCCAGTTGTCAAACATTTATCAACATACTTTTGAGCTTTGAGAAGCATAGATCTTATAAAATCACAGGGTTTGAGAGCAGCAAGGAATTATAGAGATTGTGTAGTCCAATTTTGAAGACAAAGAAACTGACAGCCTTAGAAGTAAAGTAGACAAATAGGTAAGTTGGGGCTTAATGAAAAGGTACTTTTCCTAATAAATAGAATGAGTTTCCTAAGGATGTGGTGAAATCAGCCTCAGTGGAGGTCTTTAAACAATAATTGAATAACCTCTTGTCTAGTATGTTATAAGAAGATACTTTTGTTCAGTTATGGGTTGGACTTCTGAGTATTCTTCCAACTCTGAGATTCTGTGATTCTCCACTCTGCCCAGCTCCATCCAATTCATAGCAAAGAAGTGATAGGCTGTAAGACTTGGGCTCTAAGTTCCTCGGAACCCAATGCCTTGAAGGCATAACTCTGAAAGCTAAAAGCACATTTGTGTTTAAGTTAAAAAATTTTAAATATAATTTAATTTTTATTTATTATTTTATTTCTTTATTATTTCTTTTGAATTATTATGACCCCCATCTTCCTCCCTGCCCTTGGCACCTCTCCTTGAGTGTACTAATGAATGCAGGAAGAAATGGTTATTGCTTTGTACTACTGGTATTTCTGGCCATTTGGTGAAAAGCTTCCTTTAGTTCCTAAATGTTATCTAAAATTAAAAACTAGTAGTGTTTTTATTATAATCACTCCCAGAGTTCTAGCAAAACATAGATGACTATTTCCTGGAAATGTTGCAAAGCTTACTCCTGTCAAGTTTTGGGTAGGATTAGAAAGACAACCTCTGAGGTCTCCTCTACCTTGAAAACTGTAATTTTGTGTAGATAGAGGGGATGAGAGATAATTAATTTCAAAGATAAGCTGAAGATATGTCCTGCTAAATGGCCTGATGAATTTCTCTTTTAGTAGCTATATTGTAGGGAGACCTAAGAGGTAAGTTAAGTTGAAACCCCTCATTTTACAGACAAAAAAAATGGAAGACAAGAGAATTCCAGTGATCTGCTTAAGGTCCCAAAGTAGCAAGTAGTAGAAGTAGAATTTGAATTTGAATTTTTCTACTCCAAATCCAGTCAAGTTTTGACTATGTCATATTGTTGCCTTCAAATTTGGGGAGCATTGTCACATAAAAGAGGAACTAGGCTTTGTGCTTTGCTCCACTGGAAAGAAATAGGTAGAGGTTGCAGAGAGACAGAATTTCTCTTGCTAAGGGTTGGCTCTGAAGAATGCAAGTTCTTTTTCTGTGATAGTCCAAAGTGTCCCACATTTCTAATTGGGGTCAACTTCCTTAGAATTAAAGCATGATAGTAAAAAAAATCTCTATGGCTTATGGGGTATGGATCCTCTCTGAACCCCTTTCTCTTTTCTGGAACCAAGCATATCTCATTCTGGGAATTCTGTGTCACCTTCACTTTCCCTAATTTCCCTACAACACATGCTTATACAGACAGATCCTTGACTCCCATTTCCTAGAATTTCCTTAGGAATGGGAAACGAATAACAAGTTCTTTTTTTTTTTTAATTTTATTTTTTAAATCCCTAACTTCTGTGTATTGGCTCTTAGGTGGAAGAGTGGTAAGGGTGGGCAATGGGGGTCAGGTGACTTGCCCAGGGTCACACAGCTGGGAAGTGTCTGAGGCTGGATTTGAACCTAGGACCTCCTGTCTCTAGGCCTGACTCTCAATCCACTGAGCTACCCAGCTGTCCCCTGAATAACAAGTTCTTGAGCAAGAATCAGTCCTCTCTTAATAAAACACTTGGCCTTGCCTCCCTCAGTGATTTCCTGAATGAGAAGCAAGAAAGCTTGCAGGCACCCTATACATTGATTAAAAGAAGACAGAAGAGCATAGCCAAAGCTGTGTGTGTCAGGTCTGAGGGCAGCCTCTCACAAGAATGTTGCTGATTCCCCCATATCAAACACCGTCATGAGTTAAGGTCAGAATGCCTTAGGATCCTAGGTTCTGGCAACCTTCTTTGTAGTAACCATTATTAGCTCCATCTCCTTTCCCATTCATCACTAAATCTTTGAACCTCACCTTGAGTGGATTAATGAATGTGGGAAGAAAGGGCTATTGCTTTGTATGTTATTGGTCTGTCTGGCCATTTTGTGAATAGCTTCTTTCAGTTCCTAAATGTACATAACCAATTGGAATGCCGACACTAAATATCTTTAAATAGAGGTTGGATGACTTCTTTGGGGCAATGTAGTAGAGAGGCTCCTCTTTATCTCCCTTATTGCACAAGATGACCTTTGAGATTGTAAGGGGGCAGACCATACAGAGGGATAGTCCCACCTCTGAGAGGTCCTTGATCCCAAGGGTAGTTATATGAAATTTTCCATGGGAGCTATTTCACTGTTTACAATCATCATGATGCCATAGGTCACATTTTCAAGCTTTTGTTCCTGCCATACAGAGATCCCTTCCAGTTCTATATTCCTGAAACCAATACAATTTGCCTTGGTGAATTTAGAGGCTAAATGATTTGGGCACAATTATCACTTAATAAATGTCAGAGGCAAGATTCGAACACATGGGTTCCTGGCTCTAAGGCAGAGCCTCATTGTTACACTGTCTCTCAAGTCTTTATCACACTCTGTTCTGGTGGTATATAGTAGCTTGATAATATGGCAGTTCCGTAGTCTGGAGTCAAGAAGACTCTTCTTCATGAGTTCAAATCTGGCCTCCGACACTTATCAGCTATGTGACTGGGTAAGTCACTTAACCCTGTTTGTTTCACTTACATCATCTGTAAAAAGAGTTAGAGAAGGAAATAGCAAATCTCTCTGGTATCTTTGCCAAGAAAACTCCAGACGGGGTCATGAAGAGTCAGATACAACTGAACAACAACAGCAAAGCTTGAGTCAGATAATCTAGTTTCAAACTTCTCTTTTGTTACTACCTGTGTGATCTCTGGCAAATAATTTAACTTCCTTGGGAATTAGTTTCCTCATCTGAAAAATGAAGGCGGACTAGATCTCAGGTGTCAAATAAGAAGCCTGCATAAGGCACTCCCATGTGTGGCCCAAACCAGATTAAAATGGATTTAACAAAATAACAAAATACAATCAAACATAGAGAACTTAGCATGTGTTTTTCTAAGGCAATATGCAGCCTGAGCAGGATAGCTCATAATTCTTTATGTCCAGTTTAATGGACTCCATTTCTATTTGAATTTTACTACCCTGGGCTAAATGACTTCAAAGGTTCCTTCCAGCTTGCTATCTATGATCCTATAATCTTCAAAGCAATGTACAAAAGTGAACCCTCTAATCAGACTTGTGAAATAGTACTTTACCCAGAGGAAATGACAAAAGGTATCTTTTTGGTGGCAACTGTGGTGAAATCGGAAACTACAAATGAGCAAATTAGAGATATAATGAAGAATTCTAGAAAAGTCAGAGCTTCAAGCCCTCTTCAGTGATCTTACAAGAGACTGATATTTGAGAGACATTCTAGATTTAGCTAAAACTCAAAATAATCAATGATGTCAACCCCTGTGCTGATATACATTCTTCTATGTAATTCTGTGTTTCTTCCTCAATATAGAGTGATTGTTAAGAGATTTCATCAATACCATGAAATCTAACCTTTGACATTTATTAGCTTTGTGTTCCTGGGCAAGTAATTTAACCTCTTTTTCTTCTTCTGTAAAATGAGGATTATAATAATTGCACCTACCTTGCAGGGTTGCTATGAAGAGCAGTGGATACCATTTGTAAAGCATTTAGGAGTGCTGGCATACAAGAGGCACTTAATAAGTATTTTCTACCCCTCTCCTCCCCCCACTTAAGAATTTCTACTTCAGTTACCCATAAAGCTAAGGAGCTAAGAGTTTCCTTGAATACTTTGGCCTATGTGTAAGGGAGAGAATCCCTCTCCATCCCAGTCGATGTGGTCAAAGAGCCAATGAAAGTAATTCCAATATATATATACCTTCTGCTTTGATTCAATACTCAATATTAAGTATTGATTCCAAGGCAGAAGAGCAATAAGCACTTAGGCAATTGGGGTTAAGTGACTTGCCCAGGGTCACACAGCTAGGAAGTATCTGAGGCCAGATCTGAACCCAGATCCCTGAGATTCCATGCCTGGCACTCTATCCACTGTGCTCCATAGCTTTCCTGTAATCAAAATGTATTAAGGAGTTGTTAAGGAGTTTTCCTATAACTCTACAATAATGTGTGAAAGTATTTAATCCACTTGAGTGGATTATAAAGTTTTGTACTTAAGTTGTTTTTCAGGCTTGCCCTATTCTTCATGACCCTATTTGGAGTTTTCTTGGCAAAACCACTCAAGTGGTTTGCCATTTCCTTCTCTAGCTCATTTTACATGTGAGGAAACTGAGGCAAACAGGGTTTAAGGGACTTGCCTGGGTCACCCAGCTGGCAAATGTCAGAGGCTGGATTTGAATTCAAGAAGAGGAATCTTCCTGACTCCAGGCTCAGCACTCTAATCCACTTTACCATCTACCTACCCATTAAAACTTTGATCACTTGATAAAGGCAATGGACACTAGAAAAAATATCTTAGAGAATTAGCAAATATGTAGAGAATCACTCATACTCTTTAGGCTTTTGGAGAGTCTAGGCTCAGGTGTGCTTTGTGGAAGACCCTTGGGACTTTATATTCCAGCCCACCTTTTCCATTTAATCATGTAACCTAAGCTTCTGGACCAGCAAGAAACAACGCATGCCACCAGAGATAGAGACTTGTACTCAAAAATAGTCTCCCCAAGGGCAAAGCATGACCTCTTCTTGATCTCTTCTGGTTGAGAGTGGGGCCAACAATGGACTCAAGAAAGGAGCCAACCTGTGAACCCAACAGAGGCTAGGTGTGTAACCTAGGGAGAGAGAAAGCATTTCCAAGCTCTATGATAATGGCTGTCATTCTGTAGTAATAGAAGTTGTGAGTTACTTTGCCATTTGTGATTCCTACCTTGCTACCATTATGCTGTAAGTCTGAACCACTTTTTCCACAGACACTCTTGATATTTGTGGGATAATTATAAATATGTGTATATTTACATATATATGCATATATATACATATATATATATATATATACATATAGACATTACTTTCTTGTGTTAGTTGAGTAAATGCCTTTGCTAAGAGCTAATTAAATCTACTGATAGATTGTTAATGAAAAACATATTGGTGGGGGCTTAGAAGTTATGGTGGTAGAAGTACTGCCTCATAGGATTACCTCTAGAGTGCAATAAAGCATACAACCTACAGGAACTTGCCACTCAAGTGGGAGTGAAAGTTGGGGAAGTCTCTGAAGTAGTGAATACTTATGTATTATTTCAATAGAATAAAAAGATTGTCATTTGGTTTCAGTGTTATTGCTTGGTGTAAATAATGTGAATGAATTGTGATTTGGGGTTGTTCTGTTTTTTCTACAATTAGAAACTTTATCTGGGAAGGTTGGGTTGTTGGTTTGGGTTTTTCCCTCCATTATATGCTGTGGAGAAAAAAAAGAGAGACATCATTAGTCTCTTCTAAAACAAATTGTAAAAATATTATCTTAACTTTGCAGGGAATTTTGCCTGGGGGTGTATGCAAAAACACACATACCATGTACAGTTGTATTGCATTATTCTAAAAAACCCCTTCAGACACATATTTGCATATTTGGGCTTGTGATTTGTTGAACTTAAGTCCCCAGTGGTTAACACTACTTAGGAAAGTGTGCAGTAAAGTATTCTAATTTTGATTTCCTTCCTGAATTTTGAATGATTTTTGAACCATTCAGGATCATTAGATGAAATGTTTCTCAGTGAGCTCTAATTCAGGTTCAGAGCTTATGGAGAGGGGATAAATAAGCTTATATTTTCAGCAAATTCTCTTCTCTTTCCAGGAAATGCAATGAATGCTATCTAGACTTCTTCCCTGACTTGAAATCCCACCCCCAAGAGTTATGTTCAGTTTTCCCTGGAGGCATGATGTCCTTAATTTGTCTCTTAAACATCTTGTTCTCCCTATTTTGATTCCAAATATTAATTCTGAACTTTATAATTTACTTGCATCCCTTTTAGATTTAGTCATGTGTAAGCCCAGGCTGAACCACTAGTAGAGAAGGACCAGAGAAATCCATAAATGCCAAAGAACATACCCTCAGAGTTATCTTAGTCAAAGATTGTGACACAAATCACCATGTTGAATGGTTTATTTCCAGTATTGACATTTTTGGGGAACAATGTAACATCATAAAACCAAATTGAAAAAGCATACACCTGAGAATCAAGGGACCTGGATTACTTTTAACTTATTTTATGACTATGGACAACTTGACCTCTCCTAGCCTCAATTTTCTTCATTGTAAAATCACACAGTTGGACTACATGGTCTCTAAGTCCCTTCAGACTCTTATTCTATAACGATTCTAAGTGAATCGGGCACTTTCTATATATTAATTGTCTCTTAGAGTCTTTTACCACTTGGGGCATGAACAAGAGAAAACCAATCAGAATGTTGGCAGGATTGTCATCAGCTAGAGGAAAGGAGCATAAAATCTCAATTCTACAGTGGTGCCTTTTAAAGTTGAATTTATTTTGTAGGATCATAGATGAAAGATGAAAGGAACCTTTGGGGCTATCTACACATGTCCCTTTCCCCCAGTTAGGGAAACTGAGGTCAAGAGAGATTAACAACAAATGGTGCTTAGAAACCATCTAGTTCAACTCTCTCACTTTACAGTTAAGGAACTTGAGGTACAGAGAGATTAAATGACTTGTCAGAGGCCTCAGAGCTCGGAAGTGGCAGTCAGATTTTTCTGATTCTAATGTTTTTCACCGTCTCTTCTTTCAAAGTAGTCCAATGCAGAGCTTCTGACTTTTGTGAAATAAATTCAGGACAGTATATAAATATGTGCCAGCTAAATATATATATATATNTAGAGGAAAGGAGCATAAAATCTCAATTCTACAGTGGTGCCTTTTAAAGTTGAATTTATTTTGTAGGATCATAGATGAAAGATGAAAGGAACCTTTGGGGCTATCTACACATGTCCCTTTCCCCCAGTTAGGGAAACTGAGGTCAAGAGAGATTAACAACAAATGGTGCTTAGAAACCATCTAGTTCAATTCTCTCACTTTACAGTTAAGGAACTTGAGGTACAGAGAGATTAAATGACTTGTCAGAGGCCTCAGAGCTCGGAAGTGGCAGTCAGATTTTTCTGATTCTAATGTTTTTCACCGTCTCTTCTTTCAAAGTAGTCCAATGCAGAGCTTCTGACTTTTGTGAAATAAATTCAGGACAGTATATAAATATATGCCAGCTAAATATATATATATATATATATATATATAGTATATACTATGTGCCAGCTAAATATATACATATTTAGCTGGCACATAGTAAGCATTCAGTAAATGCTTATTAATTGACCTAAACAATGAGGTAGAACATTATGGAACATTAGGCAATTAGGTGGGGCAATGGATTAAATGCTAGACCTGGAATCATGAAGAGCTAACTTCAAATCCAGCCTTAGACATTTACTAACTGTATGTCTCTGGGAAAATCACAACCTCTGTTTGCCTCAGTTTCCTCATCTATAAAATGGGTATGATATTGTTGTATGTATATACACAAATCCTCTCGAGTATATCTTAAATTTATTTTAATTTTTTTCTCAAGTTTTCTCAAGATGATTTGGACCCACAATGTTGAGCTTTAATGTAGGAACTAGTAGGATAGAAAGTATAATGGATTATTCCTCAAATGTTTAAAATTGATAGTGTATATGTCTACTTTTTTCCTGTTGGGCGAGTAGCAGAAAAAAAGACAATGACATGGTGTAAGGCTAATTAAACTTTTACCTTCTATCTTAGAATTCATACTAAGTATTGAGCAGCAAGGGCTAGGCAATGGGGTTAAGTGGCTTGCCTAGGATCACACAGCTAGGATGTGTCTGAGGCCAGACTTGAACCCAGGACCTCCTGACTCCAGACCTGCCACTCTATCCACTGTGCTACCTAGTTGCCCCTTTAAGGGTTAATTATTTATTGCATATTTCTTTTTCTCAAACTAAGACTTTTCACTGGATCACTTTTCATGCACTAGAGACAGTGTGGATAGACTACTGACTTTGGAGCTCTTTGTTCAAATTCCTCCTTGGACAAATCTTGTGTGACAACCTCAAGGGGTTCTGGGCAACTCTTTAAGACTAGATAGTTGCTGATTTGCACTGGTTGAGGGAGTTCCCTCTGCTGAGAATTCCCTATACCAGTGAGTTCACAGACCAGTCCCTTATTCCTACCTTGTGTCCCCAAACTAGTCTGTCTCTTGTGATGTTAGCCTCATCCACAGACAGAAGAGAGTAAGCTAGGTGGCTAATGTTGCTTTAGAGATGAACTTCAACCAACCAGGCCAGTCAATGAGTCAGAAAGAAATCTTTCTGGAAGCTGAACCACATGGTAACTACCTTTTAGCTTTGAATGCCAAATGTATCATGTAGATAGTCATCAGTGATGTGTGATTTTATAGATGGGGACCTCCAACTGAGGGCATAATTCCTTTAGAGCTTAGAAAGTTTCCTGATGTTCTTTCAGCTAAAAAAAAATATGGCCATATGGATAATTTGGGGCACAAAGCTTTTCTTCATTGGGAGAGCCTGGCAAAGTTAAGGCTCCAATGGTTCAGTCTTCAAGAATTCAGGATCAGTTCCTGGCCAGAAGGAGATTAGGAAGCAGGATAAAAAGTATTGGTAGATCTTCTAAAAATTCCCAGATACTTGATTTGCCTTGCCTCCTGCCTTGTAGGTTGAAACAGTCGATAAACACAAAGATATTTAGGGAGATAGAAGAAAATATACATTCTTCTCTGATGAAAACACACATCTTTACAATCATTGAATGAGCATTTATTGTGTTTTCTACTAGGTAATACTGTGCTAAACTAGAAGAGAAGGGGGAGGAGAGGAGAAAAACAATCCCTGCCCTCAAAGAGCTTCCATTCTGGGATTCTCCCATTTCAACATAAATACAAGATGCATAGAGAATAGATATAAGATAACTTTAAAGGGGAATGCTTTCTGCAAAAGATGACTGAGTTGGAAAGGAAGCAGAGACTCTAAGGAGCAGAGGTGAGGAGGGAGAGTATCCTAGGCATGGAGGAGAGCCAGTTCTAAGATACTTAGACAGAAAGGGGAATGTTGTCTACGAGGCACAGAAAGTAGGTCAATATTCTTGAACTGTTGAGTGTGTGAAGGAGAGTAATGTGTAAGAATACAAGAAAGATAGAAGAGGCCAGCTTGTGAAGGGCTCTTTACATGCTGAGTGAGTTTATATTATCATAAGGTAACAAATAGGAAGCAAAATGAGTTTTTTCAGAGAGAGAGGGAGAGAGAGAGAGAGAGAGAGAGAAAGAGAGAGAGAGAGAGAGAGAGAGAGAGAGAGAGAGTTTAAAGGGATTATCATAGCCAGATCTTAAAAGTTTGGAGAATATATTGGAATTGGAAGGAATTTGAGACAAGGTCAACTAGGATTTTGCTGTGATCCAGGTAAATAGGCAATGAGGGTCTGAATTAGGATGCTAATAGTGGTAGAGAAGTTCTCTTGGGTAGAGAGAAAACAATAATGTAGAGATTAAAAAAACAAACAAACCAAGATTGGCAACTGATTAGCTATGTGGAGAGAGTGAAAGTTAGGAGTGGAGAATGACCTTGAAGTCCTTAATGACCCTGGGTGACTAGAAGGATGATGATGCCTTGACAGTAAGAGGGATGCAGTTTAGTGGAAAGGTAATGAGTTCCCTTTTAGTCTTGCTGAATTTGAGATGTTTGAGGAGTCTCTCCAGTTGGAAATGACCAGTAGGCAATCAATGATGTGGTATCTGAGCTCAAGAGACTCTGGATATACATACATATATACATATATGTATGTATGTATGTAATCTGCATAGAGATAATGGCTGGACCCATAGGAGGGGATGAGATCACTAGGTGAGTATATAGAAAGAAAAGAAAAAAGGGCCCAGGGTAGTGCCTTGAGGTACAAAACTGTTATGGGTGACATAGGTAAAAAATAAAGCAAGACACTGGGGAAGAGTAGTCAGCGAGTGGGAGAAAAACCTTGAGAGCCATGCCACAAAAGCCCCAAGAGGAGGAGAGGGTTTTCAGGAGAAGCTGGTCAACAATGTCAGATACTGCTGAGAGGGCAAGGATAAGGATTGAGAAAAAAACCAGACAATAATTAAGAGATTATTTATAACTTTGGAAAGAATAATTAAGTTGGTCAATGAAATCCAAAGCCAATCTTGGAAAGGAATCAATGGAAAGGAAGTGAAAACACTGAGTGGAGTTGACTAGTTGAAAAAGGGAGGAGAAATAGATAGGTCTGTTGTTAGCAGAGATGGTAGAATCTAGAAAAATGTTTGTTTTTTAAGGATAAGGGGATATTGGGGGATGCTTGCAGGCTGGTGGATACCAGCAAATAAGGAAAGATTGAAGAATAAAAAAAAATGGGGACTGTAGTGGGGGGAATTTGCTGGAGATGGCCAGAGGGAATGGGATCAGGAATCTGGATAGAAGAACTGGCAAGGAGATGGACTACTTTTTTTTTTTTTTAATTTTTTTAGACCCTTACCTTCTGTCTTAGAGCCAATACTGTGTATTGGCTTATAGATGGAAGAGTGGTAAGGGTGGGCAATGGGGGGGTCAAGTGACTTGCCCAGGGTCACACAGCTGGGAAGTGTCTGAGGCCAGATTTGAACCTAGGACCTCCCATCTCTAGGCCTGGTTCTCAATCCACTGAGCTACCCAGCTGCCCCCACTACTTCTTTATCTGTTTTGAAAAAACCAGAGAACAATGGAGACATTCCAATTCCCTGATGTGAAATACTTAGTTGTGGCTGTTCTTTTGCAGCCTACCCATGCATTTGAATCGAATCTATCATCCTCACTTAATGTGTGTATATGTTTCACTTTTAATAAAGAGAGCTGCCATTCAGAGGTAGATTAGTCATTGGTTCCCAATTTTTTTTCTGCCCAGCACCCCCTTCTGCATGACTACGTTTTTCATTTCCACCTTTCAATTTTGTTTGTGCAGGATTTGGCAGCAATCACAATAAAAACATGTAAAGCATAATGTGGTTTTTCAGTTTACAAGGAAAAGCAGGCCAGGACTGTTTTGTAATTGAAAATTACTTTAAAGTAAGGGAACTTGCTTATTGTGGTCTATGCATAGCTTGCTTGGAGTTTAAGCAAATCAAATTATTCACAACTAGAACTGATAATGTGAAGATGCAACACGAATTCAATTTCACTTAATTCTTTTTTTTTGTTTGTTTGTTTGTTTTACCCTTACCTTCTGTGAGCCACAAATTGGAATTAAGTGACTTGCCCAGGATCACACAGCTAGGAAGTGTCTGAGGTCAGATTTGAACCCAGGCCCTCCTAATTCCAGCCTTGGTGCTCTATCCACTGTACTACCTGGTTGCCCCCAATTTCACTTAATTCTATGAACATGTATTCAGGGCCACTGGAAGCAATATATTGTGCTTTTCCCAGGCCTTCTCATTTCAAATAGTGATATTTGTATAGAAAGTCCTACTGCCACTTAGTCTTTATGACTTTTCTACCTTGGAATCCATACTTAGTATCAGTTTTAAAACAGAAGGAAAGAGTTTTTTAAAAATATTCATTGACTAATTATGTATAAGATTAAGAATTAATATATAACATCTCCAAGTATTATATTTAATAAGATTTATTAATAATAACTTGAAGAAAAAGAAAATAAAAAGCTAGAATAAAAAAGGATTAAACCCAGCCACTGTAGCCAGCGAAGAGAGTGAGGGCAGAGCCAAACCCACATTTATCTATACAACATAAGCACGCAACTTGGGGACAAAAAGGAAAAGGATGCTGGGTAATGTAGTCCAAGGGTTCAAGATTTTCTAATTACACAGGGGGCTGCCAGTGACTACCATAAGAGTTTCCCAAAGAGCCAGCCTCATTTTGCCAGGGACAAGAATCTCCCAGTTTTAATCATGAATTCTACCACCAAGAATTATGAAATGTGGGAATTTCCTACCTCTCACTATGACTTCTGACAGTGGTAGTCTCTAGGGATGTCCTGGGTGTGAAATGGAGGACAGAGCAATTTTGAAAAGGGTAGAGAACAAATCTTTTCTCCAGACTGAGATTGGTTTCAGCGCCTACACACAGAGCTTACCTCTCCTTTTGTGGACTTATCAACACTTGTAATTTTGATGCAAAGCACAGGATTAATAGCAGTAGGTATGTAGAAGAGTTAGGATGGCTTAAATCTCTTACTATCAGGCCAAATTCCATGAACATATTTAAGGATTTAGTTGTTGTCTTCTTTGTTACCCCTTTTCTCCTTTGAAAATACACTTAAAGAGGAAGCAAGGTGACCCAGTGGATAGAGAGCCAGGTCAAGAGTTGGGGAGACCTGGATTTAAATCTGAACTCAGACACTTCCTAACTATGTGACCCTGAGCAAGTCACTTAACCCCAGTTGCCTAACCCTTACCATGCTTCTCCTTGGAATAGATACCTGTATTAATTAAAGCCAGAGAACAAGACTTATTTTTTAAAATACACTTAAGATTTGAAATTCATGCTGAAAAGTTATAAGATATCATGGCCTCTAGGAAGTGGAATAGAGAGCAAGCTGCACTTGGAGTCAAGAAGGACCTGAGTGTGAATCCCACTTCAGACACTTGGTTGTTTGACCCTGGATAAATCCCTTTAGCAGCCTCAATTTCTTCATCTCTAAAATAGTGATAACAATAACATCATACCTCAAAGGATCTGGATATTGTTTTTGCTGCTTTTTATTTCTCCATCTGGGGTCTTTTTCTGAATTTGACAATACCAAATAAGATGAACATTTCCATATGCAAAATAGAACATAAAAAGAGTATTCATAAAGCTGTGAATCTATTACTTGGAGCATGTTTTTATTTTTAAGTATATAATAAAAGTCAGGATACTATTTTCAAAGCTGCCTTGCTTGTCCTTGTTTCCTACTGGTTTTCCTTCTGTTCTTTTCTGTGCATTTTAAAAAAGTTTTAATTATTCTCTCAGTTTCTTTAATTGTTTTCTATTTTAGTAGTTAAATTTTTTTCTGTGTTCTTAATTTTTTCTATTTTAGTAGTTTAAAATTTTTCTATAGTCTTAAAATTTTCTATTTTCTTATTTTTTTCTGTTGTGATAGAGTTAAAATTTTCTGTTTTCTTAATTCTGTCTATTTTGGTAGTTCAAATTTTTTCTGTATTCTTATATCTTTCTATTTTCCTTTTTCCCCCATTTTTGAAAGTGTTAAAATTTTCTCTTTCCTTATTTTCTTTTCTATTTTGGTAGTTTCCCTCTTCTTTGCTTCCTCCAAATCTCCTTCCCCCACAAATTAAAGGGAAAGGAAAAAAAAACATTTTGTATCAGATAATTATACAGATACTATATATGTCAGTTGAACATTTCCCTCCTCTCCCTTTGATATTATCTTTCACTTCCTTAAAAGTTTTCAAGGACAGCCACTCAGTGACTTTAACTTTTGATCTGATATGAAAGTGAAGTAAGTTGTCTTCTCTTTGTTCTCTCTTCCCTCCCCCAATTCCACAGCTGAACGAATTTCCAGTAGTTGGCTAGAAGTTCGACACATTGAAAAATACATGGAGCAGGGTAAAAGTGGAACCAGAGAATTACTGTGGTCTTGGGCGCAGAAAAACAAGACTATCGGTGACCTTTTGCAGATTCTACAGGAAATGGGCCATGAGCGAGCGATTGATTTAATTGTGAATCATGGTAAGCCCTTCCTTATTCTCACTGTATTGATGTCATCCATGTGAAATGTAGCTGTTGTGGATTCCAGGGGCCATTGTACACCAAGCCCTGCTATCTTCTGATATCTCCCAAAGTCTGTCCAAGCTCCAGTCCATGGTTTCCATGACCCTATCTATCCATCTCAGCCTCTGCCATTCCCTTTTCCTTTTGCCTCGAACCCTCTCCAGTATCAGGGGCTTTTCCAATGAGTTCTGTCTTTTCATTATGTGGCCAAAGTAGTTAATCTTCAGCTTCAATATCTGACATTCCAGTGAATAGTCTGAATTATTTTCTTTGAGTCTTGTTCTATTTCTGACTATTTGGAGGAGAAAGTGGTATGGCATAGTAGAGGGTGGTCTTGATGTCAGGAAGATCTAGGTTTAAGTGCTATGTGACTCTGGGTAAATCACTTAATCTCTCAGTGCCTCCAGATAACTCTAAGACAATAAGTTATAGATGGGTTGTTTGTCTGCAGGCATAGAACATAGGGCCTGGAGTCTTTAAGATTTCTGTTCAAATCTACCTTCAGATACTCACTACCTGAGTGACCTTGGGCAAGTCACTTGACCTTTATTTGCCTCAGTTGTTTCATTTCTAAAATGAGGGTGATAATAATACCTAGGGTGATAATAATACCTAGGTAGTTCAAGAGTAGTTGTGAAGATAAAAAGTCAAGAAGGACCTGAGTATGTATCCTACTTTAGATACTTGTCTGTGTGACCTTGGATAAATCCCTTGAGCAGCCTCAATTTTTTTTATCTCTAAAATTGTGATAATTTTTTAATCACTTCTTTTGGAAAGTACCCTATAAATGCTAGTCGATGTTATTGTTATTGTTATTTCTAGTCTACCAGGGGAGTTCCATACACTGATGAAATGATAGTCAAGGCCAAAAAAAAATTATTCTATTTATTCTTTTTGGAAAATTTTACATTTCCTCAAATGACATTGAATTGTTCTTCTGTGTCAGTCTCACTCAGTGATCCTATTCGGACAGGACACAAAGTGTCTTCTTTTATCAAATTCCTCCTCCTTCAGACCATAGTGACATTGTCTCTATCCTTTTTCTGTCTCTCTAGTCCACATAATACAAATCTGATTTTTCGCAAAACAATTCAGTTATCTGTCTAATAAGCATCCAATAATACTTTTGAAGACTAAACCTAAGATGGAATGAAACAAATTGTTAAACTTCTAGATAATTTTATGCCGTGATTTATCATATAATTAAATGTTAGAAATGTAATGAGATTTCTTCCCACCATCCATATGAGACTGCCGGAACAATTCACTAATTTTGCTTTTATCTTTACTCTTTCAATTCTGCTGTACCCTCAACTCTACCCCCCCCCCCCAGCAGTCATTTTGTTAGGCTTCTTTTTAATTATTTCCTCTTTCTTGCTTGCTTCTGATAGCATATAATCTGGAATGATCTGATAATAAATGCACACGATATTTCCTCAGTCTCTTTCTTATCAATTAAAAAAAAACCCCTTCAAAGTCCATGACCCCCAGAAATGGACTTTACCACTAAGGGTTACCAGCCTTAGACTCACGCTGTCTTGATTTAGGCACTGGGGGAACTTGATTCCAAAGAGAGGGGAACCTTCTTGCATCCTTTGCTTTGTTGCACCCTCACCTAAGAGCTGAGGGGAAAAATTTTAAAGCTTGGGTTTAGTTTATGTCCAGCGTCTCTTCCAAAGGATCCTTCCAGAAAAGCACTTTAAATAAAGTTGACTTGATAAGTCAGAGAGAGAAAAAAAACCTCTCCCAGGGGCATTTTAGTAACTCTCTCAAAAAGGGATGAGATGAAGAAGACCTAAAGAAACACCAATGAACTTCTCCATCCAGCTCAGGGCTGCCCAAGAAGATGGCCAGAAGCCTCTGGGTACTATGCTACGGAGAAGGCAGAACCCAGAAGGAACTCCAGGAAACAGCTTCAACATGCAGAGTGCTCTGAGCAGCCACTGGCATGGGAAATGCTGCCAAAGCCAGTCAGTGCTTTGAGCAGATGCACACCAGGCAATGTGGAAGCCAGAGTGAGAACTGGTAATAGGGACCTGTTGGAGCAGGAGCAGGAGACAGAAAAGAGGCTCTTATTAGGCACTGAGCAATGGCCAATTGCTATTCTAGAAGACTGATGAAGGCCATCCTTCCCTTGGCACAGGGATGAGGACCTGGCAGCGCAGAATGAAACCTATAGAGCTAGCTAGGACAGTGCAGTGGATGGCATGATGGGTCTGGAATCAGGAACATCTGAGTTCAAATGTAGCCGTGGGTACGTACTAGATGCATGACCTTAGTCGAGTCACTTAGCCTCTGTTTGCCTTAGTTTCCTCCTCTGCCACTTGGAAAAATAATATGGGGATGGTAATAATAAATAGCAGCTCCCTTCCAGGGTTGTTCTGAGAATCAAATGAGATTGTATTTGAAAAGAATGTAGACTAATGCCTCCCACATAGTAGGTTCTATATACATGTTAGCCACTATTATTACGCATTTTCAGACAGGTAATATGTGAATTTGTTTTACAAGTGTATATTTCTTTGCTTTCAGACAGAGATTTTCTTTGTGGGGTGGGGTGGATTTAAGGAATGGTAGGGGACTCATTTTAGTTTAATGGGGGCCTGGCACATGCACAGACCTAGCAATTTGCTTGGTTGGTACAACTTCTCCATGTGGAGGAGGTGAGGGAGCTTGTTTTGGGGAGAATCATGATAACGTGTAAGGGAAGTATCTCTGGGAGATTATAGAATGAGGAAATTCTGTAATTGGTTCTGATCAGCTAACCAAGTGGCCATGGAAAGCTCTTTAATGGACCTTGAATGAATTCACAGTGACCTGCCAGCATCAGCAACAGCCTCTTTTGCTTCAGTTTCTTGGGGAATTTCAGTGACACTTTCATTCAAGGTATCCAATAAGAGATGAGGATATAAGGGGAGAAGGTTTAGAGCATCCTCCTCTCTCAAACCATTTTAGGTGAAGGGAATGAGCCTTCAAGACCTTGTGAGTTGAAGGAGCCTGAAGGTGGCTTGAGAATCCTAAATTCTAGGTTAGGTTTTGCAACCTGCCCAGCATGGATGCCCTAAGGAGGAAAAAGCAACCTTCTAGACTCATGCATGTTAAGATGAAGACTCATTTGGCAGAAATTCCTCCTTTGGATATGAATTTGGGAAAGCCAATGCTCTGAGAAACTGAACTAGGTTGTAAGCCTACCCTCCAAAATTCTGGATTGGTGTGGGGGAGAGTATGTCCCTTGAGATGTTAATACATTTTTTCCTGCTATATCTTTAAAGTAAATATCCCTTTGTAAAAAGCTAAAGTCAAGTAGTTAAATGGAGTTGAGACACTAGTTACTTTCTCCTAACAATCAGGGAACATAGCTAGTGGGGGGCTCAAGTTGATAGTGATGGAGAAAAGAGACACACCAACCCTTCAGAACCATGGAGAAAGAAGAGCCAGGACATGCCCATTTCTTTTAAAAGGGAAGAAAAAAACAAATAATTTTTTTAAAATGAAAAGAGCAGAAGAAGTTCACAAGGGGACACAGATAAGGAGAGCAATGTGGGATCTACCATTTTAAATATGAATTATGCAAAAAAAAAAACCCCAAGGAATATGTGACAAACTGGAAAAACAACAAACCTCTATTGCTGTTTGATCAGTTTCGGTGACCCCATTTTGGGGTTTCTTCTTTTTATTCATATTTTACTTTTTTCCAATTAAAGGTAAAAAAATTTTTTAATAATTTTTTAGCATTTTGAGTTCTGTATTCTCTCCCTCTCTCTCTTCTCCACCCTCGTTGAGAAGGCAAGCAACTTGATATATTTTGTATATGTGCAATCAAGCAAAACATATTTCAGTATTAGTCGTATTGTGAAAGAAAACACAAATTCCACCCTTACTCCAAAATAAAGTAAAAAATAGTATGCTTCAATCTGCATTCTATCTCCATCAGTTCTTTCTCTGGAGGTGGATAGCATTTTTTACTATACATCCTTCAAAATTGTCTTGGCTTTGTGTTGCTGATAATGGCTGTCATTCTAAGTTGATCATCATACAATATTGCTGTTACTATGTGCAGTGTTCTCCTGATTCTGTTCATTTTACCAGTTCTTTGTTACTTTGTACCAGTTCATGTAAGATTTTCTAGGTCTTTCTGGAAGCCACCTACTCATCATTTCTCATAACACAATAGTATTCCATCACCAACATATACTGCATTTTGTTTAGCCATTTCCCAATTGATGGACATCCCTGAATTTCCAGTTCTTTGCCATCACAAAAAGAATTGTTATGAATATTTTTGTACACGTAGGTCCTTTTCCCTTTTTTTGTAATCTCTTTGAAATACAGAGCTAGTATGATATTGCTAGTTCAAAGGGTATGCAGCTTTATAGCCCTTTGGGCATAGTTCCAAATTGTTCCCCAGAATTATTGGATCAGTTCACAATTCCACCAACAATGCATTATTGTCCATTTAGAGTTTTCTTTGCAAAGATGCTGGAACGGTTTGTCATTACCTTCTTCAGTTCATTTTTTAGATAAAGTCTGAGACAAACAGGATTAAATGACTTGCCTAGGGCTCACACAACTAGTAAGTATCTGAGAGAAGAATTGAACCCAGGAAGATGAATCTTCCAGACTCCAGATCTAGCATTCTATCCATTGTACCACCTAGCTGCCATCAGAGGTTTACAGTTTCATAAACAATCCCCTTTTTCATTTTTATGTACACACTTGAATGTGCACATTGAAGTTTATTAAGTAGGTAATAAAAAAAGAATTTTAAAAAATCACAGAGTAGCATTGGTGATTGAAATACCAAGAAAAATGACAGTATTAAGAACTAGTAATTTGGGTCTGGATTAGATGAAAGAAGACTGATTGAGGTGGGAGAAGAGAAGACAATGATTTCAGTATTTCAAAGGAAAAGAATTTTGAAAGCCTTGAGGAACCCGAACAGTATAAAGACCCATTAAGACCACAGAAAGTGAATAATGAATCATTCTTTACATTTTTTGACAGACAAGTAATGAATTAGAGGGACAGAATGAGGAATACATTTTCAAATTCCAATAAAATATGAATTCCTTTTGCTTGACCATACTTATTTGTCACATGGGAGGAATTAATTTTTTTTGCACATGCGTGTGTATAAAGGGAATGAGTTGTCAAGCAAAACAAGGCAGATAGTAATAATGATGCCAAAATAAAGAAGAAAAGAGAGAATAAAATCATTTATAAAATACACAGAAGAGAGCCAAAAGTTCAGAGAAGGAAGTCAACAAGCAGAGCAATATTGGTACTGATATTTTAAATTTAATATGTATATAATACTCAGCCCCTGAAGATGGCAGATTAGAGATAACTCTTGATGTTTCCCTCCAAACTTTAAAATAATGCCTCAAATAAAATTTTGCAGCATTAGAGCTAACAAAATGCCACAGCAAAACATTTTTCCAGACTAAGAAATCTTAGGAGGTCAGAAGGAAAAGTTTGTGGCACTTTGATGGAGGCTTGTCTGGAACCCACACATGGTAATAGCAATAGAGGCCACTCTAGCAGCAGTAGCTTTGGGAGCTCTTAGCCCAGAAAAAGTAAAGGGGTCAAACAACTGGTCAGAAAGAGATTGCAGGGAAATATTTGTTGGTAGTGGATACAGCTAACACTGACTAGTGACTCTATTATCCATATATAGTTCAGTTCTTGGTTTCAGGTCCAGGGTAGAGAAGAGCACTGGGGTTGGGGGGTGGGGGTAAGTGGTTCATCACAGGGGAAAAGGGTCCCTAGTTGAAGTTTGAAGGCAAATAGAGTGCTCATTATTATAGCTGCAGGGAACCAGGACCTCTTCCTGGGTAAAAACCAGATTGCAGACCAGGAGAGCAGTGATCACACCTCTCCCAAGATCATAACACCTTGGAAACACCCAAAACTGAACTTTAGAATTAGCTGTAAAAACAATAGGGTGGAAAAATCCTAAAGTTTGGGAGAGTGTCCCACCTTCAGGGGAGCAGAACCCAAGTTTTACAAAAAAGCTCAAACAACAAAGAAGAATTTCTCCTTAAATAGTTACCTCAGTGGAAGACCAAGATGTAAACTTAGAAAAAGATAACATTGTAAAAATAGATAGAAACAAAGCCTCAAATAAAAATGCTACTTGGACCCAAGTCTAATGAGAAGAGTTAAAGAGATAAGGGTGGTGGAGAAAAAATTGAGGAAAAAAATAAATGTTGTAAGAAAATTATGAAAAGAGAATTGTCAGATATTGCCTCCTCTGATGTAGGTAGAAGAGAGGCTAAGATACTTGGACATAAAGTCTATTAATAAAAATAAATAAATAAGAAAAAATGAAAAAAGAATTATCAGCTTGGTAAAAGAGGCACAAAAAAACCTAAAAAAAACATTTCTGAATGATTGAATTGGTCTAATGATAAGAGAGGCACAAAAACTCACTGAAGAAAAGAACTCGTTAAAAATCAGCATAGGTCAAATATAAAAGGAAGTACACAAGTTCACTGAAGAAAAAAGAACTTAACAGAATTGACCAAATTGAAAAAGAAGTGCAACATCGCACTGAAGAAAGAAATTTCCTAAAATAGAATTAGGCAAGTGGAAGGTAATGACTCCATGAAATATTAAAAAAACAATAAGGCAAAATCAAAAGGATGAAAAATAGAAGAAAATGTGAGCTCTCTCATCAAAAATCAACCTACATTAAAAAATAAAAAGAGAAAACTTAATAATCACCAGATTACCTGAAAGACATGATCAAAGAAAGAATCTATACATCATATTTCAATAAATTTTCAGGGAAAACAGCCCTGATATCTTACATCCAGAAGGTAAAATAGAAATTGAAAGAATCTACCAATCACCTCTTAAAAGAGATCCCAAAATGAAACACTCAAGAATATTATATGAAGCAGCCCGAAAGTAACAATTCAAAGATTATGGAACCATAGTCAGAATTTTCCAAGATTTAGTTGTTTCCACATTAAATGAGTGGAGGGCTTAAAACATGATATTTCAAAAGGCAAAGAAATTAGGATTACAACTGAGAATCATTTACCCAGCAAAACTGACTGCAATTCTTCGAGGCAAACAAATGGGTATTTAATGAAATAGAGGTCTTTCAAGCATTCCTGATGAAAATACTAGTGCTAAATAGAAAATATGACATTCAAACACAAGTCTCAAGAGAAGCTTAGAAAAGTAAACATGAAAGAGTAATCAAAAGAGTCTTAATAAGTAAATTAGGTGAGCACAAAATAGTATACTTGTCAGATCTCTGGGAAAGAAAAGATTTTAAAACCAAGCAAGAGTTAGAAAAAATTACAAAATGTAAAATAAATAATTTTGACTACATTAAACCAAAAAGTTTTTGTACAGACAAAACCAAATGCTACCAAAATTAGAAGGGAAGCAACAAGTTGGGAAAAAATCTTTTTAACAAAAAACTCAGACAAAGGTCTAATTACTCAAATACATAAGGAGCTAAATCAATTGTACAAAAAATCAAGCCATCCCCCAGTCAATAAGTGGGCAAGGGACATGAATAGGCAATTTTCAGATAAAGAAATCAAAACTATCAATAAACACATGAGAAAATGTTCTAAATATCTAATAATTGGAGAAATGCAAATCAAAACAATTCTGAGGTATCATCTCACACCTAGCAGATTGGCTAAAATGACAGCAGGGGAGAGTAATGAATGTTGGAGGGGATGTGGCAAAATTGGGACATTAATGTATTGCTGGTGGAGTTGTGAATTGATCCAACTATTCTGGATGGTGTTAAAAATCATTAATCTGGGATAAGATGGATGCCACCTTGACTGACAGGGATGGCAGTTGAGAGATTCGAAATGTTCCCAGGTGCCGTGAGCCAGGGGCAAACGTCAGTTGGCCCCCACCCTATAAATACCCCCTAAGAACTACAGTTGGGAGGTCTCAGAACTGGTCATCTCCTTTGAGAAGTTGTTTCTGAGAACACTTCCTACTAGGCATCCAGTACCTGGAGCCAGGAGTTTCCTGACATCTTAAACACAGGGGGATATCACCAAAGGTAGAAAATGTCCATTTCAGAATTAGTTGGGTCACCTTTGATCAGGAAAAGAATTGCAAGCAGAAGAGACAGCCAGCAATTTGAGGTCCAATGTTAGACTTGCCTATATACTAGCACCTGTTTTCACAATCATGTGTGAATAGCCACCATAGCTGCTGGAGTGAACAGAGAAAAGTCTCCTTGCCTCCTTGATAGAAGTACAAGAAGGACATTCTAAGAAACTTGATATACTTAACAGACAAGAAAAGAAACTGAGCACGAGGGTGGAGTCATTCCTATTAAAGTCTTCCTGGCTCTTTTATGTAGCTACACCTCATTCCTATAATGGGTAGCAAGGTAAATAAGGCTATTGCTTCATAGTCCCAAAGTACAAATCAAGAGGACCAATAAGGAGTTTCTAATTCATTCCAAACCTTAAGCACTTCAGCATAGAACCATAATATATATCTTTCCAGAATTGACTTGGGGTCCAGACAATGTGGTACTCCTTACCAATTTTAGACCTATTCTATTTTCTCCTCCTTCATGGAGGGCAAAACACTAACAGTACCACCCCCTCATCATCTTGCATGTTACTTGTTAGTACTCTTGGATTAACAGCTCTTCGAATCCAACATCTTTTCTCTGTTTGTATTTCTATCTCTCCCTCTTTTCATCTGCATGTATTTCTGTCAATGTTTAGCAGCATCATGCTTCTGTGATGAAACTGAATGTATGAACAATTCCAGCTTGTTGCCCAAAGAAGCTTTGAACACAGAGATTTAGACCTTGAGGAACGAACCTGGAAATAATTGCCTCTGGATGACTTTGGTTGTTGTAGGTTATTCTCTTAATGGGATATAAGACTTCATTCCCATGAGGTTTCTGCCATGATATCATCTGCATTCATCAGACATATGCTCTTCCCACTCCTCTCTCTCTGCTTAGCCAGCAGAATGTTGTGCTGTGAAGCTGACTGATCAAGTTAAATTCGATGGGTCCCCTGGAATTGCAAACGTGATGCCTTTTTATTATTGGAACCCTTTTGAGCCTCTAACGCCCCCCATCTGACTTGCTGTTCATGATATAAACACATAGAGATTTGATTGGACACAGTGGTATGTTTTATGCCTTGCTTTCCTTAAACAGATCTTGGCATAGCTTTTTGCCCTCTGGGCTATTTTGTCAATGCAGAAGGGGCTGATTTGGCTTAGAAGAGGGCATAAATTCGATGCGATCACTTGGCTCCGTTATTATGCAGTACATGGCTCACTGTACAACAAATTTTTTTTTTAAAGAAAAAGTTTCCCTTGTTAGTGGTTTCATATAAGTCCCCTTTATTCATTTATGCGCCTAATGCAAGGTGACAAATAAAGTAGGAGATAGAAGGGAATAGAGATTTTGAATCTGCATCTTTCATTAAGGAAGATTGAATTGTTTTAACTGAGACCATTGGAATTTCTTTTATATTGCAAAATTAGATCTGTTTGAACACAGAGTTCACTAGTAACAGAGACCTGATTCACTGGGAAGAAAAGTACAGTCTGCTGGGTGACTATTCTACGTGACTCTGGTTATATATCATTAGGCATAAGAACTGGTTAACCAAGTGTAAGAAGGAACTGTCACACTTGCTTAATATCATGGTCAGGTTTACCAAATGAAAGGCAGCCTAGCATAGTAAATGGAGTGCTGAATTTAGAATTGAGACCTAGATTTGAATCCTGTTTCTACTAGCTATGTGACCAAGGGCAAACCGACCAATCAAATAACGGACATTTTGAAAGCGCCTATTGTGTGCCAAGCACTAGACTAGGAGCTAAGGGCATAAAGGCAAAAAATGAAACAGAAATGAAGTTGTTGCCCCTCTCCAAGCCTCAGTTTCTCTTACTATAAAATGAGGATAATTGTATTTCTCTGTCCTTGCTCCTAGAGTTGTTTTGGGAAAAGTACTTTGAAAATATTAAAATATTGTAAAATCAAAGAATTCTGTATAGTAATAGCGTAGTGCCTTGGAGAAAGTGCAGGACTTTGAGTTGAGATAAAGGTTTGAGTCCTGCTTCTGGTACTTCCTGGCTGTGTGGCCTAAGCAAGTCTTTTAAACTTCCAATGGCTTAGTTTATAAAATGGGGAGAGTAATATTTCATTCTCTACCGCATGGGTCATTGCAAGAAAGCATAACTTGAAGCATCCTTATTTCTGAGAACACAGAGGCATTTCAGCATTGAAATGTTGAATGATAGAATTCTGTGGTCCATGAAGGCTCCCCCTTTCTTTAACAACATTGGCTGCTCTCTGGGTCTTTTGACATTGACTATCAATACTAATGATTTCTTTTATCTTTAATCCCCTGTTTCTGTGTCAGACAGACTCTCATTTCATCCCTCAGACATAGAGAGCTTACTGTCCAGAGTTTGAGAGCAATCAAGTTTCCTGCTCCCATGATTAAATTCCTAGAAGATGCCTTTTACTTGCATTCTTCAGTTCCTCATTGGTTAGAGATCAAAACATAAATAGAGCAAAGACCCCATGCTTCCTTCCATCATCCATTGTATACAATACTCATTTTTAATTTTTTGGAGATAATAGTATCACACATCTTACGATCCTATAGCACAGTGGTTCCCAAACTTTTTTGGCCTATCTCCCCCTTTCCAGAAAAAATATTACTTAGTCCCCTGGAAATTCATTTTTTTTTTTTTTACATTTTTAAACCCTTAACTTTTGTGTATTGGCTTCTAGGTGGAAGAGTGGTAAGGGTGGGCAATGGGGGTCAAGTGACTTGCCCAAGGTCACAGAGCTGGGAAGTGTCTGAGGCCGGATTTGAACCTAGGACCTCCCATCTCTAGGCCTGACTCTCAATCCACTGAGCTACCCAGCTGCCCCCTGGAAATTAATTTTTAAAAAATTTTAATAGCAATTAATAGGAAAGATAAATGCACCTGTGGCCATCACCGCCTCCCTGGATGTCTGCAGCACTCACCAGGGGGTGATAGTGCCCACTTTGGGAATCACTGCTATAGCAACATGGGCAGAATATTGGTATTAAAAAAGATGGGCATTTAGGGGCAGCTGGGTAGCTCAGTGGAGTGAGAGTCAGGCCTAGAGACAGGAGGTCCTAGGTTCAAACCCGGCCTCAGCCACTTCCCAGCTGTGTGACCCTGGGCAAGTCACTTGACCCCCATTGCCCACCCTTACCACTCTTCCACCTATGAGACAATACACTGAAGTACAAGAGTTTAAAAAAAAAAAGATGGGCATTTGCTTTTATGGGAAGCCTAAAGTCAATAAAAGATCTTTTGCTATTTCCTAAAGGCAATGCAACTTCTTCTATTCAATTCTGGTTGCTACTCATTGTCTATCTATATGTCTGTCCCAGATGTATAGGGTGTCATTCCAAAGGTATACTGAAATTTGAGCAATTAACATTCTTCATCCACTTGGTCACTTCTGTATGGATGTTTAGGCCAAACTCCTTTGAGTGACTGATTACAGATCTCTTCCACAAAGGCTCTGCAGTGTTCTGATGCAAATTAGTACAATGTCATTCACCAATAGGAGCATCCTTACTAGCCGTAAGTTATCTCTCTTCCATCCAAATTCTGCACTGGATCTCGCTCTTAATGATAAATGCCTTTGGGAAAATACATAACTCCTTGTTTAATACTTTGATGTATATTATCAGCGCATTGAAAAGAATAATTTGTTGAATCTTCCAAGGAATCTTAAATGATATTGATATACAAATGGAAGACACCTTGTAAAATAGCCTACAAGATGGATTTTATTCTATGAAATCAAATATGTATTGATGTTATGAGAGAGCTAGAGATCAAAACTCTGGGCCCAAGAAGGATGCTTTCTTCAAGAATGGCAGGTTCCTGGGGACAGCTGGGTAGCTCAATGGATTGAGAGGAAGGCCTAGAGATAGGAGGTCCTAGGTTAAAATCTGGTCTCAGGCACTTCCTAGCTGTGTGACCCTGAGCAAGTCACTTAACCCCTATTGCCTAGCCCTTACCACTCTTCTGCCTTGGATAACCTGATGCTTATCACAATAGAACTGGGAGGAATATATGTGCTCATCAAGAAGCTAAAAGGAGTGTCTCTTTCAGAAACTCCCTTCTTATCCTATGGTGCTCAAAGTTACCATCCTTTGGTCAGCACTGTAAGGAAAAAAGAATAACTCATGTACTTCTTAACCTGGGATGCCTCTGGGTCTTTTGGGGTGTCTAGGGGAAACCCCGGATCTGATGCCTTTGAGGAATAGTGCATTTCCTGTCCTTTTTGGGCCAACCACATGTGGCCAAAAAATTTTAGCACTCTGATAAGAGGCAGCAAATTTTAAGTGATCCCTTGATTCTGGCAAAATAAGGTACCAGACACTGAGGTCCTTTTTCAAGTTGAACTGCCAAGTATTCAAACTATTGAAAAGTGGCAACTCTGATGGACTGACCATCGATGGTTATTCAAATGCCAAATACATGCTTACCTAAAAGACAGAAGGAGAATTCACATAAGGCAAGCACTTACCCAGATGTCAGAAGAAGTGATACAAGGATGCTCTTAAGGACTCTCTGAAGAAATTTGTTATCAATTGGGAGACATGAAAAACTGGCACAGCCTGACGGACATGGCGTGCCCTCATCAAAGAAGGCATTGTGCTCTATGAGCAAAGCAGATTGTAGTAGCTTAAAACACGAGAGATGCAAATTTAGAGGCATCTCCATCCCAAATGTTCACATTTGTGCCTATCCTATGGTAGAGCTTCTTGAGCTCCAATTGATCTGATTGGCCACAGCTGGACACTCTGTACATCAACCTCAACATAGTGATGCCATTTTGGTCCTCTTTGAATATGAAAGATCACAGCCAACCAATTGACAGTAGTGTTGTGCAGGGTGTTACATTCATTCAAAAGGAGAGATGAAGTCTTCCAGCTTGATGAAGTCTTCATTTCTTCAAATTATGGCAAATTAATTTCCCATGAGGGGTACAGGGAGGAGTCACCCTTCCCCAACCCTGTTAGTATGGCAGCTGCTTCCACATGGAAGCTAGAGTACAGGAGTCCAACGAGGTAAGCTTGAGCCTTGGACTTCGGTGGCTCATCAGCTTTGTTCCTTCCCTGAATATGGGTGACCACACATTCATTTCCCCTCTCCAGTTGTGTAGATAGGCCTGGAAGCAGGATTGGGGGTCTAGGTGGCCATTGCTCTTCCCAAGGCTTTGGGGCTCTAGTTCCTGGATAGGGGTGGTGAGTAGGAGAGGGGCATATATCAGGCCCCTTCTCTGCAGGGTTTACTCCACTAGCAGCTAAGCTAGAAGCAGAGCTAGTGGGGCATTGCTAACTTGTCCATTGGTGGCAGCAGATTGGTGGTTGGTGTTGTTTATTGGGCTCTTGACACTCTCATAGTTCCTCCAGCACTGATCTCTCTCTATACCTGGCCTTGCCAGAGAAAAATTTGTCATGATGATTTTGCAAAAAGTTTCTATTTTTCTTCTGTTAAAGAAATGTTATGTTATGTGTCAACTTCTACATATAGGACTTTCGCCCCCAATAACCAGAGAGCGCCTTTGGACTTCTCCTTTGTCCTACCAGTTTAGTTTGTGACCTGTTTCTCCCTACATTCCACTTTATCCTGTGGTATTGTTGTGGGGTACACCTTGGGAATCAGATGTTGTGGGGTGCAGAGGTGAACCCCTGGGCTTGGGAAGGGTACCTTTTGCAGGAATGCAAGACTCTGAATCTTAGCTTGAAAATAAAAAGAGAAATTTATTAATTTAGAAAGTAATGTTGAGAATGGCCAGCAGGATAGGAAGGTGGAAGAGCAAGATGGGGAGCTGCTCCTTGGGAGGACAGCATGGATGGAAAAGCTGTCCCCAGAGGGCATCAATTCTGGGATTTTATACTCTTTACAACAGTGGAGACATGACTCTGTGCCATGGTGAAGATGTGACTCTAGTGTGGTAACCACTCAGGCATTCGGTGAGGGGTTTTGGTTTGCCTGAAGACATAGGGGGCGACCCCCATAATCTAGGGGACAGATGGATGTCCAAGACACAACTTGATGATATTGAGGAGGTGCATCTCTCCATCTATCTAAAGGATGATCCAAGGAGGGTAATCCTCTCAGGGTCTTATAGGAGTTGTCAAATGTTTTGGGTTGGGAGTCCCAAGAATGTAAGGGAGCAAAGGAATTTCCCTGCTTGTAGTTTGCCTTCTATAGTTTTGGGATTTCAATGCCCATGCCAGGATTATCAAATCATCATAGCCTTCTAGTCCAGCATTTTCCCCCTGATTCTCTTTCTTTCATTGTATTCTCACAACATTATGGCCTCGAAGTCTATTCTGCAGATCTTAATTTCTTCTCCTTTATTACCTTGGTCACTCTTGACTACTGGCCTCCTCTCCTCTTTCCTTCAGAACCTCACTGGAGCCAACTGCTTGCCAGCCACTTCCTCTTCCTCCTATACCTGCCCAGGCTGGACCCAAAGCAAATGCTGAGACTCTCATAAACTGAAATTGGCTAAAATCCTAAACTTTCAATCTAGTAATGCATGAAAATGACTCATTTGGGGCCATCCCTCTCCCCTTCCCTCCCCTCACACACATCGAGTGTTCCTTATTAACCTGTTTGATAATTAGTTCATTGTCTTCTGGGAGCGAGAGAAAGGAAGGTAAATTACAAGTTAAAAAGGTTAATGGTTTCTTAACTCATGGTGAATGAAAATGACAAAAGCGAGCTTCTATCTCCCCTTTAAAAGCTCCTACTCAGACTATCAGCTCTCCTGGACTATCAAACCTCCCATTTTAGTAGGGTGGGATAGACAGTCACCAGGCTCGTGGGATCATGGGGCAATGGGCATTCGAGGCATGTTGGGAGTACCTGGGACGGTTAAACACTACTTGGGAGAGATTTAGTCCACAATTGACTAAATATCAAAATGTAAGTATAGTATAAGTATCCAAAGGAAGAGTTGATTCCTTTCTTCCTTGGTTTTACATTTTCTTCTTTAGCCTAATAAGTGATAACTGCTTGGTAATTCTTTTCAGACACATACATCTGGCAAATCAGCAACAATTCTATGGGTATTTACACCACTGGTCTTATGATTAAATACTACCACTCTGGAATTTTTAGCTCATAAAAGGCAGTATGGTATTATGGGTAGAGAACTGGCCGTGAAGTCAGGAAGACCTGGGAGGTTTCACAGTGTCCCCTTTGATACATACTCACTCTGTGACCCTTAAAGTCACAGGATCTCAATTGGTGCCCCCAGACTGAAATTTGTAGAACAATAGAAGATAAACTTTGGGAGAAGTTGCAGAATAGGGACAACTCTCCAGTGGATGGAGCACCAGGACTGGCATCAGGAGGACTTGGGTTCCAACATGGCCTCAGCTACTTCCTAGCTGCTGACCCTGGGTTAGTCACTTAACCCCCATTGCCTAGCCTCACTGCCCTTCTGTCTTAGAACTAAAACAAGACAGGACATAGCAATTTTTTAAACAAGAAGTTGCCGAATAGTTGTTTACTAGGGAGTTCCTTTCCCTGAACACACACCCACGGAAAAAGCCAACCATGAGCACATCTCAAAAATTTGCTTGATTGTTACAATCTCTGTTTCTCATATCTGGTGTCCCTTATTTCTGTTCCAGGAAGGACCATAAGTGCCTCGACTAAGCAGAGTCAGCAGGCAGTTGGATTTCCAAATATCTCTTCTCAGGTACAGTATAGGATGCCCTAAGCATAGAGAACAAAACTGGTCAGTAGATGTCAGAAAAGAAAAATGTTGTCTTGGTGTGATTTTTTTTTTTTTTTTGCTACAAGCAGAGGAAAATCTTACATTGAACCTTGTTTCATTTCCAGATGAGAAAATAAGAATTTGGAGAATCCCAGATATGGGGGGAGAGGACACTAGAAGTCTTCCTCTTTAGAACTTCTTCCTCTTGATAATTTAATTCAATTTACCTGAAATTTATGAAGTGTATGTGGTCATTAATACCACTGACCGATTAATCACTACTATTATGGAGTTTCGAATTCATAAAAGGCAATATGGCACTATGGATGGGAGAACAGGCTTTGGAGTCAAGAAGATCTGGGTTCAAGCTCTGCCTCTGACACAAAGTGACTCAGAGCATTGTGTCAAACACTGGGGGAAAGGGGTAGCTAGGCAGCTTGGTAAATAGAGCACTAGGTCTAGAATCTGGAAGACTTGGGTTCAAATCTGGCCTCAGACACTTCCTAGCTGTGTGTCTCTGAGATAGTCAGTTGACCCCATTTGCCTAGCCCTTCTCTTTTGGTTTTAGAGTTGTTACTAAGACAGAAAGTAAGGGTAAAAAAATTGTTTTAAACAAACATTGGGGGAGACAGATAGATGTAAGATGTCTTATCATCATGGTAGCTTAGGAGTGACACATACAGGATATGACACACACAGAAACAGAAAACAGAACATGACAAATTCATTAGAGAGGTCCAAAATATTATATGAGGGTTGGGGGTGAAAAAAAAAAGAGATAATTTCTGATTGGAACACCAGGCAAGCCCATATAGAAGAAGAATCATTTGAGCTGTGTCTTGAAAGCTGAGAAGGATTTTTAAAAGTGAAAATTGGGGGTATGGAAGAAATGGGGGAAGCAAAGACCTCACAGAGCTAAGAAGGCATGAAGCATGTAGTAGGTACAATCTTTCAGAATTGGGACTTGCAGTTATTAAAGGCACTTTGAAATTTCCATTTTTCTCTGAGTATTCCTCTGTTGTTTGCTTTTTCTTTTGATTGTACCTCCTAGGGTCATCCTCCAGTCTGTAGTCTGTGTTTAATATCCTTGGCTATCTCTTCTTCAGAGAAGAATGGGAGCTTCCATGCTTTTAGAAATTCAAGCCTTTAGGCTTTCCCCAGATTTTTTAGAAAAGAAAACTCTTGCTCTGGGTTGGCAAAAAGCCTTACCTACCTTGTTCCTTCAGTCTTTGCCATCAAGGCTTCTGATCTTCTTAGCAGGAATTTCAATTCTGGTCACCAGCTTCTTATAGAGTCAATGCAATGACCCTTATGTACAGTCTTTGAATGAATGAAAACATTTATTAAGCAGCCTACTGTATGCCAAGCACTATGCTAGGCTTTGAGGATAGAAATACAAAAGTAGCTCAGGGAGCTTTTATTTTCATAGGGCAAGACGACATATAGAGGTGGCGAGGGGTGGATATTTAGGTCTGGAGAATCACAGGGGTGAGGAGGAGAAGGAAAGGGGAGTTTATGGACATGCCCTCTCCAGAGGCAGTGGTAACATTGATTCCATGACTATTCCCAGAGCAAAAGGGGGAAAACTGGCTTGAGATAGTATCTACCTTCTGAAGTTATTCTTCTATGTTCTCTCTTAGTCGGACTTTTGATATTCATGATGAGGTTTTCTCCCCAGAGTTAGAAGACTGAATTATTGTAATATCTTTTTCTTTCAGGTACCAATTGACCACACTATTGATAAAGAAGGAGAGATGCCTGAATATCAGAAAGGTAAAAAAGAACCATAAAAAGGGTGTTTCTACTTTTTTTAAAGGGCTTGGGAAGAGGATGGCATTTTCCTTTTTTAAAGTCTAAATATTTATGTAATAAGTTCATTAACATGTTAATTCCTTGTGTCCGTAGCTATTTCAGGGAAGACAAGGTAAGGTACTTGAAATTTTGCTTCACCTGATGATAAGAAATTATTCAGCTAATATGAATATCTCACTGGCCTTTGCAAAGTCCAAATAGAGGCTTTTGACTTAGGAGGATTTTTCTGTTATTTTTTATTTTGAAATTTGCTATTTTTTTGTATAATGGAGAAACACTTGAAAATAGCATTTGGGGATCACTTTTTATTCCCATGGCTCCCTTGGATGATCATAGATTAGATTTGGGGCCAACATATATATCTACTTATTCTCCATATCAGTCTTCACTTTACAGTTTCATTAATAATTTAGTACCACATAGAATCCATTGCATGGTATAGTGGAGGGAGCATTGGATTTGGAGATGAGTAAGACCTGTGTTCAAATCTTACCTTATATAGTTACTGACTGGGAGATGGTAGGTGAGGAATCTAGCCTCTCTAACCTCAGTTTCCTCATTTGCAGAATGAAGACTATCACACTACCTATTCCACAGGGTCATTATGAGCACCTATGAAAAGTGTTTATGAAATATTTTCAAACTTTAAGCACTGTTGAAATGTCAGATATGAATGACCTTAAAAGATTGATTTGATTCTTACTTTTTACTCCATTTAAAGCTAAGAAAAATGATTAGAGAAAAAAAAATCTTGTATTTTTATCAATGAGCTCTAATTCATATATTAAGAATTCTCTTTTTCCTTTAATTGTGGTGATAAGAATTTGGTTGTGAAAATTTAACCAATTACATGGAAAATAGATAGTTTTTTTAATTGGTTGGTTCAGAGAGTTTTATTTGGATTTTTCAAGATTTCTGTTTACATATAAAACACCAAAGTGTTTAGTTTCAGTATTAATTTTATGCTCTTTGTGAATCAGCAAATAAATAGGTGTCAATGTCAAGAAAATAGAAATTGATTAATCTCAACTTAAGATCTTTGTAAATTTCAAAAAAGTATATTTGCATACACATATAGTAAAACATGAGACACATCTTAGCAAACATCCAAACAAAATCTCCTACAAGTAGGTTCCTCAAAAACCAGTTTCTTCATTTTTAAAAGTCTCTGAATACCCATTGGCTTTAGCAATATATGCTTAAATCCATACAAAGGCTGCTGTTTTGATCAGTTTTATTGTTTTACCATTTTGGCTTCATCTGAACAGCTACAGCTGTGGCAGCATCGTTCTTTTGATTTTGCTTTCTTCTCCCCATGTCATTTCATACTCATTGAACTCTAAATTCTTTATATTTGTCATCCCTATGGTGCAATAATATCCCATTATATTCATATACTGAAATTTGTTCACCCATTCTCCAAATATTGGGCACATATTTGTTCCCAGCTTTTTCTTATCACAAATAATGCTGCTATAAATATTTTTTTTATAGATTGGAACCTTTTCTTGCTGTCAATCACTTACTTAGGTTGTATAGTTCCAGTAAAGAAATCTCTTTTATTTTGATTTTATTTTGCAAAATTCCAAATTATTTTCAAGAGCAGTCACTTTTGGCAATGGATTAGCATTCTTGTGTTTCCACAGTTTCTCCCCTAATTTTTCTCATAGTTTACATCTTTGCTAGCCTAGTGGGGGTGAGGTGATCCATCAGGGTTACCTTAATTTGCTCTGATCAATTATTTTTTAATTATTAGGTAGTTATTGATAATTTATATTTCTTCTTTTGAAAACTGTTTATGTTCTTTGACTTGTATGAATCCTTATAAATTTTTAGATGTCGGACTTTTATTAGTGTTTCTTAATGAAAAACTTTCCCACTTAATATCTTTTCTCCTTATTCTAGCTGTGTTAAATTTGTACAAAAATCTTTAAATTTTTTATAACCAAAATTATCTTTTTGTGATCTTTTATCTTGTACCTTGGTTGCAAATTCTTCTACTTTCTGTAATCATTATCAATAATCTTCTTTGTATTTCTCACCTTTTTTACAGTGTGACCCTCATATTTTAATTGTTTATTCATTTGGAATTCATTGTGCTAGATGATAGATATTTATTCAAATCTATTTTTTAAAAACCCAATAACAAATCCTTTCACTTTCTGTAGAAGTATTTGTCATATAAAGAGCGCCTTCCCTAACAATCCATTGATTTATTTGGAATGGAGAGGATATCATAATTCCACTTACTTTAATTAATAGAGTTCATCTTTTGCTTTATGGCATATTGGGAACCAAATGCCCATTATATCTGTAGAGAATACATATGTGGGCTTTGCCTTCCATGTATTACTTTCCTGACTTGGGTTCATGCCTAATATATTAATGTAGATTGTAATAATGGTATCAATCCTCTCATAGAGAAAAAGTAACTAAACTTTCCCTCCTTCCATCTTAAGAAATAAGGCTGAAACCTTCCTTCAACTTTAAAAACATCATAGAAGGAACCAAAAACTTCCATAAAGACTTACTAGTTGGAGAAGGGGAGTTCTTCAAAGTATTCAAAGTGGAACTTCAAAATGGAACATATGCTGTTAAGTTATTTAAACAGGTATGGAATATAGTTATCATTAGAATCACATAGCTTTTATAATGATTACAACATGAAATTGGTTCAGCTCATATGCATGTTTTATGCTACAATGCCTCATTTTTCTTCCTTTACTCAAAATGTGTTTATTTAATTTTAGCTGCAAAAGTACATTTTAGTACATGCTCTAAAGCTTACTCTCCCTGTTCCAACTTCCCTGGCAGGTCAGGTCCCTTAAGGGAAGTGATCTTTTTTAAAAATATTTTTTATTTTTCCAATTACATGTAATAACAATTTTCAACATATATTTTCCAAAATTATAAGATCCAAATTATCTTCCTTCTTCCTTTCCCTCCCCCCCTCAGAGATGGTAAGCAATTTCATCTGGGCTATACATGTTTTAGAATGAAAAACATATTTCCATATCGATCATCAGTTTAAGAGAAAAACCTTATAAAACCACCCCCCCCAAATAAAACCATAAATAAACTAAAATGAAGAACTGTATGCTTTGATCTGCATTTCAACTCCAACAAGTCTTTCTTAGAAGGTGGGTAGCATTCTTTGTCTAAAGCTGAAGGATCTTTTCTGTTGCTATAGCTCACAAGTACCCTCTATTATACTTCCCTCCGTGGTTATCAGTCAGTGATGTTAAATTAGAAAAGGGACACTGCTAGGATACCGATACAGAAATCAAAATCCTCTGGTGGAGGAATCAGAAGACTTAGCGCAGAGGACGCTCCTCTAGGAGGAGGGAGGAAGAGACCAAGACTGAGATATTCTAATCTCTCCCAAGTGATTTTTCCCCCTCAAAAACAGTTTTCTTTTTGTTTACCACTCACTTAGATTTTTGAATCCAAGTAGCTCACTGACACATTTCTTATTTAACTTCACTTCAATTCTTTCAGTAGCTTTCAAAGACATCTAAATTGATAAGGAACCTTTCACACTTGCCTAAGGTCTATGGTCGATGGATTCAGTGGAGGTTCCAAGGTTTGTTCATATCTATGTTCTAACTATTAGAACAGCTGTGTTCTAACATTGTTAAGGCATCAGTAGCGTCTTGGAATTCAATTTAAATTGGGTGGGGGTGGTTGACTAGGCTGACCCTCTTGCTTCTATATGAATATGCCAAAAATATTTATAGATTTTCTGTATATATCATTTCTCCCCCATTATTTAGTGGGCTTAAATTGAGTGGGCTCTTATGAGATCTTTGAATTAGAAAGAATTAGGAAGTGGATGTCTAGTTGGCAGGAACATAAGATGGTTTCAGTAGCTTTATTTTTGCTTAAATCTGCACAAATAATAATCATAATAATAATGACAATGATAGTTGATATTTTTATGGTACTTTGTGATTTACCGAGTTTAGGAAGATATTTTATCTCATTCGCATCTTCCAACTATCTTGGTGAAGACTTTCTTCACTATTTAACCTCAGCAAGACTTTTGGAATCCTTTCTTTGACAATTTTACTTATGGTTACCTATTATTATTATACTTATTATTATTGAGCTGTTGGATTTGATAAGTACTGGTTTTCAAGGAATTGTCTCAAAGGGCAATGTTGTCCTTTCTAGACACCTTTATTGGGGTAACTTATAGAGAAAGCTATTGGCATCAGTTTTATTTTGAATGGTAGAGTGGTTCCAATAAATGGCTTTAGGATCTTAGGAAGGAGAAAGAAGGTTCAAGAAGGAACAGGTACCCCCTTTTGCCTTTTGTCTATTCACAGGACAGACCAGAATAGGGTAGAGCAGACCTCTGTTCTGGAAAGGAAGAAAGAGAAGAGAATTTTATAGTCTGTTCCCTCCAGGAACCATCATTAAGATGGCTTCAAGGCAGGAAACAGGAGTTAATATGTTCTTCCATGACTTTCTGAATCTAGGTCAGGAGGTCTGATAACTCCAAGAGATGTCAGAAGCCAGATTAAAGATTGAGTTCTGATAGAACCCCATGATAGAAACAGAAATGTGCATTCCCACTCAGAATTTGTAGACAATGATCTGGAACACTGACTTCCTATATAGAGGAGGGGAATTTCTGTTTCCTAGATGATGTGATATTTAACATCTGCCTTCTAGTAAGAAAAGGCAGATTTCCCTGGGCTGAGCCAAACCTGGAGGTGACCAAGTAGGTCATTCCCAGTTGGAGGGTTCATGTATTAAGCCTAGAAAGAGGAAGATTTCAGGAATGATGTGCAAATGGAGAAAGAAGATTCCCTTATTGTGTCAGTAAATTCTTTTATTTTTAAAATTCATCAGAGCCTGGTAATTCTTTAAGGAAGTGTAGCCTCCCGAACCAGGTAATATCAAGCTCTCCCACAATAACCCATGTGAACTCTGTAGTCAGAGAACAGAGGCATGACATGGAGGTGGGAGCTCGGACAGGCATCACTTCCTATTACAGAGAATTATTCAATGTTGATCTGATAGGAAAGGAGTTGCCAATTTCATAACCTCATAGTGTCTTTGCCTTCTGGGGGAATACAAACTAGAGGGCACCTGGGTTCCCCCAGGAAAGGGACTTTATAGGATCTTGTAGGGAAAGCTAGAGATTTCATGAAATATTGGTGTGTTATCTAGATGGCAATCCAAATTGCAGTTCCTTTTGAGGGAAATTATTGCGAATGTTATATGTATCTATTCATCAACTCTTGTAAATCTTTGACATCTTCCTTTTCTTGAAGGGTGAAGTAAAGGCTATCTATCTCCTTTTCATAAATAAAAAAGGAACCAACTGTCAGAAAACAAAGGACAATACTACTAGATGACACTTAAGTGGGGAAGGAGCCCATAAATTGTAGTCATGACTCAGAAACAGGGGAATCAAAGTTTAGAAACTAGTGAGAGATATTAAGGTAGAAGCACCAAGACAACTACTTTGTTTATTGTGTATAAAACTCATTACCCAAATAGAATTTTAGAGTCAGGTTTATATAGATAAAGTGAGTTCAGAAAGCTGTCATCCCAAGCTTTCTGAGAAGAACAATTTAAGAAAGTAATAAAAAAATTTTTTTCCTTAGAGTATGCCAAGTAGTGCAGGGGATAAAGCATTGGATCTAGTGTCAGGAAGACCTGAGTTCAAATCCAGCCCCAGGCTGGACAATAGTAAACGTTTAAAAAAATACTACTGACCTTCTAGAGTTGTCATGTGGATTAAATGAGATAATATTTGTTAATTCCATAGTCCCTGACATATAATAAACTTAAAAAAAAACACCTCTTACTTTCTGTCTTAGAATCAATATTGTATATTGGTTCCAAGGCAGAAGAGAGGTAAGGGCTAGTATATTGGAGTTAAGTGACTTGCCCAGGGTCATACAGCTAGAAAGTATCTGTGACCATATTTGAATCCAGGACCTGTTATCTCTCCAGACCTGACTCTCTGTCCACTGAGCCACCTAGCTGCTTCATAAGCTTTTAGTAAATACTTATTTATTTCCTTCCATTACTCAGAGAGTTCTTAGCCTTTTTGTGTGTCTTGGACTCCTTTGGTGGGTTGGTGAAGACTATGGACCCATCACAGAATAATGTTTTTAAAAGCATAAAATAAAATGCAAAATATTACAAAGGAAACATAGTTTTAAAGTATATATTAATCAATGTATTATTAATTATTATAATCATAACCATTATGGTATCAATATACCAACATGTAATATATCACTATAATTAATAATAAAATATTAATAGTTATCACTACTATATAAACATAATTATAATATTATAATTATATGTATATATGCCTTACCCTCTAAGTATTGGTTCCAAAGTAGAAGAGCAGCAAGGACAAGGCAATGGGGATTAACTAACTTCACCTGGGTCACATAGCAAGGAATTGTCTGATGCCAGATTTGAACCTGTGATCTCTTATCTTCAGGCTTGGCTCTCTATCCACTGAGCCACCTAGCTGCCCCCAATTTTTAAAATATTTTTAAAAAAATTAAGTCCACAAATCCGGGCTTAAGAACTCCTACTTTACACAAAGACCAGTGAAAACTTGGCAAACCAATGACCATGTTGGATTCTGCAGTTCAGGGCTCTTGTCCTGGTCTTGTGCTGTCATGATATTTTGAGCCACGTGCTTATGTTTTGTTCCAAAATAATCATTTCATAGATATCAGGAATTCTTTGTTTAGGAAATTCCTCCACCATTGCAGACCAACAACAGGTCAGCAACTTACTGTCTTAGAGAATTGCCTGGTCACAAGGAGGTTAAGAGACTCATCGTTTGGCCACCGAGCTAATATTTCAAGGAAGAATTTATACCCAGGCTTCCTGACTCCCAGGCTCTGTCTCTATCCCCTCTGGTCCACAGCTACATTTGTGAGTTGTTTAATGATAATCTGTTCTAAATCAATAAACATTTATTAATCTCTTGCTACATACAAGACCCAGTGCTAGATACTGAAGATGATACCAAGGCAAAAACCCCTGCTCTCCAGGAGCTTACAGTCTTTTCAGAGGATATGCTAAGTTAATTTAATTTCACAGTTTGCTGATACTTGGGTCAGAGACCTAGAAATGGAAGTAATCTCAGAGGGCCGTCTAGTCCAACCTCTTTATTTTACAAATGAGGAAACTGAGACCAGACAGATTAGGTGACTTGCCAGAGGGAGAATTCAAACCTAGCTCATTGGACTCCATGGTGGACGCACTTCTCTGTCTTGAGTACGTGATTCTAGTTCAACCCTTTCATGTTAAATCATTTAAAGTCATCTAAGTCCAAGATGAAAAGTTTCTTCCAGACCCCTTGAGTCCTGGGCTAGACATTAAAAAATATATTTCCTCTGCTTCCTGGGTTGGGTAAAAGGAAGTAAGTAGATAGAACATATATATGTGTGTCTTTTTATCTATTTATCTACCAATAACCAAAAATATCAAGAAGTCATGTTACATTAAGGGGGAGCAGGATGAGAATCTAAGCATCTTTTTAAAAATAACCTTTATTGATACCTCTTGTTATTACATCACAGTTATTCTGGAGAACAAAAATGCCAGCTCCCTGCCCACATTGACTCCATCCCTTGTAATATACAGAAAAGCAATTAAATAAAATCATGATGCAGTAACCACATTTGACAATGTATGTGCCCTAGATGTATTCTGCTTTGTAAATTTTATTTCTGAACCTTCACCTTCTGTCTTATTATTAATTGTAAAACAGAAGAGCAGCCAGGGTTAGGCAACTGAGATTAAGTGACTTGCCCAGAGTCACACAACCAGGAAGTGTCTGAGGTCACATTTCAACCCAGGACTTCCAGACCTCAGGTTTGGCACTCTATTCGCTGTGTTACCTAGCTACCTCCATGAAATAGATATTTTTTATATTTTATTTATATATAATTTATATATTATATGATAAATATATTTATATTTTGTTATGTATAGTTTTATATAACATTATATATATCGATGTCAACTACATAATAAATGTTATATATATATATGGTAAATTTAGCAAGGTAGCAACAGAAAACAAATGCTCTTTTTCTCTGCATTTTTTTGTTTTTTTGTGTGCATTAAACAAGTGCTTTGGGGGGGGCATATCCACCATGATAGACTTCATGTTTATTCTCTTTATATTTAATTTTCATATGTTTATTTATGTTTTTGCTGTCTCTCTCCTTAGAATGTGAATTCCTTATAAGTAGGAATTAATTCTTTTATTTGCATCTCCTGTATCTAGCAGGCATTTAATAAATACTTATTGATTGATCATGAGGCAGTATTTGAACTCAGGTCCTCCTGATTTCTAACCACAACAAGTACATATCTTACACAGATCACTGTGTGTGAGATGAATCCAATTTCTTGATTTTTGCCCAGTCAAGAACAAGTTCTCCTGGATTATTTTAATGGTTAAGTTCCAAATTCCAGAGAGCTCAGAACAGGACACTCCCTTGAGCCAGTGTGTCATATTGTTTGTTTGTTTGTTTTGTTTTGTTTTTTAACCCTTAACTTCTGTGTATTAGCTCCTAGGTGGCAGAGAGTGGTAAGGGTAGGCAATGGGGGTCAAGTGACTTGCCCAGGGTCACACAGCTGGGAAGTGTCTGAGGCCGGATTTGAATCTAGGACCTCCCGTCTCTAGGCCTGAATCTCAATCCACTGAGCTACCCAGTTGCCCCCTGTCATATTGTTTTTACTCACATTAATAATCTCTATCAATGAAATCTTCCAATCTAGACAAGCCCAACCAATAGAGATCATTGCCACAAGCCACTGAAACCCAAGCTCACATGACATGCATCCCACCAAGGAGTGACCCAGAAGAGTTTGTTGTTCCACCTGAAATCAACTAGTGACTTGTTCTGACCAGGGTGTGATTTTTGGTATTTGAAGTAGAGTTCTAATTGGCATAATGGAACCATTCAAATCTTAAATTTACCAGTGAATTAATGACACACATTCTCAGATCTAAACTTTTTCTTCATAATTATATCAAATTTTTTTCTTGCTCTTCATATATTTAGGAGACAACTATGCAGAATAAGAAAAATTGGAAGATGTTTTTCTCAGAACTTGAAGTCTTGAATTTGTGAGTACATTTTCTATCCTTAATTTCTCCAATTTCTATTCCTCTGTTGCTATAATATCTAAAATATTGGTTGATATTTGATGTAGTTTGCCCCATAACTTAATTTGAAAAATAGATCATATACATTACTAATGCAAATATATATTTAACCAGGACACTGAATCTCTACCATAAGGAGGCAGCTAAATGGTGCCAGAGTGCACAGAGCATTGAATCTGGAATCAGGAAGACCTGAGTTCAAATTGAGCCTCAGATACTTACTAGCTGTGTTACCTTGGGCAAGTCACTTAATCTCTCGCACCTCAGTTTCCCCAACTATCAAATGGGAATAATAGCACTCCCTCTCTGCATCGTTATGAGAATCAAATGAGATAATAGTCAAACAGCATAATGTAAGTGCTATATAAATGTGAACTATTATTATTGTAGAATGTGAAATAGTTTACAGGATAATATATTGTGATGTACTTCAAATAGCAATGGGGTTTCTGTTTCTTCTTCCTTAGAGGCATGACAGTATGGAAAAATATTACATATATTCTTTCAACCCCAGCTTTACTTTAAAAATTGAATTTTAGTCTAAGGGATCAAATGTTATTGAAGTATATATTATTTTCTGGAAATTCATTACTGAGTTTAGCTATCCTTAGAGAAAAATTTCAGTGCCTTCATTTTTAGATAAAGTAGTTATGTAGCCTGGTTTGAAAAAGGCCCCTCATAAAGTCCACTCATCACCCTTTATGTATAGACAGGTTTTTTTAAGATGTGTTCAAAACCACAAGTAGTAGGAATAAATCTTCAAGCTTTAGCCCCATGACAAACAATAAATATTATGAGAACACCATTAAAGATTCATATGTATGGTATAAGAAGGCAAGGGGAAAATCTAATTATCATTTTTAAAAAAAAAGTTTTATTGGGGGCAGCTGAGTAGCTCAATGCATGAGAGCCAGGCATAGAGACAGGAGTTCCTAGGTTCAAATCTGAGCTTAGACACTTCCTAGCTGAGTGACCCTGGGCAAGTCACTTAACCTGCATTGCCTAGCCCTTACCACTCTTCTGCCTTGGAACCAATGCATAGTATTGATTCTAAGGTGGAAGATAAGGGTTTAAAATTAAAAAAAAAAAAAAAAGCTTTATTGTTGCCTTTTGCCATTACATCACAGCTATTTTTTCAGAAGGAAAAACCCTATCCCTGACCACTATGACTCTTTCCCTTGTAATAAAAAAAAATTTTTGAACAAAATTGCATAATAGAGTGACCACATCTGACGATGTATGCAACCTCGTGCCCTACTTGTATTCTGCTTTTCTTTGATAAGAAGGAAAGAATGTTTTATTATCTGAGCTCTAGGACCACAGCATCCATTTTAATGACTTTGGAAATGCTGTTTTAAGAAACATAGTGTATGATCATATTTCAATTCCTTCTTTTTGCTCTGTTTCCCTCTTGCTTCCATAAATCTTACGTATCCCTCAAAATCTATCTGGAGTCCTAGTTCTTCATTTATTCATTCATTTGTAGCAGGGTTTTAGGGTTGACCTTCACAGAAAGCTTAGCTGGGATGGTTCCCTTCTCTCTACTTGCTATTGCTTTCTGCTCCTCAATTCTGGAAGCACAGTTCTGTCGCTCACTTTTCTCAATATGGAAGCCAAAGTTTCTGTAGGAAGTCTCCTTATACAATTCCAAAGGGCTTACAAGAAAGAATGTTATCCACATCGAGAGAAAGAACTGTGGGAGTAGAAACACTGAAGAAAAGCAGACGATCTATCACTTGTTTATATGGCTATATGATTGGAGGTTTTGGTTTTAAAAGATTGCTCTATTGCAAAAATGAATAATATGGAAAAAAGTATAAGTGATAACATTTGTATAACCCAGAGGAAGTGCTTATTGGCTCTGGGAGGAGGGAGAGAAGAAGAGAGGGAAAGAAAATGAAATGTGTAAACATGGAAAGGTATCTTTAAAATAAAAATTTTAATAAAAAAAAGGAATTCTCCTTATCGTATCCTTTACAAGATAAGGTACAAAACAGTCTAGTTCTCCTCCACCTTTTTATCTTTGCACCTCGGTCTCTCTTCAGACATGACAGTTAATGTCGAATGACTTTGCCACTCTCTCAAGATCATATTCTTCTTTGAATAATTAAACTGCAAAATCCCATCTTTCCACTTAAGGGAAAAATAATTAGCAAATTCATTATTTTGAACTACTTCATAGCTCATCTCTTCCTGTAATCATTTATTTCTAAGTATGGTGCTCTGTCTGCAGGAAAGGCTTTCGTGGCTATCAATGAATGAAAAGATGCTTAAGCTTCACCATGCAGCTATAGATGAGTTTCATGAATCTTGCCTAGTAAAGACCGAGGTAGGACCAGTACTTTCTGGAAATGACATTTGTGAGCACTACTTGGCTACTATTACTTCAACCAAGAAATCCATATTCTTCACAGTAAAAGTATAAACAAGACACTTATTCTTTTCTGTTTTTCACTGTTAACTTTTGAATTACAATGTCTACAATACACATGTGTATAGACATATTTTCACATATCTATAGCTATTTATATATATTAGCATGCTCTCACCTATAGGATATAACATGGCACAAGGTGGAAAAGCACTGAATTTGGAGTCCAAGCTCATGGGTTCAAATCCTGGCTGTGCCACTTTGTATAGATGTGACCCTGAATAAGTTACTTTACCTCATCTATAAAATGAAGGGATTATGCCATTTTGTTTTAAAATAAAATATGGTCCCATCCATTTCTAAAACTATAATTATGGCAATAGATCATTCTCATTCATTCCAAATAGGTCATGAAGTTCAACCAATTAAACGACAAGTATTTATTAAGTGTCTGCTGCTTGCTAATATGAGAAAACAGGTCTAGAAAAGAAAAGTAACTCATAGCAGGATAAATGAAAGTATCTTTTCCCTTAGGGACACATTCTATCAGGGGGCACAATATTTACAAAAGTATATACAGAGTAACTTCAAAATAAATACAATGTAGTTTGGGACTGGAGAGAATTTCCTTTACTGAAAAACTTGATGTAGAAGGTGGTGTTTGAACTTAGTCTTGTGGGAGGAACATCAAGAAGGCCAGTTTGGGGGGCAGCTGGGTAGCTCAGTGGATTGAGAGCCAGACCCAGAGACGGGAGGTCCTGGGTTCAAATCTGGCCTCAGATACTTCCTAGTGTGTGACCCTGGACAAGTCACTTGACCACCATTGCTTAGCCCTTAACACTCTTCTGCCTTAGAACCAATACACAGTATTGATTCCAAGACAGAAGGTAAGGGTTTAAAAAAAAAAAAGAAAGAAAGAAAGAAGAAGGCCAATTTGGCTGAACCATAGAGTACAAGAAGGGAAGTAATACATGATTACATGGGAAAGGTTAATTGATTGTGGACGTCTTTAAATGACAAACAGGATTTCTTGTTTTATTCTAGAGAGAAGAAGGATATAAATACTTCTCTCTGCCTTTTTTTTTTTTGCAGAGGTGGGAGACTCTGGGCATGGAAAATTGCCCATAATCTTAGATATTTTTGATGTATTGGTTGTTTTTCTGAGATTTATTTTTTCCTTATTTTTAATCTTTGTTATATGGAATGACTATAAGAAATTAGAAAATGTAGGTGATGTTATAAAAAAAAGCAGATTGGGTGACAGATGGATAGTGCACTGGGAATGGAATCAGGAATATTCATCTTTCTGAGTTCAAATCCAACCTCAGACACTTACTAGCTGTGTGACCCTGAACAAGTCACTTAATCCTGTTTGCCTTAGCTCCTCAACTGTAAAATGAACTAGAGATGGAAATGACAAACCACTCTGGTATTTTGTCAAGAAAACCCCCTAACTGGATGGAGAGTCTGGATACAATTGAAACGACTAGACAACAATAACAACAAAAGATGTCCAAGAAAAGTTTTTAAGCTAAAGATGCTGCCCGTGCTGTAGTGGACCATAGCTCCAACTGATTTTGCAAATATCAAGCTAATATTATTTTATAGGATATGGAGCTAAAAGAAGCCTTAGGTATCATCATTAGTCCAACCCTTTCCTTTTACAGCAGTAGGCAGCTGATGATACTTAATAGTTTATTGTATGTCCTCATTTTTCATGGCTTTTTCTAAAAGTTTCACAGGAACCTGGGTTATTACCTTTCTGAGTAGGCAAAAGGACAAGATACTGGGAAATATAATCTACCCAGGAGAGCAACATTAACTCTGCGATTTATGGCTATAGAAACCTTTTTTAAAAAGCATCAAACTTTACTGGTCATGTGCATATTCTCTCATATTTTCAGTATTCCTCCAATTTGATAAATCTTCTCACATGTGGAGTTCTGAACCATTCGAATGAAATTAGAAGAGAAATATGCTGATTTAAACTGTATTATCTTTGAATTATGTCTTATATAAAGAGAATTCATAATATGGTTCTATTGTATTCTCAAACTACTAAAAGAAAGATGTAGAATCTGCTCATTGATTCATAGAAAGTTCTCTAGAGAGTATCAAAAGCTTGAAGAAACCATAATTTCTTAAATTGTCTTTTACACTTAGAGTATCTTATTTACTTGAAAAATGTCTACTATTATAATCATCAGAAACCTTCCAACTGAATCTATAACATTTGATGGAAGGTTGCTGCAGTCTGTATTTTATAAAAGTAGTTTGCTCAATAAATGTGTACTGTTTTCAAAAATATATTTGAGTGTAATACCATATACTATTAGTGGCATAATAAATGCTTTATTAAGAAAGAATGCCAGGTCATTCCCCAATAGATAAGTGGTTAAAATATATGATCATAGTTCTTAAAAGAATTGAAACTATATGAGAGAATACTATTAATAATAGATCACCTTTAATAAGAGAAAAACAAGTCAAACCAACTTTGAGTATCATGTTACATTCTAAAAATTGACAAAGATGACAAAAGCTAGAAATAATTCATGTTGGAGAGATTGTGGAAGCTTGAAATACTAATACATTATTGGTTTAACTATGAACTGGTCCAACCATTCTGAAAAGTAATTTGGATATACAGAAAAAAAATTGACTAAACATTTGCATATCCATGGCTAAAATGAATCATGAACCATGACTATCATTAAATATTACAGTGTTTTCAGAAGTGATATATATGATGAATACACAGAATAATGGGAAGACATATAAATTGATACAGTGTGAAGTAAGCAGAACCAGGAAAATTTATATCCAATACCTAAAACAATATGCACAGATATAACATAACAAAATAATTTTTAAAATGAATGTAATGAAATTATAATAACCAAGTTTGGCCTCAAAAAAAGATATAAGAAGATATTGCTCTACACTCTTTGCAGAAATGGAAAACTATGGGTTTAGAATACTGTTATGTTGGTTAGTTTTGATGAACTGAGTCCTCCACATCCATTTTGTTATTTGGTATAAGGAAATTCTTTGTTATAAGGAAAGTTCCTCCAGGAGGGAAGAGGAATACATTGGGAAATATAAATGATATTTTTAAAATCAATAAAATTTTATTGAAAAATAAAAGACCATGAGTTAGGGAACCTATGTTTGAAATCTGCTTCTAGAACTTTACTGTGTAATCCTGGATACCTCCATTTTTTAATATGTAAAATAATAGGGTTGTACTCATTGTAAACCCTGTGGTCCTAAATATTTGATCCTAATACATTGTTCCCACTGCCTCTATCAAATTAGCTCTATAATTGCAGTTCTTTTCCCACTCTGGCCCACTGACATCTTCAGTTTCTTCTTATTTACTGGTTCCTTCCCTGCTACTTATAAAGCATCTAGTCTCCCCTATCTTTAAAAAAAATTTCACTAGATTCTGCCATCCTTTATTGTCATCAAATTTTTTCTTCCTTTTTCAGCAAACCTCACTGAGAAAGCCATCTACATTCAGTACCTCCTCACCATTTCTTTCATTCTCTTCTGGACAGAGTTCTTCCTCATGACAACCTAGTACCATAATTAGTCTATATATTATTATCTATATTTTACAAATAAAGAAATTGAATACCATAATGTTGAAATGCCTTTTCCAAAGTCACATGGGAAGTAAGTAACAAATCTTCTGCTCCTAGACCAGTTTCTTTTCTACTACACCATCTCATTTTATAGATGAGGAACTGAGGCAAATAGAGATTAAGTGACTTGTCCAGGGTTACATAGCTAACATCTAAGATCAGATTTGAACTCTGATCTTCCTGACTCCAGTCCCAGTGCTCTATCAGTAGCATCACCTACTTGCCCCACCCATTACACATTAGATAAACATATCCTGCAGAACTACCTTTAATCTAATTTGGAAAACAAAACAATGCCATTACTATATGAATATGGTAATGCATATACAAATCCACTGAAATGACTTCCTTTAGCATTATAGATCATAAATATTTTTGTCCATCAATTTTTCCCCAATAACATGTAACACCAATTCAAATATTAGTTTTCTAAAATTTTGAGTTCCAAATTCTCTCCCTTTCTCCCTCCTCTTTCCTCTCCCTGAGATGGTAAGCATTTTGATTTGAGTTATACATGTACAATGTTTGATTTAAATATTTTCATATTGATTCTGTTGTATAAAAAACCTAAGCAAAAAATAAAATGAAAAAGTTATGCTTCAACATGTAAGGAACTACAAAATCAATTAACCAAAACAATCAGTCAACAAACATTTTTTTCATTACTAATGGCATGTCAGGCAATGCTACTAAGCCCAGAGACACATAGAAAAAACAAACAAACAAACAAAAAAAACCCAAAATACTCTCTACCCTCAAGGAGCTTACATTTTTTTTAAATTTTAAATATTTATTAATATTCATTTTTAACATGGTTACATGATTCATGCTCCCACTTTCCCCTTCACCCCCCACACTCTCCCCACCCATGGCCGACACACATTTCCACTGGTTTTGTCATGTGTCCTTGATCAAGACCTATTTCCAAATTGTTGGTAATTGCATTGGTGTAAGGAGCTTACATTTTAATGGAGGAGATAATATAGAGAAATCAAAACTTTTAAATGGTGAGTAGATGGAAACCAACCTTAGAAAGGAGGGCAATAATAGGTAGAGGGTTCCGGAAAGATGCCCTTGAGGAAGTGTCATTTGAGCTGAATCCTAAAGGAAGCCCAGGATTTTAAAGATTGGAAGTGAAGAGGGAGAGCTTTCCAAGCCTGGTGAACAGTTGATGCAAAGGCACAGAGATAGGGAATGGAGAACTGTATGTGAAAAACGAGTAGACCGAGATGACTGGGAACTGAAGCCCAGAGAAATTAAATTAATCTCACAAATAGTATGGAGCCAGAATTATAACTCTGGTCCTCTGGTTCTAAGCCCTGCACTCTCTCCACTGTTATCAGGCTTCCTTCCCATTAATTTCTTGCTTTGGAGATTAAAGTGCTATTTATTTCCTCAAAAATCATATTTTATGTGGATTGAATAATTCTATGGGTTTACATCTCTTTTCTTTTAAGGGTTCATCATCCAAACATCTTGGAACTGGTTGCATATTTTATGGAGGCTGAAAAGTTCTGCCTTGTTTATCCATACATGAGAAATGGATCGCTCTTTGACAGGTTGCAATGTGTAGTAAGTCCTTTTCATTATTCTGCTCAATTTTCTGACACACTATTTCAAGAAGCTGGTGTTTTTTTTTGTTTTTTTTTTTTTGTTGTTGTTGTTGTTGTTTTTAACCCTTACCAAGGTATATGAGTGGTAAGGACTACTTTCAATAGTGTTAAGTGACTTGCCCAGGGTCACACAGCTAGGAAGTTTCTGAGGTCAGATTTGAACCCAGGAGCTCCCACCTCTGAGCCTGGATCTCAAGCCACCAAGTGACCTAGTTGTTCCCTGGTGTAATCATTCTAAGACAAGTAAGAAGCCCTTTCTGGGTTAACATGAAAGGATACTCTGGATGGAAGCAGAGAAGTTCTCCAAACATTCCTTTCTCTCTGATCAGCCAGTCAACGGACCTTTATTAAATGTCTACTATGTGCCAAGCACTATGCTAAGCCCAGAGGGTACAAAGGAAATAAAAAACCAAGGTCCCTCACATTCTCATAGAGGAGATAACTATACATATAAATAAGAACATAGGGCAAGTAACAAACTCGACAAAAAAGAACTATATGCCAGACCGAAATGTTATCAAACAACAAACATGTAGTAGGCACCTACTATGTTCAGTTCAATTCAGTTAGTCCAAATAAGTTGTGTACATTGTTAGAACTAGAATCAAAAAATCAAGAGTTGAAATCCAGCCTCAGACTATAAGTTGAGTTAAACTGGGCAAGTCACTTAACTTCTACTTGCCTAACTTATACCCACTTTCAACCTCAACTTCAGCTTTCTAATTTATAAAATTTTAATATAATTTTTATAAGTTATATATAACATAATAATTTATAAAATAAAAAACAAATTTTTATTAAAAATTATAAAATTTCTAATTAATAAAACGAGGGGGTTGTACTTGATGCTTTCTGAGGTCCTTTTCAGCTCTAAATCTCTGGTCCCATTAATGGTCTAACAGTTGGGTTTAAAAATTGGCTTCATAAATTTAGAATTGGAGAGGTGTAGCTAGAGAGCAATTTATCTGAGGGAGAAAAGTGAGCCTTTTAATTACCTGCAGACTCAAAAGGAGCCAGTAATGTGATGTGGTTGCCAAAAAAGAAGTGAATATGATCTTGAGTTGCATAAATGTAGCAGAGCTTTTGCCACATCTGGAATATTTCCAGCTTTAGGTGCCACCATTTAAGGTGGAGAGTGTCTACCAGAGCAGTGAAGAGCCTTGAGTCCATGTTGTATGAGAGTAGACTGACAACCAGGGAGTACATGATAGCTCTCTTTATGTACTCGAAAGTCTGTAGAAGACATATGGGCATGTAGCAGAGAGATCTGGACCTATTGGGCAGAACTAGGGAGGATTTCATAAAGAGGTGAAATGAGACTTTTTAGCAGGAACACTTCATGATTAGAGATGGCCAAAAGTGTGTAGGTGGTGTAGTGAATAGACTCATCTTCTTGAGTTCAAATCTGGCCTCGGAGCTTTACTAGCTGTGTGACCCTGGACAAGTCACTCAACTCTGTTTACTTTAGTTTCTTAATCTAGAAAAAGAAATGGTAAATCTCTGCAATATCTTTGCCAGGAAAACTCCAAATAAGGTCACAAAGAGTTGGACATGACTTAAAAACGACTCAACAATAAAAAAGTGGAATGGGCTACCTTAGATTGATTAATTCATTTAGCAAGCATTCATTAGGTGATTTAATATGATAGGAGCTTCCCATTCCTTAAAGATCCTGAAGCAGAGGCTGAAGGATTATTTGCCAGATATGTTATAGTAGGGGTTCCTTTTAGATATGGGTCAAACTAGATAGATGATCACTGAAATCCCTTCCAAATCTTTTAAGTTCTGTGATTCTGATGGCCTGATATGGTAAAGACAAACAGTCAATTTTCAAATATATGCATGGGTTTGGTACAGATCATTAAAAATTACACACACATAATTCAGCAGCAAAATTTATCTCGTTTGGTTTTGGTTCTGTTTGTTTATTTTAAAACCATTACCTTCCATCTGAGAATCAATACTAAGAATTGGTTCCAAGGAATACAAACAATAAGGGGTTAACAATTGGAGTCAAATGACTTGCCCAGAGTCACATGGCTAGGAAGGTCTGATGCCAGATTTGAACTCAAGAAGATGAGTCTCTAGACCTGATTGTCATTCCACTGAGCCACCCAGCTGCCCCTCTCTGTAGGTTTTACATAAACTATATCAGAACTATTAGACATTTCTTGAACAAACTGTGGTCTGGCTGGCATAAGACCCTTGAACATCATGGATGAGAAAGAAGAAATTTTAATAATTATATATGGGAAACACTGATAATTGAGATTTGACTACAGGGTTTGTTTGTTTGTACTCATGATGATAGTCTTCTTTTTAGTGCCTTATATACTAGATGTTGCCTTTATTTTTATTTATTTTTTTATTTGAAACCCTCATCTTCTGTCTGAGAATCAGTACTGCATATTGGTTCCAAGGCAGAGGAGTGGTAAGGGCTAAGCAATGGAGGTTAAGTGACTTGCCCAGGGTCACACAGCTAAAGTGTTTGAAGCTAGATTTGAACCTCTTGAACTCATTTTAGTGCCTTATATACGAGATGCTGCCTTTAACACTGAACTTCAACCAACTAACTATAGTTCTCTTTTTAGGATAATACTTTTCCACTTTCTTGGCTACTTCGACTCAGTATATTGATAGGAGCAGCCAGAGCCATTCAATATTTGCACCGTGTTGAACCATGCTCCATCATCTGTGGCAACATAACAAGGTAAATTTCACACTCATCCTTGGTCAGTCATCCCTTCTGGGGTACAGAAACCCCCCTTTTCTTTCATTATCAATGAGATATTTAATGAGAGGATCATGTATGGATTGCAATCTGCATCCTTGGAGGGAGTACTTATACCCATGGGATCTCCAGTCCACAAAAATACCAAAGTCTCCTTGGCATATATGACAAAAACAAACAGTCTAGTGTGACTTAAGACTGTTTGGTTTAGGGAAAGAGTGTAGGATTGAGGGTCAGAAAACCTGGGTTTAGTTCTATCATCTTCTCCTTACTATCTTTGCAACCACTTCAGTTTCCTCATCTATAGAATGAGAACCTTGGACTGCCCCACTTCTAAGGTCCTTTCTAGCCCCTAACCTATGAGCTAATTGAAATTTACTCTGTACCTTTTCCAAGTTAAAATGCTTCTTTCACATAAGAGGTACCACCTTGTGTGATGTTACCTAATGAGAATTTTATTGCTCTCTTTTAGTATTTTTTTAAATTTAATTTTATTGATTAATTAAGAAAAATTTTACATGGTTACATTATTGCTGTTCTTTTCCTCCCCTCCTTTCACTCCCCTCCCATAGCTGATGCACAATTCCGCTGGGTTTTACGTGTGTCATTGATCCAGACCTATTTCCATATTATTGATATTTGCATTAGGGTGATCCTTTAGAGTCTACATCTCCAGTCATATCCCCATTGACCCATGTGATCAAGCAGTTGTTTTTCTTCTGTGTTTCTACACCCACAGTTCTTTTTCTCGATATGGATAGCGTTTGTTCTCATAATTCCCTTGGGATTGTCTTGTCGTAGCAAAGTCCATTACGTTGGATTGTTCCACAATGTTTCCCTTTCTGGGTACAAAGTTCTCTTGGTTCTGAGCAGCCTTGTTTCAAAGCCACATGGTTAATGGGAAGAAGGGGAGAGGAGAGAAAGACCCTATCTCCCTTGGTTGCCCTCTGCTATAGGCACAAGGGTCTCTTCCATAGCTGTGCTGCCTCTCCAACCTTTTCTAAAGTTTAGCTACTTAAGGCCCTCCAAAGCCACGTCCAAATTTTATGTCTAATGAAGTTGCTTCCTTTAATTCCATCAGAGAAAAGGGTTCACACTTCATAAAGGGATCACCCAGATGTAGTTGAAGTTTTATAGGAGTTTAACACCTTAATTCCATCATAAAACCTCATCAGTTAGGACTGAAAGCCATTGGGGTAAGAGAGGTCATCCCTCACCTCTTCTCCCAGTTAAGCATTTTCTACCCCTAGAAAATGCACCCTGGTGCTTTGGGGCACAGCCCAGGTTTACAGAAAACCCAGAAAAGGACATTCTTCCCCAAGAATTCAGGTCTCCTCTAGCTGGGGAGCCTGGCTATTACACTCACTTTCAAATTCATGATTACACAATTTTAACAAACAGACATCATTTTAAAAGTGTTTTGTTATTTGGACCCGACAGCAGTCCTATGAAATAAAAAAGAAATTCATTTCTCCTTTTTTTTTTTTTGCTGAGGATTAAAGAAAGGTTAAGTGATTAACCCCAGGGCATCACAGCAAGGCAGAAGGAAAGCTGGAATTAAAATTCATAGCCCCTGTGTCAGCAGTCTCTTGCTGATCCCAGGGAACATGCTGCCCCGAGAATTTTCATATTAAGCTGTCCAAACCTCACAGTATCTCTGGCAGTTCATTTAGAGAGATATCAGAAAGGGAGATGGAAAGGCTTCCTCCATTCTTCTCTTGCAATGTGCATTCAGGTAGATGGCTGATTTGCCATAGGAAGTCTGTAGCAAGAGAATGAACCCTCTCCTGCTAGTGAATCTTTTATTAGTCCCCCAGCTGGTAACGGTGCCTTTGATGAGCAGTAGGGAAGACTGGAGGAAAGGTTCTAGCTTCTTTTGAGAAGTCTCCCCAGGGACTCGTGAAAGTCTTTTGCTGAATTTTTTGACTTAAGGACTGAAGCTTTTGTTTGCTCAAGCTAGTGATTAAACACACACACACACACACACACACACACACACACACACACACACACACACACACAACAGAATCCGACTTAGTCCTGGAAAGCATCCACATGGTATCTGGTCACATGGTGGCAGTGGTAAGCCTTTGATTTTCTTTTTTGTTTATTTTGATTTTTTTAATTCCTAACTCGAAACCCACCAAATAAAATGGACATTTTCACATAGAACTGAAAAAAATTATTTTACATGAAACTAAAGAAAGATCCCTGTTATTTACAACTTATTTTTCTTTTAAAGTTATAAGAAATTCAAATATGGAAATAAGTATCAAGTGATAACATTTGTACAACCCAGTGGAATTGCTTGTCGGCTGGGGGGGTGGTGGAAAGGAAAGAATGAATCATGGAAACATGGGAAAATATTTAAAAATAAATTTAAAAAATTTAAAAATAAAGTTATAATAAATTCAATATGAAACTTTCAAAGAAAGGAGGGGAAAGAAAAAGACAAAGTTCCTACTACTGTACTAATCAGTTTACAAATATTATCTCATATGATCCTCCTAACCAGTGTCAGAGGCATTCAGAGCTTAAGTGATTTGCCCATAGTTATATGGCCACTATGTGTTTGAAGCAGGATTTGAACTCAGAACTTCAAGTTGAGTAGCTTGCCCAGGATTACAAGGCTAATGTCTGAAGTAGGATTTGAATTCATCTTCCCTCAATTACCTTATTTAATTAATTAATTTAGAATATATTTCCATGTTTACGTATTCATTTTCTTTCCCTCTCCCCCCCCCCCCCCCACCGGAGCCAACAAGCAATTCCACTGGGTTTTACATGTATCATTGTTGAACTTATTTTCCAGAGTCCAGGCCCAGTATTCTACTGTGACACCTACTTGTCTCTACTTTTTTGCTTTTAAACCCTTACATTTTGTTCCAGTAACAACTCTAAGACAGAAGGGCTAAGTAGCCTGTCCAGGGTCACACAACTAGGCAGCGATTGAGACTTGATTTGTGCCTAGATCTTCCCAATTCCAAGCCTGTTTTCTATCTACTGTCCCACCTAGCTGTCCCACTGCCTCTACTTGGAAGCCATCCTATGCATTTGTGATTATTTGGGGGTTTTCTTCTGTCCATCAAAAAAGATGCTTTAATATCCGTCTTTTTTTTTCATTTTATTACACTTATTCTACCCACTTTATATCCACTGATGATTAGAAAAAAAAGAAAAAGAAAATTCTTATAACAAATATGTATCTTCATTCAAAACAAATTCCTATGTTGGCTGTGTCTGAATATGTATATCTTATTCTACATTTTACGTCCAGCACCTCTCTGCTGGATGATGGGTAGCATGCTTCATCAGTCATCTGGAATTGTGATCAATCATTGTATACATCACAATTCTTAAGTCTTAAAAATTTATTTTTCTCAATAATATTGTTGTTACTGGATTTGTTTTCCTGGTTCTGTGCACTTTCATCTCCATTAGTTCCTACAAGTCTTCCCAGGCACAATAATATTTGATTATGTTTATATATTGTTTAGTCATTCCCTCCTCCCTCCTGGAAAAGTTTCCAGTTCTTTGCTAAAACAAAAAGAATCACTATAAATATTTTATGTGAGCATTTATATCTCAGAAATCAGCAAATGCTACAAATCAGGGCTTGATTTATGGCACTAGATTTTTTTAGACTTAAGAAAGTGATGGAGAAAATGTGAAAAGATTAAATTTAAGTGTGCCTAGTGTACATCCCTTCCCCTGCCACTACCACCCTTCATTCCCCAGCTGATTGTTAAATATTTAATTGTGCACTCGCCTGTTCCTTTTCCTTTTGCTTTGATCCCTTTGGAGTTAAGCCCTTGATTCATAACAACTAGGTAGAAATGCTAAGAGAAGGATGACTGCTCTGAGCATGTGACTACAGCATAATTAGAGAAGTTACTATAAGTAGGTAGTTGCCTACATAACATGCTTTCAAAAAAGTCTGAGTGGCAATGTGATATGGTGGATAGTGTTGTGAGGAAGATTATTTAGTATTAGTTGCATATAGTTTATATGGACCTAGCAGGAAGGGCTGGAGCATTCCAAGATGGAATGAAGGAGCAGGAAGTAGGGATTGTGCTCTGAGAGGGACTCCATTAGTGGTTGGCACAAACTGTTGCTAGCCCTGGGAGATCTCAGAGTTAAGGAAACCCTGCATCCTGATTCCCTGGAATCCTGAGAGGTGGAGGCTTTCAGCAAGTGAACAAGACCTGCAGAGCTGCACCAAGTGGAAGAGAAGTTTGGGATCTGGTGGACAGCATCTCATGCACACTATCTCTACCTGGGTACCTTGGATCACCTTGGCTCTTGGCATCCTATGAACATCCTTGGATTACCATGAGATCCCACTTGAAAGCCACCCTCAGCCCTTTAGCTGTGCTGGTCAAACCTGGCTGGAACCAGGTTTGAAACAGCCTCCCCAGTGACTCCAGTGCTGTTTCTTTGGGCCCTGCCTGGGATAGGTCAATTAGATTTAGAGTAGTCAAGTCCTCCCCTTGCCCTGTGTTTTGCCCTTTAGGTTTTCTAGTGTAGAATCCCCTATCCCATCTTTTATTAAGTTATTCATAATTAAACTGTTGAAAACTTTTACCTTTGCCTGCTGGTTCCTTAGACCCCAGCCTAGTGGTGAGCTGGGTGTCCGTTGGCCTAACTGCCATTCCTGTCAGTTAACAACAGCTTGGCAGTGAACCTTGGTCTCCCTATCCTGGTTGGTCCTGTCTCTCCTTCAACCCAGTGTGTGTACCCACAAACCATTTAGGTCACATTTTTAACATCCCTGGTGCCCCAACTTTTAACAATAGGACCCTGAGCTTCCCTCCTTCCTACAAAATAACAACTTCCCCATCCAGTGAGCTCATTCCAGAAATTAAGACATTACAATATACATATTCTTTCTTTGTCTTATTACATTAAGTTTTATTTTTTTAATCAACAGAAATCTATTTTCTTCCTCACCCTATTGGAAAAAAAAGAAATTCCATATAATAATATCCATAGTCTAACTAAATGAATGTCCTCATTGGCCATGTTAAAAAACAACCACCCCAGAACTTTATGACTTGTTCTGCCCTCTGAATCCAACTTCCATCAGGAGATGGATGCCATGTTTCTAGCCACACATATTAAATAGTTGTTTCCTTAATCTTGCCATCTCCCACATGTACTACCTCCATGTTTAAAAATTCTGAAATCTCCTTATCTGACCAAAATCTATTGGTTTTTCACCTCTCTGCTTTCTTCTATCAAAAGCTACTCTTCATAGTCTTCATGACTTCCAATCCCTGGACCTGTCAGTTCTCTCCCAGGCCATGTCTTGGGCAGTAGCCATGCTCTCTTTTTCCCTTCCTGACTCTCTGGTACACTGTTCTCTTCTCCCAATTCCTACTTCCTTTATATCACCAATAACACCCAGCCAAGCCTCATCCCTGGATCACTCTTCCCTACAAATGTGCAGCTGCTGAATGAGGATAGAGAAAATCACACACTATTCTGACTGAGTCCATTACAAATTTATGTTAAAGAACCTCAACTGAGCTCTCACTATTGCTATACATAGCAGCTTACTGTCTTACTCTCCACAGTGGCTCTTCCAAACCTTTTCTTCCATCCTCAGTCCTCCCATGGTTCTCCTCCTCCCACTCTCCAAGTTAATGCTCTTGTCTCATATTTTACAGAAAAAAACTGAGCCAGTCACCATGAGCTTCCTCTTTCCCCTTCTTCCTTATCTTCCATATCGTCCCAAGAGATGCCTTCTTCCATTTCTTCCTCCTTCATTCTTGTTTCACATGATGACGTGACCTTACTCCTTACCAAGTGATGCCATTCCATCCCATCTCCTCCGACAAATTGCCCTCTCTGGCCTCCCCATTCTTACACTTGTTTTCAGTCTCTCCCTCTCTACTGGCTCCTTCCCTTCTGCCTCTACATATATGCCCATGTCTCCCCTTTTCTGATCTCTCCTGATCCTTCCTCCCTTTTCACTTATCATTCTATATGTCTTCTGCCCTTTGTAAATAAGCTTGAAAAGGCTGTCTACAAAAGATGCCTCCATCTTTCTCTCCTCTGACTCTCTTTTAAACTTCTTACAATCTGGCTTAAATATGACTTTATCATTCCACTGAAACTGCTCTTTTAAATTTTACTAATTATCTCTTAGTTGCTAAATCCAATGGCCTTTTCTCCTTCTTCATTCTCCTTGACCTCTCTGTAGGCTTTGCCACTATTCATCACTCTCTCCTCCTTGATACTCTCTTGTCTCTGGCTTTTTGGGACCCTTCTCTCCTGATTCTCCTTGTACCCATCTGATTACTCCTTCTCCTTTACTCGATCTTCCTCCAGATCGCACCAGGTAAATGTTTCTTAGAGTTTGGTCCTGGTTCCTCTCCTCTTCTTCCTCTCTACTGTTTCACTTGGTGATCTTTTCAGCTCTAATGGATTTAATTAGCATCTCTATGCTGATGATTTTCAAATCTATCTTTTCTGCTCCAATCTCTGACCAAACTCCATTCTCTCATCTCCAATTTTTAGACGTCTTTAACTGGATGTCCAGGAAACATTTTAAACTCAATATGTACAAAATGACCAGATCATCTTCTTCCCTAAATCTTTCCTCCCTGCTTCCTTCTACCTTCCCTGTTACTGTAGCAGACAACACCACCATCTTCCCAGTCCCTCAGGCTAACAACTTTGATGCCATCCTTCACTATTCACTCTTTCTCATTCCTCACCCACTCATTAAATTCTGCTAGCTCTTTTTGTCAGCAGTGTCCCAAAAAGCAATTTCACTGGGTTATACATGCATTATCACTCAATACCTATTTCCATATTATTCATTTTTGTCATAGAGTGATTGAAAAGAGGTTTTTATAGAGGTATGAGAAAGGTTAGGGCAAAGGATTGTCCTACCAAATCTGTCAAGGTAGATTCTAATGATAGGCATATAATTTTGGCATTTTAGGCCTCCCAGAATGCCCTAGCCTCTAGCTTGCCATAATCTATTTCATATAAATTCAATAAACTTTTGGTAAGTCCCTACTATGCACTGCAGTGCTCTGGTAAGCAAGGGGACTTGAAGGGAAAAAAACAAATTATCCATGCCTAGAAGCAGAGTATATTCTACTTGGAAAATCAAGTCAGGGCAAGTTCTGGGAGAATTTAGTCCCAGGCAGCTCTCACGCAAGCAGCAATCCAGCTTTAGAGAGAAATCAGCCCTGGGAAGATGAGTGGAAATGCCAATTTTCCTGCCTTTCTCTGCCTGTTTCAACCATTAACTTGAGTTTAAAAGCTTATTCCTGCCCCTCACATTTCAGCTAACAATTATGAGAGAGGGAACTCTGTAGTAAGGATCTGGGATTATTTTTTTCCCAAGGTTTTTTTTTTTGTTGTTTTTTTTTTTTAAATTTATTTTAAAATATTTTTCCATGTTTACATGATTTGTTTTCTTTCCCTCCCAACTCCCAAAGCCAACAAACAATTCCACTGGGTTGTACAAATGTTATCACTTGATACCTATTTCCATATCATTCATTTTTGCTATAGAGCTATCTTTTAAAGCCTAAGCCCCAAATCCCATACCCATATATACATGTGATAAATGATGTCATATGTTTTGCTTTTGCATTTCTACTTCCATAGTTCTTTCTCTCATTGTGGTTAGCGTTCTTTCCCATAAGTCCTTCAGGAGTGTTTCTGGGATTATTTTAACATATCCTTTTAACTCTCCTGTAAGTAGTCAAGGTTGAGTATTTGGAAGTGGTCACAGACTAAGGACCTGAGTGAGTTATACTGATTGTTAACTGTTATACTATCTGTACCATAGAATTAGGTTTGAAAAGATATCTGTTATACTATCTGTACCATAGAATTAGGTTTGAAAAGATATCTGTTGGGGCAGCTAGGTGGCTTAGTGGATAGAGAGCCAAGGCTGGAGAAGGGAGGTCACCTGGGTTCAACTCTGGTCTCAGACATTTCCTAACTATGTCATCCTGGGCAAGTCACTTAACCCTAATTGCCTAGCTATTAATGCTCTTCTGTCATGGAGTCAAAGCTTAATATTGATTCTAAGATGGAAGGCAAGGAAGAAAGGGAGAAAGAAAGCAGGAGGAAAGGAAGGAAGGAGTGAAAGAATGGAGGAAGGAGGGAAAGAAGGAAGGAGGGAAGGAGGGAATGAAGGAAGGAAATCGTTCCAAATGCAGTTTATTTTAAAGTATGGTTTTCACTTGTTTTTTAGTAAATGGATTGGGACCTAACTTGTTCTTGTTTTAAAAAATAATGTTCTTGGAAAATAAAAATCAAAATGTAACTGATTTTATTGGAAATAAAATTCTACTGCATTTACATGATGATTTGAAACAAACTGCATTGATATTCCTCAGTTAACAAAGAGCTAATGGTTATATCAAAATTGGTTAAAATTGAACCAGAATCTCATAAGCAACTATCAGATCTTTATCAGTCACTTCTCTTCTTGGTAAAGGAAGAATTTGTGTTAATATGGTATTACATAAAAATGAGGTTTTATTTACCTCTAAAAATATGGCAAAAGAGCATAAAGGGGCTCCAACTCCTATATGTTTATGTTTGATTTAGATTTTTTAATTATTCATACAATTTCTGAACTGGTTTTAGAATCGTATGGAAGAAAAATTGTTCTTCTTATTAGTTATTACTGAATTCCTATTGTGTAAAGAGGGTTAGAGTAGGTCCTATGAAGCAACATCAAAGAAAGGGAAGACCCAGTCTTCTGTGCACTTAAGGGCTTCTATAGGCCAATGGGGGAAATATTTATTCATCACATCACACTTCTAACCAATTGATTAAAATATGTTGAGGGGAATATAGAAGGCAAGTAGGTGGTAAAGTGAAGAGAGAGCTGAAATTAGAGACAGGAAAATCTGAATTTGAATCATGCCATCATACTCTTACTGGTTATACAACCCTGGGAAAATTGCCTTATCCCTTTCAGCCTCAGTTCCTTCATCCGTAAAATGAGAATAATACTCTACTTCACAGAGTGTCATGAATACCAAATAAGAAGGGGAAAATGTAAGGGACTTTCCAAACATTAAAAGTTCTGTAAAAATGTTAGTTATTGTTATTATGAAAGAGTTATTAAGGTAAAGGGTGGGACTTAGTCTGGGAAATCTTTCTGGAGGAGTCAGAATTTGATCCAGGTCTTAAAGAATGTCAGACAATTGATTGTTTGAAAAGAGAGGCAAAGAGGGCAACTAGATGGCTCAGAGGACTGAGAGCCAGGCTTAAGGATGGGAATTCCTGGGTTGAAATCTGACCACAGGCACTTCTTAGCTGTGTGACCCAAGGCAAATCATTTAACTCCTATTGCCTAATCCTTACCACTTTTCTGCCTTGGAACCAATGCATAGTATGGATTCAAAGATGGAAGATAAGGGTTTTAAGGTAAAGTCATTTTAATAAGCAACAGGGAACAGAAAAGAGAACTTGGCGAAACAACTGTGAAGAAAGTAGGAAGAACTGATTCATTAGGGAGGAGGAATGGGAGCATAAGAAGAGAGGAGTTTAGAGTATATATGAGTGATAAGGGGTGGTTGTTGTCGTTGTCACTGTTGTTTATGGATGACTGAGGTCTAATTTTAATGCGACCAATCCCCCCTGAAAACTAAACCAAATGCTCTTAAAGTGGCCTTTCAACAATGCTCCCAAAGGTCCATCTGCTTGCTGTCAAAGTCCACACAACCAAGTCAATGGTGAAACACACCCCAAGGACAGTCCAGTTCTCCTCAAGCATCCTGCCAAGACATGCTAAGCTGAGTCATTCAAATTCTCTACTATAGGCAATAGGAAACCCCTTGAACGTTTTAGTGGGGGACCTGAGAAGGCACTGATGTGACTGAGGAAAGTATATATATATACCCATGATTGTATTTTGTATATGCATAGATAGGTAGTCCCTATGATGGATATACTATATATGAATGCTATGTATGTCCTATGTATACTTTAGAGTATATATGCTTACATATACTATAGATCATGTAATATATATGTATACTACGTAAGATATAGATACATATATTATCTACCTACATTATTGTGAAATAAGTATTGCATATGAGTAGTGGTGAACATTACATAAAGGTAGAATTGAGTGAAATGTAAGGAAAACCATCCCATCCCAACCATTAGAACTCTCTAAAAGTAGAATGCACTCATTGGGAGGTTGGTGGATTCCCCCTCACTTGAAATTTTCAAGGAAAGAAAATAATCCCTGTTTGGTGATGAGGCACAAAGGATTCTTGATCAGGGAAGGGTTGGACTAGATGACCTCTGCAGTTCCTTTTAACTCTGAGATTCTATGATTTTATTGGATAAATTGGAAGAGGGAGACAACAAAAACTCTTAGCTGGTCCCATAAACTTAAGGGAGAACAGTTTCCTAATATAAATGGATAAAAAATTATGCATTTAAAACTTGACATTTTAAAAAATATATGCTAGGTAGGTAGAATTTATTTTAAAATTCAGGGAGGGGGATATATCATATTTCATTTCAATAGACATTCTTAGAAAACACCTATACAATCCCACCACCCCAACAAAGTACTTTGCAGAAAAAAAATTGGGCAAATCTGCCTGAGTGTGATTGTGACTAATAGTATGAATCACTTCCTACTTTTTTTTGGTTTTACCTTTTTTATTTTTGTTTATTTTTAAATTTTAATAACAAATTTCCACATACATTTCCTGAAGTTATATGATAGATATTGTCTCCCCCTCCATTCTTCCCTCCCCACTCCTGGAGCTGACAAGCAATTCAATCTGGGTTATACATGTATTATCATGCAAAACGTATTTCCATATTATTCATTTTTGTAAGTGAGTAATCCTTTCTTATTTAGTTTTTGGTTAGATTTATCTAGTTCTGATAGGAGAAGCTTGAACTTCTTACTTTTGTAGTTTATAAACATAAACTACAAATATGTATATATGAATTCTTACCTTCTGTCTTAGAATCAATACCATGTATTGGTTCCATGGCAGAAGAGCAGTAGGACTGGGCAATAGGGGTTAAGTTTCTTGCCCAGGGTCACACAGGTAGGAAGTGTCTGAGGCTAGGTTTGAGCCTAGGACCTCCCATCTCTACACTTGGCTCTCAATCCACTGAGCCACCTAACTGCTCCCTAGTTTATATATTGAAAGGAAGATGTATTATTTTGGGTAAGTTGGTACCTTTATCATCAGCAATGTTGACTTAAGTATTTTCTTTACTTAAATTGTGTCTTTTTTGCCTCTGCTTTCTTCTTCCTGAAATTCTTCAAGTCTTCCCATGTTTCCTTAAAATTTTTATATTTGTTGTTCCTCATGGCATGATTATTAGAAACCACTCTGGGCTTCCTCTTCAATTTGGCCCTCACAAATTGGGTATGACTACTGCCCCTTTATTGGAAGTCATCTGAGTCCAAGCTCCTAAAATTGTGTTTTACAAACTGCTATTTGCCTTTTTCCTTGGGTCTCTACCAGAGGGCAGTGAAGATGATTCTCTTTTCCATCCCTCTTAACACAGACCTTGGCCTCTTGCAAAGCAAGTACCTCAGAGGAAAAGGCAAAGAGCATTCCTCTCTCTCGCTCTGAGTCCCTGTTCTCTTGTCAGGGGATCATACTACACTGACCTTATGGTTCAACTCATTCTCTCAGGAGAGCACATTCTTCTCTTCTTCATCAAAGGCCTCTAGGGGCATGACCTATCCATGCTCAATCAATAGTTGGTGTTTCTCTAATTCCATCAAAGAGAATTTCTTCACATTTTGCAAATGGCACAACCATTTTTGCATTTCATTGAATGTATTAATGCCTTGTCTCTATGAATCTGCCCCTTCTGTGATTTTAGGAACTAATTTTAGGGAAAATCAATTGATCAGGGGTTTCCTAGTCAATTCCCCAGCATTTGCAATATTCTGTTATATTTATGTTTGCACACTTTGTTTAGCTTTCTCCCAACTGGGGAGATATCCTTTTTTCTATTTTGTTGTTGTCATAAATAATGCTGCAAGGAATATTTCATTAAGTGTGGGTCTTGCCTCATTATTAACCCATGAAGTAGGATTTTACACTTCAGTTCAACAAATAGTTATTGAACATCTGTGAGGTGATTGGAACTATGCTAGGCAGAAGTCAATCCCATAAGCATACTTTTCAGAGGCATCATAGTAGAGGGCACGCATAGTCAAACTCAAACAGAAATGACAGACAGCCTGTTGACTTACAAAAGCACAAATTAACATTATCTGTGTTGTGTTATATTTTTATTTATTCAAACATTTTCCAACAACATCTTAATCTGCTGAGAGTTTGATGCCTCTGGTATAGTGGATAGAGTACTGAATAGAAAGTCCGGAAGAGCCAGGTTTAAATCTCACCTCTGATTTGTTTGTTACTTGAGTGACCTTGGGCAACTTATTTAGCTAGCCTGACCATGCCTTAATTTCCTCATCAATACACTACAGTGAAGGGCTTTGGATTGAACGGCCTCTACACTCTTTCTACAATCTGCACTTAGCCCTAAATCTATGATGCTATTGTCTTTCAAAGTGCTTATTGGACTAGGTGGTCACCGAGTGCCCTTCCTACATTGTTATTCTAAGTTTATTATTTTACTTACAGAAATAAGATACCTAAATGAAATATCTGTGATACTAGACAGGCATGAGTGAAGGGATGCCTCCAAGGGTCATTAAGATCCTTCTTATTGGAATTCTTTTTTTTTTAATTTTTATTTTGAATATTTCCCCATAGTTACATATTTCATGTTCTTTCCCTCTTTTCCAAGTTCCCCTATCCCCCCCTTAGCTGATGCACAATTCCACTGGGTTTTACATGTATCATTGATCAAGACTTAATTCCATATTATTGATAGTTGGACTAGAGTTATCGTTTAGTGTCTACATCCGCATTATTAGAATTCTTAAGGGAAAGGTTGAATGGCCACTTGTCAATTCTATTTTCAAGGAGATTCTTTTTTTGATTGAGAGCTGAAACACGTGGCTTCTTTGATCCCTTCTAATTTTGAGTTTCTGTGATTCCATGATTCCAAGGTTGTTCATGAGCACAACCAGAGTTCAGTGGAGGGAACTGGAGAAGATGGAATAAGTGCCAGGAAACTGGGACACAACAGGACAAACCGAGTGCAGCTTATAAAGGAAGATTCCTTTTCTATCTTTAGCCTAGGTTGTGGGACTAGAAAGGGAAATGACTAACTATAAGGCCAATGGAGGCCCCTTCCTTAGGGCATGGATGAGCAAAGCCTACCTGATGCCATGTTTCAGATGTCAATGAGTGGGTTATCCAATAGTGATGAAAGCAGTGCCCTGACTGGTGGGAGATCTGTGCAATGTTCTTCCATAAGCTTAGAAGGGAGGATCGAAGAACCCGGTGATTCTATCACAGCAGCAGGCATTAGGTAACTTATTTTAAAAAATAATTAATGGAGTAACTAGGTGTCTTAGTGGATAGAAAGCCAGGTCTGGAGATGGAAAATGCTGGGTTCAAATCTGGCCTTAAGACACTTTCTAGCTGTGTGACCCTGGGTAAGTCACTTAACCCCAATTATCTAGCCCTGCCCTATTCTTATGCCTTCTAAGACAGAAGATAAAGTTTTAAAAAATAATCAAAGTTAAATAATGAGTTAAATCAGCAATCACTCTTATTACTTATTTCCCAAAGCTACCTCTAACATATACTCAGAAACTAGATTCTGTAGGCCTATTCTTTATCCACTGTTCCTATGCCTTCAACATAGTGTGTGAGGTATCTTCACTCATGGACAGATCTTTTAGAGTTTCACCCTCAGAAGTAGCTCTTCCTTTCTCCCTTTCATACCTTCTCCCTGTTGTGGCTTCTAAGCAAGGTCCTCCAAGCCGGAGGAAAAAAAGGGCAATTAAAGACTTATCAAAAAGGCAGAGTCAGTGTCATGAAAGTGATACATTTTGGGTCAAGAACAGAACACTGATGAGATTCTAGCTGCTTCGAGGAAATGGAGGGGAGAAAGCCTCCTGTGACTATTTCTGCTTAGAGTTGTAGCATGATCTACACAAACATTCTATTTTCTTCTCCTCTCTTTCTCCTTCCCTGATCATCCACCTTTGTTTTTAACCCATGAAGCCTCCATTGGCATTTTTATGCCCAGCATACAAAAAAACATATAATGAGGTCAAGATAGGGTAATGATCTGATGAGTTCACACAGTCTTCTGGGGGTATGTAGCCACCACAGAGAACATGAAATTCCCTTTAAACCAGAGGTTCTTTTAAAAATTTTATTCTTTTGTAGGGGATAATTTTAATTTATTTTTTCCAGTTACTTGGGAAAAACAATTTTCATCATTCATTTGTAAAAATTTCATGTTCCAAATCCTCTCCCTCTCTCTCTCCCCTCCCCTCTCATTCAAAAGTCAGTCAATTTAATATAGAAGCCAGGGCTTCTTAAACTTGTTTTGTGTCATTGTGAAGTATGTCATATCTGGTGAAGCCAATAGATATGGATCCTGGCTCAGAATAATAACTTTAAAGGCATAATATAAAATCCACAGGATTACGAGGGAAACCAATTGTGTTGAAATTCAATTACTTTTAAAAACCTCAGCCTTATTGTTGTGTTCAACTCCTCATGACACCTTTTGATGTTTTCTTGGCAAAGATACTGGAGTGGTTTTCCATTTCCTTCTGCAATTCATTTTCCACATGAGGAAACTGAGGCAAATAGGGTCAAGTGAGTAGCCCAAGTTCACACAGCTAGTACAGCCTCTGCTATAAACTCTAATCATAAGATCATTTCCAGCTCTAAAATCCTATGATTTTAAATATTCTTTTTAATGTGAGAACACAGAATAAGAGCAGAGCTTGTGAGCCTTGGGCACCATATTGCTTCTCTTACATATTTTTCTCTTATATGTTCATTGTGCATTCAGTGAGCACAGAAGGTAAGACTTATGATTTGGGTGTACCTTTTCTCTCTTTGGTATATATCAATATTGAATGAAGAATGAGGAAACCTATCAGGTCAGATTCTGTTGAGTACAACTAAGCTGAATCATGAGCCCAGCCGAGCTTACTTATGTTGCAAGTTTCTGTTTCTAAAGGAGGGTGCTTGGGGAAGAGATGATCAACGAACAGTCAATAACCATATATCAATCACCTACTATGTGCCAGGCTGGGTGGTACAGTGGACCTAGAGTCAGGAAGACCTAAGTTCAATTCCAGCCTGATATTTCTTAGCTATATGACTCTGGACAAGCCACTTAACCCTTTCTGCCTCAGTTCTCATCTGTAAAATGAGCCAGAGAAGGAAATCGTAAACTGCTCCTGTATCTTTGCCAAGAAAACCCCAAATAGATTTGCATTTCTCTAATTATAAGAGATTCAGAACACTTTTTCATGTGCTTATTGATAGTTTTGATTTTTTTATCTGAAAACTGCCTATTCATGTCTCTTGCCCATTTATCAGTTGGGGAATGGCTTGATTTTTTATACAATTAATTTAGCTCCTTATAAACTTGAGTAATTAGACCTTTGTCAGAGGGTTTTTTTTATTTAAACATTTATTAATATTTATTTTTTAGAAAAGTTAACATGGTTACATAATTCATGCTCTTACTTTCCCCTTCACTGCCCCCCAGGCCCCCCTCCTCATGGCTGATGTATTTTTCCACTACAGGTTTTTATTATAAAGATTTTTTTCCTAATTTGTTGCTTGCCTTTTAATTTTGGTTGCATTGGTTTTGTTGGTACAAAACCGTTTTAATTTAATGTAATCAAAATTATTTATTTTACATTTTGTAATTTTTCAAGAAAACCCCAAATTGAGTCATAAAAAATCAGACACGATTGAAAATGACTGAACAAAAAATGTTCCAGGCCTTGGTCTCTGTCTTCAAGGAGCTTATGACCTAATAAAGGAAGACAGTCCACAAAAAGAAACTGAAAAGCTGGGGATAGAGAGAATTATCTGGTTCAGGGACATGATGGACAAGTCCAAAGAAGTCCAAAAGAAGCATCACTGGTGAGAGATAGGGAGAAGAGCTTGCTAGGCTCCCTCCTTAAATGGAGGAACCTGCAACCCATAACTTTGTCCTCCAGCCACAGGGCATATAGAGATATATGTATGGCTCCCAGGCACTTCACAGAAATCAAACAAAAATCAAAGAGGTGGGAATTGGTTGGGAAAAGTGGCTATTGATATAAAGCATTTGAATTTTTATGGAAGGAAGGAATTGCTATTGTTTTCCAGGCTCTAGTTCTTCCCTTTCTCTTCCCTTTCCACCTCCCCCTATCCCCCCCCCTCCCCAATCTCCTAATCTCTCTATGCACCCAGCCTAGAAGCACAAGAGTCACTCACCAACTGATTGGAGACTTTGAACTGTTCCATTTTTGACCTGAGCTAGATTGCCTCTCCTTTTAAAATTTAAAAAAAAAAAATTAAATGCTTACCTTCCCTCTTAGAATCTATACTAATTATTGATTGCAAGGCAGAAGAGTGGTAAGGGCTAGGCTACGGGAATTAAGTGACTTGCCCAGGTCAAACAGCTGGGAGCTACCTAGGGCCATGATGGCAAACCTATGACACATGTGTCAGCAGTGACAAACGTAGCCATTTTCGATGACACGCGGCCACATACAGAGAAGTAGGGGCCACATGCTGAGGAGGAAACATTTGCTGTAGTGTAGACACTCTGTGCACTATAGATGACAATATTAATTTACTTATTTTGGTTTATTAAATACAGTTATATATTACAGTTGTACATGTTTGTTATTTAAACTATAAATATCCCAAATCATGTTTTTTTTCTTGAAATGACACACCACCGAGTTATGCTCAGTTTTTTGGCGAATTTTGACACACCAAGCTCAAAAGGTTGCCCATCACTGACCTAAGTCAGAATTGAACTTCGGGCCTCCAGCCACTTAGCCACTCCTTAGATAATCTCCTGTGGGCTCATCATCATTGGCCCTGGACTTGGTGTAGACACCCAATCACCCTCTAGTCTGTGGCAGCTCAGAATTCCCAAACTCAAGCCCTGGAGGAGCCTCGGCCTCCATGTTGGCAAAGACGACAGACATGTCCTGCTCACTCCATTGGGCTGGCCCAGTTTCATTTTCCAAGAAGGGAAGACTCCCAAACCCGAGTGTGCTCCCCAGAGTCAGTCAGAAAGGCCCCAAGGCAGGCACGTATCTAGGTTTATTTGGCGCGGAACCATTCTTTCTCCGGAGCCGAGGTGGCCCTTTCCCCAGCCGGTTCTCCATCAGCGCGGAGTAGCCCTGCTCCGGATTGCGACTCCTCCGTGCTGCGCTGGCCAGGGAGCTTGCTAATTAGCGTCCGCTGCGGCAGTGGGCGGGGGAGGCAGTGCCTGTTCACGGGGTACCGGAACGAGACCGTCCAACATTCGTTAGCCAGTGATGACTTTAAATTGGCGGCAGACTTGGCTGAACCCAGATTAGCCTTCTGCACCTATTTTCAGCGATTCCCTCATTTTGCTCCTCTCTTAGATCTCTCCGTATGCCCCCACCCCCACCCCAGAGCCTTGGGAATACTTCAACTGCCTCTTTTTCCTGTCAAGAATGATAAGCACAGAGGGGGAAAGTTTGCCGTTTTGTTTTTTTCAGTTAGATCTGGCCCATTTCGGAGGTCCTGTGTTCAAATATGACCTTGGAAACTTCCTAGCTCGTTGACCCTGGTTTCTTCTGTGGCTTGATTCTAAAGATAAGGAAACTGAGGCAAATAGGGTTAAGTGACATTAAGATGTTAGAAACTGACTGTTTTCTCTCCCCAACTTTCCTTAAAATTCGCATTTTAAAAGTCTCCAATCTTTCAAATCTTCAAAAGGACGGCAATGCTGAACCTAAAAGAATGAATTACTAGTGGTAGAATTTCTGGGATATGTAAGAGTGATTTTTGGTGACACAACCCTTCCCAACAGTCCTAGAATCTTATCTCATCGGCTGTTGACTATTCCCTTTATAGGTAAGACCAGCTATGCCTATTCTTCTTCATTTCCCTATTGGTTCTTCTGCCCTTTGCTGGCCACACAAAAGAATACCTCCTCCATCAACCTAGGGTTCCATTGGGAGAACACTCCACCCAGGGCAGCGTTTCATTTTGAGTGATTCAAAGAAAATGGGAGGAAGATTAATCTAGTTCCAACTTTACACTAGTTTCTTGGTCTTCCAATAATTCCATTGCTTAAGCATAGTACATTACAAAGAGCACTGGATTGGGATGAAGCCTTGGACGGTTTCCTTTATTAAATGAAGGGGGTGATCTCTGAGATGCTCTCTTACTCTAAACTTGTAACGTCCTATTAATCAATGAAGAAGTCTTTTTTTTTTCAATTTTTTCAATGAATAAACATTTATTTTCTCTCCATCCCATGTTCCTCTGTGCAGTTAGGGGAAGAAAGTAAAAGGAAACTTTCACAACAGTTACATTTTGTAATCATCAAGCAAAATAAATTCCTACATTGGCCATTTCCAAAATCTGTGTCTTGTTCTGCACCCTATCATCTCTCTAAGAGGGGAGTGACATGCTTCTCCAGGGTTCTGAAATCATCGCTAGTCATTGCATTGATCAGCGTTTTTTAAATTGAAAAAATCTTTATAGACTTCTCTTGGTCTCAGCACTGCGCCAGATGCTATGATGGGCTTTTAGCAATATTCTGGGGATGGTTTTTGCTCATAAGGAACTCACAGTTTAGTTAAGGAGACAAAGATGATACACGTCAAATGGTAATAGGCAATTATATAATAGTATGCAATTGGGTGCTAAATTATATAGTACAGACTTTGCTGTAGAATTTAGTTAAGGGATCTCAGTGGAGCTGGAATAGGAGAGAAAGCGTTGGTGGAAGAGATAGATGGGCAGCCAGCCTTGGTTGGCAGGAGATTTGGGCACCCAGAAAGGAGAGGCATTCCAGTAAGGGAAATAACATGAGTATTTGGGGAATTGGGAAGAGTTGAGTGTATTGGAATATATGAAAGAATAATAGAAATAAAGTTGAATAGTAAAGTGGGACTAGGTTATGTGGAATCTTGGAAACCAGGATTCAATTCTATCATTTAGGAGTTTAGACTTGATATAAAAGAGGGAAGCCATTGAAACAGAGAAATAGTAATAAAAGTAGTTCTCAGAAGATACTGGACATGTTACACAGAGTGAATATAAGAGTTGGGAAGAGATGAAGCAGGGATCCTGGTCAGGTTGCTGTGGTAGTTATCCAGATGTGATGTAGTGAAGGTCTAGATTAGGGTTGTGATAGGAAGTATTGAAAAAAAAGAAATAGATATGAGACATTTTGAAAGAGAAATCAGAAGGAGAAAATCAGGTTTTGGATTCTCTCTGAGATGAAAGACAGAAAGGATGTTTATTTCCCAGACTTTCTAGACTGGGAATTCTCATTGAAGTAGGAACAATTTCCATGGGGGAAATTGTTATTATTGGCAGAGAGAGGAAAACTGAGAACAAGAAAAACATAATGAATTCTAATTTGGATATGTTGACTTAAAGGATAACTAAATGTAATTGTCCAGGAAGAAGTTTGAATGATAGGGTTGGAACATGTATGAGAGGAGAAAATTCAAGAAATAAATTTGTATAGCATCAGCTTAGAGCTAGGAAATAGAGTTATGAGAATAAATTGAAATCTGAGAGGGGAGAGGGAGGGAGAGAGAGAGAGAGAGAGAGAGAGAGAGAGAGAGAGAGAGAGA
>NC_058134.1:271042977-271060903 GCF_016433145.1 Gracilinanus agilis | reverse complement strand
AGACAGAGAGAGACAGAGACAGAGACAGAGAGAGAGACAGAGAGAGACAGAGAGACAGAGAGAGACAGAGACAGAGAGAGAGACAGAGAAAGAGAGAGAGACAGAGAGACAGAGAGACAGAGAGATGGAGAGAGACAGAGACAGACAGAGAGAGAGAGATATTAAAAAAAGAGCAGAGGACCAAAGATGGAACCTTGGCAGTGGGCAGGGATGCTCCCAGTTAGGAAACAAGAGGAGGAAAAGAAACCAACGTGCCAGAAATGTCAGTGATATTTCATGGTTTCTTTGGCAAAACAAACAAATCAAAAAAATACTTCAGAACTTAAAAGAGATTCTATAAAAATAATATCCATTCCAGATGATAAAATTTGAGGAAGAAAAAGGTTTCAGGAAAAGAATCATGTATGTAATCTATATTTTTGATAAAGAACTCTTTAAAATGCTATTTGGAGGAGGAAGCTAGGTAGGTCAGTGGACAGAGAAGTCTAGAAATGAGAGGTCCTAGGATAAAATCTAGCCTCAAGTACTTCCTAGCTGTTATTTAACCCCCATTGCCTAGCTTTTTCTGCTCTTCTGCCTTGAAACCAGTACACAGTATTGATTCTAAGTTGGGATGTAAGGGTTTTTAATAAATGAAAAACAAATAAAAATACATACAATTTGGAAAACTGAGATATTTGTGAAATACAAAATCTCATAAATGTATCAAAATTTGTAGAACTCTGAATTACTTAATTCTGTCTATTAAAGCTCATTTCCACATTTGTAAAATAAATTTGCTTTTGGACTAAGATCTTGTTTAAAGAATTTTAGACAAAACTAAACAACGTGGTTTTCCATTCATTACAGTTTCTACTATATTTAAATTCATGAAAATAATCTTAAAATAGCAAGAATAATTTTTTAAAAACCCTTACTTTCTGTCTTAGGATCCATACTAAGTATTAGTTTCAAGGCAGAAGTGTGGTAAGGGCTAGGCAACTGGGGTCAAAGAACTTGCCCAGGGTCACACAGCTAGGAAGTATCTGAACCCAGGTCCTCCCAGTTTTCAGGTCTGTCTCTCTATCCACTGAGCTACCTACCTGCTACTAGGGAGCTGAATTTAAATGAGGAAAGTTTAGTTCTTCCCAATGGTACCCCCTAAAAAGTTCAAATGGAACATCTCAGGCAGGGATACCTCTGTAAAAGAATACGTTTTCTCATAGTTTTCCCAGAGTAGGAAGTCTGGGTTAGTAAATAAAGAACTAAAGCAATGAAAGCTCAATTAATATTGTAATTTTTTCTATTCCTGGGTGAATGACAATGTTGATAGTCATTTACTGAACACAATGAGAGAACATTATAGAAAGAAATGCACACTGTAAGGGAAGGGAGAAACAAGTGATTTCATAACAATGAAACTGATAAGTGATTGGAGAGCTACAGTGAACAAGTGTATGGGATTTGTTTTGGGGGTGGATTTTTTTTGTTGCTTTTTTTTTGTAGTTTTTTGAAAACTAACAGACCAATATCTGCCAGCTGGTCCTTAATGACTTGCTATGGGTTTGATATAGTGTCAGTCTCAGTGAGATGCAGCTGGGTTGTTAAGCAAAGCTGAAACCCTCTGCAGTAATCATTGATGACTGTTGCCAAGCTTTGGGGTCCTCTCAATTTGTACCCCTTAACCCCAGGTCTTCTTCTGATTTGGGTCTGCATTGTTAAATCCAGGACCAGTCAGGATTAGAGATGGGAATGCCTGTGGGAAAATAACATCTTTTTTATGAAGACATTCATTTATTCCATAAATATGAGTGATTACTATGTGTGAGGTGCCTTAGTTATTGCAATTGCTTCTTAAATATTTGTTCAATGAATAAACAAATACAAAATGAATAAATAACTAACTAACATTTATATAGTAATTTCAGGTTTGCCAAGAGTTTTACATGTGATCAAATTTTATCCTCACAACAACCCTGGGAGGTAGGTACTATTATTATAATCATTTTACAGCTATTAAGTATCTAGAGCAGAACTGAACTCAAGTCTTCCTGGCTATACCACCCACCTCCCTCTTCTATCAAGAAATTTACCTTATAGATGTGGCAAATAAGATAAATAGATCATTTTAGTATAAAAAAGACTTCAAGTCCTTATTAACCCTGATGGATAAGATCTGCAGTCACATCTCTATAATAATAATAAATAAGATAATAAAATAATAAATAAGTTAGTAAAACATACATTTATTAGGCACCTACTGTGTGCCAGGTACTATGCAAATTACTGGAAACACAAAAGAGGCAAAAGATAGTCCCTGCCCTGAGGGAGCTTATTGTATAATGGGATAAACATTTATATGGTGCCTTCTATGTACATTTTACAAATATTATCCAATTTGTTTCACACAACAACCCTTCAAGAGAGGTGCCATTATTATTCTCATTTTATAGTTGAGGAAACTGAGGCAAATAGAGGCCACATATTTCATAATTGCTAAGACCAGATTCAAACTCAGGTCTTTCTGACTCTAGACCCAGCACTCTAACCACTGTGCTACCAGGTGCTTGGGAAAGATTTTATTTTATTTTTTTTTTAAGTTTCTGAATTTTTTAATATTTAAAAATTATCTTTCTCTACGTTGAATGGAAGTTGAAATATTTCTTTTGGGGGTTGTTTTTTTTTAATTTATTTTTTTAATTTTGGATATTTTCTCATAATTACATATTTCATGTTCTTTCCCTCTCCCCCAACTTTCCTAATCCCCCTGTAACTGACGCACAATTCCACTGGGTTTTTACATGTATCATTGATCAAGACCTAATTCCATATTATTGGTAGTTGGACTAGAGTTATCGTTTAGTGTCTACATCCCCAATAATATCCCTATCAGCCCATGTGTTCAAGCAGTTGTTTTTCTTCTGTGTTTCTACTTTGGGAAAGATTTTAAAGAAATAATATAGAGGTTTGCTAAATACTTTGGTGAGCACATAAAGAACTGGTTGGGTTTAGGGCCCAGGAACTTCTTGGACCAACTCTGATCTCCCCTGCCCAAAGAGATGCCATCTTTATTTCTGTTCCAGGCTCTTGTGCTCCAAACCCTTGGATAGTTTGAGTTTGCTATCTTAAAATGAAAGAGGAGCATGGGCTAGCTTGCCTTTTCCTCTTAAATACCGTAGTCAAATAATTAGGATTTGGGGGCTATTTGAACTGATCAATTAGTCCACGGACATCTCAGACATGTTGCCATTCACTGTTGATCTCACTTGGGTCTCACTTGGATCTCACTTGATTGATGACATACCTTCTGTTGTTACAGAGCCTCGTGTTGGCTTTGGTTATTGGGATCAAAATCCCATTACTTTTCTCCATCTGAGATCTCAGAAGGGGAAGCATCTTTGGAAATCTATATCCTTCTTTCATACTCTTAAAATATGACAGTCCTACTCAGGGATTAAAGCTGAGATACTTCCATGATAAAACAAGCAATTCTTATCTCAAACAGGTCAGCTTGGTCTGGGGATGAGCAGACCACAAAAGTTAACGCTTTGGGCAGTGAATGGCCAAAAGCTTGAGGCAGGCACATGGGTCAGTGGCCTAGAGCAGTTCATACAACAAACCAGCAAGTATGAGCCAGAGGCAGAATCTACATGGGTCATCACAGATGGGGTCCAAGATATTCAGAGAGGGAAGGCATCAGGGGCGTGTTGGATGATGGGACACTGGGTGCCATCCTCAAATGTAGGTTCTGGGAGGAGCTTCTACCTCCACCTTCTCTATTCATTAGGAGAGATCCCCGGGGCAGAAGGTACCGATGGTTTTGCCAGAAAACTCATCACTGGCCACCTGGGCACCCAACCCATCACAGGCATGATTTGAGGTATGGTAGATGAATCAAAGGGTGGTGGGGAATCAGACATAGAATACTTGTTGCCTTTGGATCTACTATTTATTCATTTTATATCATCTACATTTCTCCAGGGCATTTTTCCTATAGGATAAACTTATTTAGTCAATGCATGGCCAGTCTATGTCTGCTCATGGAAAGCTGTGGGCAGCACACATTTGAACACTAGTTAAGCTTTAAGCAAGGAACAAATTGGTGTGGAATTGATGGTTAAGAAGGCTTTTGCAATTCCCATATTGCTGTAATGAAACATCTTTCTTCCTTAAAATGCCAAGGCCCTTATTTATTACCATATAAATCACAAGACCCAGAATTTATGTTGTTCTGGTACAGTCCGCTTACGGCCAACTTATCTTTTTCACCAAACATCATCTCTTTCAGTAGAAATACAATGCCCTGGAACAATTCCGGAATCTCAGTCCACATTTCAAAGAGTAGTATTTCATAGGATCTGTTTGCTCTGAGTTTTACTACATAAAATTTTGTTTATGTCGACTCTATTTTGTAACACTCACTACCAAAAAACTCGTGTTTATAGGAGCATTATGCACAAATTGTTAGAAAGCCTTCTATAAATTTATTTTTTAAAATAATTTTTATGGATGCTTTTTGTTTTATATTACCAGTCATTTCTGCATATAGCAGAGCTCCCCCTCCTTTCCTCAGCATTAAAACCTCTTTTATAACAAAGAAAAACATTTAGCAAAAACAACCAAGACAGCAGCTATGTCTGGTTTTTTTTTTGTTTATTTATTTACTTAAACCCTTATCTTCTGTCTTAATATCAATTCTAAGACAGAAGAAAGGCAAGAGTTAGGCAATGGAGATTAAGTGACTTGCCCAGGATCACACTGCTAGAAAGTGTCTGAGGTCAAATTTGAATCCAGTTCCTCCCAACTCCATCCACTGAGCTCTCTGGTTATGCTTACTTTCTTCCATATCAGTTCCTAGAGGTCTTCTCAATTTCATATGAAACTGTCCATTTTGTCATTTCTTACACAGGATAATATTTTCTTTATAATTATAGAACATAGTTTGTATTTTCATTCATTGTATTTTTCATTCTCATTCATTTGAGGCTACTTCAAAAAGACCTGCAATACAAGTCCTTTTCCTCTTTGACTTCTTTGAGGTATAGACCTGATAGTGGTATGGCTGGGTGAAAGGGTATATACATTGTTTAGTAATAATCTGGACATAATTCCAAATTGCTTTCCAGATGGATAGACCAATTCACAGTTCTCTGAACAGTGCCTATTTTGTGCCTGTTTTCCCATAATAACACTTACTATTTTCCTCCTTTGTCTTCTTTGCCAATTTGATGGGTGTGAAAGAGAATCTCAGAGTTGCTTTAATTCAAATATCTTTAATTATTGGATGATTTGAAACATGTTTCATATAGTTGTTGATAGCCTGGATTTCATTCTTTAAAAACTGCCTCTAAATGTCCTTTGACAATTTATCTATTGAGTTTCTAATTGAGCTCTTAGGCTTATGAATTTCAATCAGTTCCTTATATATCTTAAATAAGAGACCTTTGGGAGGTCCTCTTAGAGAAGGGCAGGAGAGAAGAGGAAAAGAAAGGATAAGACATAGATTTTTGGACACAGCTAGAGTGAGAATTTGTTTCTTAGATAAGTATATTTACTATAACTTATTACATATTTATAACCTAGAAAACCTTCTATTTTTCTAAAGAACACATTATTAGAGTAATACAGGAAAGTTAAAAAAAATAAATGAGACCTTTATCCAAGAAGCTTTCTGCAGCAAAATTTTTTATTGTTACCTATATCCCTTCTAATTACAACTTCATTGTTTTTTTTAATGCATTTAATTAATTAATTAAATTTGAGTATTTTTCCATGGTTACATGATTCAAGTTCTTTCCCTCCCCTTCTCCCACTCCTTCCTGTAGCCAATGAGCAGTTCCATTGGGTTTTGTATGTGTCATTGATCAAGACCTATTTCCATATTATAAATATTTGCAATAGAGTGAACGTTTAGAGTCTACATCCCCAATCACATCCCCATTGAACCACGTGACGAAGCAAATGTTTTTTCTTCTGTGTTCCTGCTCCTACAGTTCTTTCTCTGGATATTGAGAGAGTTCTTTCTTATAACTTCATTGGTTTTTACACAAATACTTAACATTTTTATGACTCAAGCTGTCCATTCTATACTTTGTAATTCTCTGTTACTTATTTGACCATAAATCCTTCTCCTTTCTATAAATACAAAACATAATTTTCTCCTTGTCCTCTAATTTGCTTATTATGTCTAAGTTGTGAATCCATTCAGAATCAGTTGCTCTGTACCTAATTTCTGCCATACTGCTTTGCTTTCTAGTTTCCTAGCAGCTTTTGCCAGCTAGAGTCTTTGTGTTTATCAAATACTATGCTGCTGTCTTCATTTGCTTCTGTGGGTTGCATACTGTGAAGCTGGAATTAATCCTACCCTGCTTATTTTTAGATTTAATCACCAAAAGTGTAAACACCCCACTTAAACTTGAGTGGGGGAAGTCTGTAATCCACATGTGCAAAAGTGGGTGACGAATCAGACAAATTGTTATACTTAGTGTGTTACATTAGCCGTCTTACCGTATCCTCTCTCAGATTATCTTACTTTCACTCTCTTTCTATTTTGTAAATAAACCACCATAAAAGTCATTCTGACTTGAGTTTTTCATTGAGTAATCAATTCCTGGTGACCAAAACTCTTTTTTTTAAAAATCTGTCACCTCTTTATTTATTTATTTTTTAATATTTTATTTTTTTAGAAACATTTTCCATGGTTACATGATTCTTGTTTTTACTTTCCCCTTCACCCCACTTCAGCCCCCCCCCCATATCAACGTGCATTTCCAGTGGTTTTAACATGTTTGATCAATCAAGACTTATTTACATATTATTGATAGTTACATTTGTGTGGTCATTTAGTGTCACATCCCCAACCATGCCCGCATCAACCCATGTGTTCAAGCGGTTGTTTTTCTTATGTATTTCCAGACCAAAACTCTTAATATTCAGTTCAATAATAATTTTTACCCTTTACAATACCTAATCTTTTCCATTGACTTCTCTATTTTTTACTGGTACCAACTTGTTTTAATGATCATTGTATTTTTAATGATCCCCCAATTCTCTCTGGAATGAAGGTACATTTTTTTACATCAATACCCATGATAATAGATGTCCCAGAACCATGGAATAGCAAAGTACCCCCATGCAGAACATCCAAAGGGGAATGAAGGTGTGTCGACAGTGAAGAATTATGTAAGAGAAGTGGTGTAAATGGCATCATCAAGTAGTTATGTGACCAAAGTGAGATATAAACAGTGAACAGGACATTTGGGTCATTGGGACATCCATTCAATGTCAAGAGATTCAGAAGTAGCCAGCCCAGTGGGGAGACTCAACTTGAAGGACTTTTTTTCTTACCCCCTTTCTGTCTTAGAACTGATAGTATGTATTGATTCCAAGACAGAAGAGTGGTAAGGGCTAGGCAACTGGAATTAAATGACTTGCCCAGGGTCACCCAGCTAGGAAATGTCTAAGACCAGATTTGAACCCAGGACCTCCCATCACTAGACTGGCTTTCAATCCACTGATCCATCTAGCTTCCTCCATGTGAAGGTTTTTGATAGAACAAGGACAATCATCACATAGAGTGAGAAGGCATGAGTGGAATGTGAGTTGTCCTGCTGGAAGGAGTACATCCTAGATCCATTGAAATTTCAAAGAAGTCACAGCAACTCTAATGACCATCAGAGGCACAGTCTATTGCTTATTGAATATAGTAAGAGCTTCTAATGATTTCATAAGATCTAAGACTTATTTTAGGATCAAGAATTTTTAGAACTTGTCCAGGAGTCAATCATTTAAAATTACAAAATGGCACTGTAAGTGTGCCTCTATACATTTTATGAATGCAAGCCAAGAAATTGGTCTTTTGGGGACAGCTGGGTAGCTCAGTAGATTGAGAGCCAGGAGTAGAGATGGGAGGTCCTAGGTTCAAACCTGGCCTCAGACACTTCCCAGCTGGGTGACCCTGGGCAAGTCACTTGACCCCCATTGCCTAGCCCTTACTGCTCTTCTGCCTTGGAACCAACACACAGTATCGATTCTATGGCGGAAGGTCAGGGTTTAAAAAAAAAAAGAAAAGAAATTTTTTTTGGGGGGAAAGAAAATGCCAAAAGAGTAAAACCAATGTGGTTTAAGGGATCCCCCCCCACACACACAACAAAAACCACTTTAAATAGAATTGAAAATATTTTCCTCATTTTAATATCACTAGAATAGGAGATCTTGCCAAAGATTCTGTGACCTGGAAAAGAGCTAGCCCTGGATGAAATTGTGAAGTAAACTTTGTCTTTGGTTTGGATTAGTTTTCATTTTGTTTTCCTATCTCTAGTGCTTAGCGTGGTGCTTGGCCCATATTAAGTGTTTAGTACAAAGCTTGTTGGATTGTTTGGGTGCCTTCTGACCTTCCCTGTAAACTTTTTTCCTCTCCCACATGCCATTCCTTAGGTGTGCTCTCTTGTTTTAATTTGGCTGTCAGGAAGTCCCCAGTAAGACAGCCACTGATCATTAAAATAGCTGGGAATGGCTTAAGACTGACCTTTTCTAATGGTTATAACTTTAAAGAGAGTCCAAAGGAATGTGTGTAAGGGTGAAATGGCAGGCGTGGCTCAATGTACACCAAGTAGAGAACGAATGTAAGCATTCGTTGCTTACATCAAGTTCTAGAGTTAAGTTCTGAGCACATATGGATATTCTATAAATTAATTCAAGGTAATGGATTAAACAGAAATGAAGGAATGGTCAGTCAGGGAGAGGGCATGTGGAAAGTTATTTGGACTAATTTTTAACTTTTCCCTTACTGTTGAGAAATTGCATGCTTCCTTGACCAAAGGGCTTTTTTGTGATTGTGAACTGACCAATGTAAAAGTGAAATTTGAGAAATGCCATCTTTAAGTATATATATATGTATTTTCTATGGACACGTGGAAATTATCAAACTACATTTCCCATGGTCCAATGGGTTTCCGGTTCCAGTTCTTTGGGAGTGGGGATGCCTACGTCTCCACGCAAAGGACAGTTTAAATCTCCTGGCTTAGGAGGGAGTCGCTTTCTTGGCTGCAGACTCAGGAAGAGATGGGAGGTAACAATAATGGCTGGGGCGGCAGTTTTAAGTTTTTACAAGTGCGTGGTCTAATGACTTTATCTATCAGCATGGCTTTAATTAAAATACTAATTTATATTATTATATCAGCCTTTATTATTTTTTATATTAATACCAATTAATAAAATATGAAGTGTTTCCTAGGAGTCCCTAACCACAGTGGGGCATTGGGAGGATGCCCCCCCCCATCTTAGATGAAAGAATGTGCTCTCCCAGTTATTTAAATCCTTATATGTGGGAACCATAATATATTTCTAATGGCAGATACCAGACCCATGATTTCATTGGTATAGAGAGTTCCCAAATGAAGAAACTCATATTCATAGTCATGATTTTTTATTGCATTATAATATCTTATTACATTTATATGCCATGATTTCTTCAACCATTCCTTCATGAATGGGTATTCACTTTTCTTTCAAGGTTTTTGCTACTACAAAGAGTGTCTTTTGTCTCCACCTTTGTCTTTCTTAAGTTATACTCTCAATAGTGAGATTACTGATTCAAAAATTACTGATAGCTAGATGGTAGGGACAATAGAGTGCTAGACTTTGAATCAGGCAGAACTGAGTTCAAGTCCTGCCTCAGACTAGCTATATGAGCCTGAGCTTTAACTTCTCTCAATTTCAATTTATCTTACAGGGTAGTTTTAAATATATACATATATATATATTTTTTTTCCATCTTTACATGATTCATTTTCTTTCTCTCCTCTCTTCCCTCCCCTCTCCCAGAGCTGACAAGCAGTTCCACTGGAATATACAAATGTTATCATTTGATAACTATTTCCATATTAGTCATTTTGTAATAAAGCAATCTTTATATAAATGGTTGATAAATCATATGTTTTTCTTCTGTATTTCTACTACCACAGTTCTTTTCTCTCGATGTAGATGGCACTTTTTCTTATAAATCCCTTGGGATTGTCCTGAATCATTGAATTGCTACTAATAGTAAACTCCATTATATTGTATTATTCCACAATGTTTCACTTTCTGTGTACAGTGTTCTTATGGTTCTGCTCATTTCACTGCATTAGTTCATTGAGGTTCTTCCAGTTCACATGGAATTCCTCCAGTTCATTATTCAGTTCAGCACAATAGTATTCCATCACCATCATATAACACAATTTGTTCAGCCATTCCCCTATTGATGGATGCCTCCTCAATTTGCAATTTTTTTGCCACCACAAAGAGCGCAGCTATGAATATTTTTGTACAAGTCTTTTTCCTTATTATCTCTGGAGTACAAATCCAGGATGGTATGGTTGGATCAAAGAGCAGGCATTCTTTTAAAGCCCTTTGGGCATAGTTCCAAACTGACTTCCAGAATGGTTACAGGGTAGTTTTTAATCATCAAATGAGAAGACATGTTAAAAGTACTTTATTTTTTTAATGGTTTACTATATTATTTAAATTTTTTTCCAGATTATATGTTGATAATTTTTTTCTTTTAAATTTTCTTTTCTTTTTAAAAATTTTTCCATGGTTACATGATTCTTGTTGTCTCCTTCCTCTCTTCCCTCCCCCCTCCTGGAGTTGCAAGCAATTTCACTGGGTTATACATATATCATCACTCAAATCCTATTTCCATATCATTCATTTTTATAATAGAGTAATCTATATTAAAAGTACTTTAGAAACCTTTAAGTGCTATAAAAATTATAGGTATGATTATTAGAGTCAAGCGACTTAAATTAGAATCAGAAAATGATATTCAGAATAGCCTTGATTATTTCAAAGTTTCAGCAAGTGCATCTATGCACCTGACTTTTTTTTAACTCTTATCTCCTTCTTAGAATTGATACTAAGTTTGGGTTCCATGGCAGAAGAGCTGTAAGGGTTAGGCAATTGGGGTTAAGCAACATGCCCAGGGTCACATAGCTAGGAAATGTCTGAGGTCCAATTTGAGCCCAGGTCCTCCTGACTCCATACCTGGTGCTCTATCCACTGTGCTACCTTCAGTGCTCCTGTCTGTGCCTATTTTATCATATCTTCTCTAACAGGAACTCATTCCATCTTTTTTCACCTTTCCCAGTTTGCATAAAGAAATAGGACATCTCAGAGTTCTTTAATTTCTCTTCCTATAAGCAATGTGGAGCAGGTTTTGGGGTGACCATTTATAGTTTGCAAATCTTTTAAAAATATTTGTTCCTGTTTCCTGAGCACTTATCTTCTTTATTTATAATTAACAAGACTTCGCTCACATTTGGTGAGCTATTTACTGTTTTATGAGTCACTAAATAGCCTTTTCTGAATTCTTTGGCTTAATTTGTGCCTTCATTACCATTTCAGTTCAAACATACTTTTGGACAGTCAGTTTCAGCCCAAACTAACAAATTTGGTCACGGCCCACCTCCGACCTCATCTGGAAAAACAGAGTTCCACGATAAATATGGAAAGCAGTAGGAATCAGTACCTGTTGTACATGCCAGAAGAGTATATCAGACAGAGAAGACTATCCATTAAAACGGATGTCTACAGCTTTGGAATTGTGAGTGTCCACCTTCATAGGGGTCTGTATTTTGTTATCATATTTCATTATGGTTGTTTATAGGAAAGGGAGAAAGACATCATTAATCATTTTCTAATTTCTTGGTAAAAACACAAAGGGCTTTCACTTTAGGCTAATTGTTTGGTGTAATAATGCACCTGAGTTTTATGCAAATAAAATGTACTTTACTAGTTTATGGAAGAAGATTATAATTCGGGAGGCATTAAAATCTAGTCACTAGGGAGCACCTGGGTAGCTCAGTGGATTGAGAGCCAGGCCTAGAGGTGGGAGGTCCTTGGTTCAAATTTAGCCTCAGACACTTTCCAGCTGTGTGACCCTGAGCAAGTCACTTGACCCCCATTGCTTCCCCTTACCACTCTTCTGCCTTGGAGCTGACACACAGTATTGACTCCAAGACAGAAGGTGAGGGTTTAAAAAAAATCTAGTCATTATAGGGTCAAATCTGGCTTAGATACTTCCTCGCTGTGTGACTCTGGGCAAATCACTTAACCCAAATTGCCCAGCCTTACCACTCTTCTGTCATTAATTTAAATAATACTAAATAGTCATTTAATATCAATTCTAAGAATGTAAGGGTTTAAGAAAACTCCAAAACCTAATCTAATTTAAATTTGTTTTTCCCCAGGTGATAATGGAAGTTCTGACGGGTTATAAAGTGGTTCTAGAAGGTCCAAAATATATTCGACTGGTAAGAATCACAATTGTGTGCTTATTTCTCTATTGGTCCTATTCCTAAAGGAGTACTGAAAAAGATTTTTTTGTTCTTTTTTTCCCAACCCCTAGAGGGACCTCCTTGTGGAACTGATGGAGAAGAGAGGTCTTGAGTCATGTCTCTCCTTATTAGATAAAAAAATAGGTCCATGTCCTCAGAATTTCTCCTGGAAATTATTTACTTTAGCAAACCAATGTGCATCATCCCGGGCAAAGTTAAGGCCGACGATGGATGAAGTGAGTATTCTCTGGATGCTTTGATTCCAAATAGAGCACAGAACTGTTGAAAATAACCATAACTCACATCAATATAACATTTTAAGATTTACAAAGCATTGTCCTCCCAACAGTACTATTGTGTTAGATAGGGCACATATTATTAGAATAGTTTTATTGATGAGGAATTCGGTCAATCAACAAGAATTTATTGTATGCCAGGAAGCTCTGGGTAGGTAAAGAAAGGCAAAAATTTGCTTCAAGTAGCCAATATTCTAATTTTAATTTAATTCTAATATTCCAGTTGGAGAGACAACATGTAAGTAGTAAAATACATGCAAGATACATGCAGAGGATGTAGAACGTAATCTCCAAGGGCTTCCCAAACAATCATTTTATTCACTCTACCATATATTACCTCACCCTGAAAAAACCCTAGATGGAAGAAATATGGATCCAATTGAAGTTTTTATTAGTGAGAAGTCAATTAAGTATTTTTTAGACAGAAAGTGCTCAATTAGGAAAGGAAAAATTATCCTTTTCATATCAAGAAATTATTAATTTGATTAATTATTCATTTATATAAATTATATTTTATTTATATAAATCATAACTATATTTAATTAATATTAATTTAATTAATTTATCATAGCAGCTGCCATTTGTCAAAGGGCAATGGAACGCCCAAATGAACCTAGTAAAATTAATATGGTATTTGGACATTGGTAGAATTGGAAAGAATCTTGGAGATAATCTAATTCCATTTACTTCATATCATATATGAAAATGACGCCAAGATTGGATAAATAACTTGCCTGTGGCCACACTGGCTAAAATTATTCACCACATTGTATTAATCAATTAATTAATAATCATTAATTAAGTATCTTCTATGAGTCAGCCACTGTACTAGGTATTGGGGTTACAGAAGCAAAAATTATGTAGTCGCTACTCTCTAAAGAAGCTTATGTTATGTTGGGGGAGACAACATGTATATATATTAGCACATACGAAATTAGTACAGGGTAATTAATGGGAAGGAGAGGAAAACATTTTTTTTGTAGGGCAGCTAGGTATCTCAATGCTTGGAGTCACAAGACCTGAGTTCAAATTTGACTTCAGACATTTACTAGCTATCTGACCCTGAATAAATCCCTTAACCTTGTTTGCCTAAGTTTCCTCATCTATAAAATGGGCTGGAGAAGGAAATGACAAACCACTCCAGCATCTTTACCAAGAAAACCCTGAATGGGGTCATGGAGAGTTAGACATGACTGAAAAACAACGGGACAAAATTTGAGCTGCTTCTAGAAGTAGTCTGGAGGCGAGTGAGAGTGCTTTTCAGCAATGAGGAACACTGCAAACACATAGTGAAATCTAGAGATCTGGCATCTTTAAAAAAAAAAAAAGGCAGAGGATGGAAGAACCAAGAGTCAGAAAAGTTAGGATTTACTCCTCTGTAACTTGGATAAAGTGCTTCCCTGCTTTAATTTCTTTATTTGTAAAATTAAGGGTTTGTATGACATCTAGCTCTAAAATTCTTTGAGTATGTATATTATGTGAAATTTAATAAGATTATTTTTAGTTAAAATAAGGAATATCTGTTCTTAAACTCTTCTTTTTTTAAAAATTAGGTCCTGATTGCTCTTGAAAGTACTTGCCCTATTTTACATTTTACAGAAGACCCTCCCAAATCACTGAAGTCCTTTAGGTCTCCTTCTCCTCTTTTCCTCAATCACTTACCCAGTGTTCCCATGGAAAATGATGAAAATCAGGATTTTTGCTCACCTCCTAATGAAAACTTGGACAAAGATGGATTTGCCCGGAAAACTCCATTAGAGTGTAGCCAGTCTGAAGTCACCTTTCTGGGCTTGGACAGAAAGGCTCTGGGTAAAGGAAAGACCCCTGTTCCGAAAGTGCCTGTGACTTCCTGGGAAGACAATTTCTCATCGAACCATATAAATCCATCGCAGGACTCAAGCGTTTGTGTTATGAGTGTAGCCCTTTCCTCAGAGCTTGGGAATCCTGTTTTGAGCAGACTAGTGGAACCTAGCTCTTCCTCAGGATCATATAGGAATAAAAATCAAGAGACGGAAAAGATGACTTCTGAAAATATTTCACAATCAGATTTTTAAAACAAGGCAAGTATTACAGGATGATTTCTATGTATACCATTGTTTTGGAAGGAACGAGTGTTGTCAACAGAGGTAATTATGGTAAAGAGAAAAGTGGAATCTGGTGAATTTAGACTACCTATACCAATAATCTGGATTTTTCAAGCTACTCTCTCAGTAGGGCTTATGGATTTTTTGTTTTGTTGCTTAAACCTCGGTTACATGGAAATTGCCTTAACTTCTTTTATTAGATATTAAATTAGATTATAAAATATTAGATATTTTATCTGTGTATTTAAAATGAACCAGGCTAAAAGAGGAGATAGATATAATTAGGACTGTATAAACTCATTCAGATTGGGGAACTCTGAATTAAACAAAGATCATAAGCAAACCAGCTGCCAGGAACTGATTCTTCTCTCTTCCTCTTAGAACTTTCAAGCCCAAGTTCTCCCAAAGTTTCAGTGTCTTTCTGTTTCATCATTTTTTATATATTTGTTAAAATGTTGATGAATCCCAAGTACAAGTAACTTCACACTTGAGTGATTAGATTAAAGTTGGAAGTGGTTGAGTCTAGCCCTTTCATTTTGCAGATGAGAAAACTGAGAGAGTTTTCTATGACTTGTCTAGGGTCACACAGTCTTTAAGTTATCTTAAGTAGGATTTGAAACAATGATATCTTCCTCACTTTCACATTCAACAACTGTCCATTATTTCATGCTGCTTCTAACTAAAATCCTTTAAAAGAAGAATACAGCTTAATGGGACTCATTGTTCCTTAATATTTTTCTGTGTTTGAGCAAAGCCAATAATAAATTTCCACTTAGATAGCCCATTTACATGGATAGATTTTTATCAATTTAAATTTATGAAATTTTGAAAACCTGATTTTTGTTCAGTAGAATTTCTTCAGTATATATTCTGAACAAACAAATTCAAGTTTATTTCCCTCTTGAATAAATAACGAATCACTGGGTCTTACATCAATTCTTTTTTTCCCCCCTTAAGTCCCTTCTTAATTATGGTTCTAATAATGGGAGCTTTGCTAAGGACTGGTTCATGAGTTCATATATTTAGAGCTGAAAGGAATCTTCCAGATGTTTTAGTTTTACTCTCTCATTTTACAGATGAGAAAGCTGAGATTCAGAAGTTGTGACTTGTTCATAGTCATACAGTTAGTAATCAGCAGATCTGAGATTTGAATTTAGGTCTTTAAATTGCCAAATTCAGCTTGGAAATTCCCAAGATGGACATTTCCATTGGTAGTGAGTTTTTGTGACATTGTTTCTAGAATCCCAAAATTTAACTCCCTATGGTTATATTTATGATTCTGTGTGGTGGCCATACAAACTCTTTCTCCCTTGTCCTGATTAAAGACTTCTTTGTAACTGCAAAAAAAAAAATTTTGCCAAACTCAGTGCCCTTCTTACTAGATACCATGCTGCCCCTCTGCCCACCATCCCACCTGTTTCTGTCTCTTCTTCAAGCTCATTATCAGTCTGGTCACATTTCTCTAGGTTATTTCATTGATCATTTGGCACTTTAATGCAGAGAAGGACAGACAAGGAGAATAAAATTAATCAGTTGTTTAGCTAGTGTATTTTGCTACTTGTGGGCTCTTTGACTTCTCCCTCCTTCCACCCTGCAACCCTCAGGAAAAGGCTTTGGCTAACAAAAGAGTTTGAAATATACTTATCTCTTCTAGATCGAGACTTGCTTTATCACAGCTTCAATAAATCTTGGATCGTCATGAGAAATTAAATGGGAATTTTTGAGAATTTTGTGAAAGCTTCAGACAACACACAAAGGCCAGCAGATGACAAAGAATAACTTTAGAAACTCAGAAATGCATAAAATATTTGTAGAATATTGTATAATATCAATATATTTTTTCTTTTTATACCATAAATACACATAATTTCTTTTTTAAAGTTTCACACATATACGTAGGATATAGTCAAAAAAGTCGGTTTGTAAAAAGAACTGGAAAGCCACCAGATGACACACAAAGGCTAGAAATGTAGAGATACCTTTAAGAGTTTAGTAACTAATAAATGCATAAAATATATGTACTATTTTGTGTAATAATCCCCATACAATGTCTTTTACTGCTTAATAATAAATGAACAGCTATATACTTCTTTTTCTTAAAATTAAATTTGTAGTAAAAAAAACTATAATTCTGCACATGTAATAGGGTACTGTAAGTACTCCATAAAAGAAAAATGAAAATATTTTTCTCTGATATGAAGAGAGGGCCAAAAAATTTCGCAGAGATTTTCCAGATTGCTTCAACCTAATCTCTGTTATGTGGGAGGGATTCCTATAATTGGTTAAGAAGGAAACATGGTGTAGTAGAATGAGTGGGAGTTTGGGCATCTGGAAACCTGGGTTTGAATTCTGACCACTACTGGCTAAAAAACTCACTTTGCCTCAGTATCCTCTGCAAAATAAGGGAGTTGGAATAGATTGGTGACTCCCCATCTTTTGAGAGATGAGGTCACTTATTTAATGTAAAAAACCAACCCATGGATCTTTAGTTAGTAGTTACTCTTTTTATTATTTTTTAATCTTTACCTTTTGTCTTAGTATTGGTTCCAAAGCAGAACAGCAAGAAAGGCTAGGCAATTGGAGTTGTGACTTGCCTCGCATCACACAGTTAGGAAGTGTCCAAGTTCATATTTGAACCCAAGACTTCTTGTCTCTATTCCAAGTTCTCTATCCACTGAGCCACCTACCTGCCTCACTATGTATAGTTTTAAAATAATCCTACGTATATGTGTGAAACATTATTTACCTGGTCTTCAAAAGTCATGCTTTACTATGAACATAGGAAGACCAGCAGGGATATACTGGTAAATGTTTAACAATTTTTTTTTTACTGGTTAAGTATCTTTATTTTTATGGAGGCGATTCTTCATTATCTTGCTGTGTTCCAGTCCTCCCAATAAGATATTCAAACCAGTGCCAATGTAGCAAAATAAAATGTAACCTCTGACCCACCCACACAAAGGGACACATTTTAAAGTTAAACTTTAAAATGTCTCTATAGCTTAATTTTTAAAAAATAACCCTTGCCTTTTATCTTTGTATCAATACTGTGTATTGGTTTCAAGGCAGAAGAGTGGTAAGGGCTAGGCAATGAGGGTTAAGTGACTTGTCCAGGGTCACACAACTGGGAAGTGTCCAAAGTCATATTTGAGTCCAGGACTTCCCGTCTCCAGGCTCAGCTCTCTTTCTCTCTCTCTCTCTCTCTCTCTCTCTCTCTCTCTCTCTCTCTCTCTCTCTCTCTCTCTCTCTC
>NC_058134.1:270995593-271038311 GCF_016433145.1 Gracilinanus agilis | reverse complement strand
AGATTTAGAGTTGGAAGGGTCCTCAAAGGACATCATTAAAGTACTATATGTATACACCATTTTATATTATATATGTTTATATTTTATATAAAGAACTATATATGTACATCATTTTATATTATTATATATATGTTTATATTATACATAGTATATAAAATACTATTTGATAGCCATTGATTTATTTAAGGAGGCCATAGGAGCAGAGATTTAGAGTTGGAAGGGTCCTCAAAGGACATCATTAAAGTACTATATGTATACACCATTTTATATTATATATGTTTATATTTTATATAAAGTACTATATATGTACATCATTTTATATTATTATATATATGTTTATATTATACATAGTATATAAAATACTATTTGATAGCCATTGATTTATTTAAGGAGGCCATAGGAGCATAGATTTAGAGTTGGAAAGGTCCTCAAAGGATGTAGTCAATATTTATATAGAGCATTATATCTATATATGCATCATTTTGTATTATTAGTATAAATGTTATACATATTATATGAAATAGAATTTGAAAGCCATTGCTTTACTTAAGAAGGTCACGGGAGCATAGATGTAGAGTTACAAAGAATTTTAAAGGTCATCTAATCCAATCCCTTCATTTTACTGTGGAGGAAACAGAGACCAAGAGAGGTTAAATGATTTATATATATATAATACATCAAGGGAAAGAGATGAAAATGGATCTTTTGATGCCAGTGCCAGTATTCTTTCTGCTTCCCTTTTCTACCTCTCGTTTATGACTAATAGAGCTTAGACATAAATAAAGGAAACTGAAAGGCAAATAAATAGGGCAGATTTTTGAAATGAATAGCCACTGACTGTACAAATATATTCAACAAAGCTAGTTTTGTGATTAGGCATTTTGGTTCCCCTGACTAAATGCCCTTTTCTTGACTATAGCTAAAGTAGCAACAGTACCATGATCCCACTGCGTCCACTTAGCTACAGGAGAGTGCTATTAGGACATTTTTTGGTGATGTGTAACTAGTTTAGAAGCTCCTAAAGGGCAGCGGGAGCTCCTTTTTTTAAGTATCTTCATAAGCATCTAGTTAGACAATTGTTAATGCTTAGTAAATAAATTAAAATGTGATGAATGAATTTTTCAGGGCTGTGGAAGAAGACACATATCCTCCCAAAAAAACCCACAAAGAAAAACAATATGAAAAAGAGTGTCCTTTGATCTCTATACTATATTAGTTTTCTTTCTGGAGGCAGATAGTATTTTTCATCATGAGTCCTTCAGAATAGCCATGAACTTACTTTTAAAAATATTTTAATAACCTTTTCAAATATAACTAGTTTTTTGAATCTTATGTATTTTATTTTATGCATTTCAAAACATTATTCTGAGAAGGCATCCATAGGTTTCAACAGACTGCCAGAGGGGTCTATAACACAAAAAAAGGTTAGGACTCTCTACCCTGAATGGTTATGTTAGCATTTTTAAAAAATCATAATAACTAATCATAATAAATTTAGATAAAATAATAACACATTAGCATAGCTCTTTATGTTTTTAAAACACTTCGTTTACAAGTGAATAACAAGCTGCAAAAAGTTGACTGTGAACCAAAGCACAAGGTTTTCTTTTCTTACCAGAAATTTCCCTCCTGAATACACTAGAGCGTTGATGTTTTGACTTTGTTGAAAAGTTATGTGCAACTTAATAAAGTAAAGAAAATGGCAAAGTTACAAAATTAATATTGCATGACTAGTCATTTATAAATATTTCATTTAAAGTACTCCTATGAAATCCGTGTGTTGTGTATGTAGTACATTCAAAAAGGAAGTATAAAAAATGAATAAATACTTTAAAAATTTAATACTGTTTGTAGTACATAAGGGATATTGATTTTGCTAGCTGTCTATATTAAGTAAAGCATAATACATAGTTATTTTGGAGAAACAATCACCTAGATATGTCAGTGATGTAATTCTACCATCCACTGTTTAATCATTTAATAATGGGGCCAGAGAGAGGGAGTTGGCTCCCATAATATTGAATAAAAAAATCACTACAATACAATTCACTCAGTCTGATACAAATTCTATTATCCTACATGTTGACAGGAAGATCTGGGTTCAAATACCACCTCTGACACATACTGGACAACTCACTTAATTTCTTCGTAATTCTCTAAGACTCATATTTACCTTATAAATTAATAACAAGCTGTAAAAAGTTTACCATTTAAACCAAAGCACAAGGATTTCTTTTCTTATTAGAAATTCCCCTCCTGAATGCACTGGAACCTTGCTGTTTTGATTTTATTTAAAAGTGATGTGCAACTTAATAAAGAATAGAAGGACCAAAGACATTTTCTTCTAAATGTATCGGTAGGAGTCTCTTCACCAAAGGTGTTTCCTAAACCAGTGAAATCAGAAATCCTGTCCCTACCCCTACATGTTCTTCAATGGAGTCCCTTATTTTCCTTTAAACTGGAAGTGGTTCAAGAGAAAAAAAAAACATTCTGGTTAAAAATGAAAGGAATAAGGGCCATTCTAGGTAGCATTCCTGACCTGGAGTCAGAATTGGGGTCAAATGTGACCTAAGAAATCTCCTAGCCATATGACTGTGGGCAAATCATTAAACCAAGTTGGTTAGCCCTTGTCCTTCTGTCTTAGAGTTGTTACTAAGAAAGTATACAGATTTTTTTTATTAAAAGGATAATGATTTTTTAAATAGCTTTCCTCTTTCTGTGACGATTTAGAACTGGGAATTTGGAAGTAATCTGGCCCCATCCCCTCATTTTACAGATAAAGAACCTATGACCTATACAGTTTCCTTGCACATCTGGTGATAGAAAGCAAAAGAGGATCTTGCTCCTTCATAGAGAAAGGCACAGAAGTCTGGTGACACTTATCATCATCTTTGGGGACTGTACTTTGGCATGGGCAGCCTTATAAGCTGAATTAAGCTGATGCAAAGGACTTTCAGGTGTCTTCTGGATGGCCAGTGGGATAAACAAAATGATGAGAGATTGGAGGGAATGCACCTTTGCTAACCTTTCACTTTCAGTCAGTCTCATAGGAGTGACTTCCCCAGCTGATAAAAGCTCTATCCTGTCTGCTATAACAACCCTAACTCTGCTTCAAGGTCTGCCTGCTTGCATACAGACGTGGCTTGCAAGTGGCATGGATAGATGTGATCTGAGGTCATATGCCACATATGCCATATACAGATATGGTTCGCTAGGGAGAGGGACAGACATGATCCAAGACCACAAAGGCTGGACATTCTCTTCTTCCTTCTCCAAGAGGAGTACTGAGCTATATATAACTATATCTACCACCCAGATTTAAACCCAGGACCTCCGGTCTCTGGACTTGGCTCTTGATCCACTGAGCCACCTAGCTGCCCCCATCCCCACGCTTTGAGCAGTATAATAGGACTTAAGGTCAAATCTGATCTCAGACACTTCCTAGCTATGGAACCCTGGGAAGTCACTTAACCTCCATTGCCTAGCCCTTAGCACTCTTCTGCCTTACAACCAATTCTAAGATGGAAAGTAAGGAGATACAGATGGATGGATTGATAGAGAGAGAGATGGATACATAGATAGATGATAGATGGATGGATGAATGGATAAAGAGATGGATAAATGGATGGATGGATGGATGGATGGATGGATGGATGGATGGATGGACAGACAGATGGATAGATAGATATGGTAGGTAAATATAGATGCAGATACAGATATAGATATAGATAACTGATGCTGATAGAAGGTTAGGGTTTAAAAAATAAAAAATAAAGCCCTCCATGATGTAGTTTCAATGTTAAAAACCAAACAAAGAAAGAAACAATAGGACTTGTGCCCTGGGATCTTCTCTGCCAGCCCAACATCCTACCCTGTCCTCATTCTGCCTTTATGGCAACAAGCACGAAAACTCAGTTCTGCCCCTCCTACTCTGAATAGAGGAGGTAGAAGTATAGGAAAATAGAAGACCACTTTGATTGGGGATAATAGTGCCTGTGCCACACTGAAGCAGGACTAAGGAACAGAGGGAACCAGAGCAAAGAGCTAGGATATGTGTGTGTCTCCAACCAGCCTGAAAGAAAAGGAACTGACATCCACCTCCAGTCAGTCCTGTACCCCTAGAAATCACCTGGAGGACAGACAAACGCTGAGATAAGTGAATTCCCCAGAATGGAAGGGGACAGAAACAACTTTGAGTTCTAGACCTCAAGAATCAGAAAGTTGTCAGAAAGGAAATATAAGGAAAAAAGATTAAAATGACCAAAGCTTTTAAGAGAAGAATGAATTAATATATGTAAAGAGCTTTGCAAACTGCAACATGATATATAAATGCTACCCATTATTATTATAAGAAACTTAAGTTTAAAGCCCTGAGCCAAGCGAGAAAATCAACAGGAAAGACATTAATAACAAACAGGAAGATTGCATCTAGGACATTCAAATATCTCCAAGTAAATTTTGCAAGAAAAATAAAAAGAAATCATCCTGATGAGGCTGGGAACTCTAAGAATTCCTAAGAGAGCAGGGAACATAGTAGTGTATTTCCAAATGTTTCAACTGAGAAAAAAAAATTGTAAGAGCAGAATTTATGGCCTGAACAACAAAAATAATTGTCAGAAATTAAAATTTTGAATCCACAATGGTGAATTTTTTCCCAAGAATTGAGAGAAAGTGGATTGAGAATGCAAATTCAATTGGGAATGCAAATGAAGGATAATCTGGAAGAAAGTAAGGCAAAGACAATAAAGGGTAGAGGGGAGGAGGGAATGTGTGATATACTCTAATCAAGTCAATGATAAAAATGAAAGGAAATTACTATTACTAATACTATTATTACTCTAACTTGTATTTATTGCTTATAGAATATATGCTATCTCAATCAATCTTGTATTCTCTCAGAAATAAGAGCCATAGGAGAATGGGTAAAGTTGCAAAGAGAAAGATTGAAAAGGGGCAAAGGAGAAAGTCTTAATTTAGTAGTGGCAAGGTTGTTTGGATCACTAACTTTTTAAGAGTGTCATACCTCCATACACACATTTTATGTCTACAGACTAAGGAGAAGGGTTATCAGAATTTCTGGGGGGTAACTAATATTGAGAAAGGTGGTGGTGGTGGTGGTGGGGAAATTTCTTATATTTTTTTTCTTCCAGTAATGAGATATCATGACCAATGTGGGGAAAAATAATTATCATGGGAAGGACAGAAGGTAGTAATGAATAACACAGCTACAGATAGAGTTAAATTTCTACTGTGAAACAATGTTTCTGTTCTCTCAATGCAGGAATTGATTCTTAGAAGAGTGAAGAACAGAAAAAAGAGAAAATAGGGCAAGATCTACAAAGCAAAAATTAACATTGAAACTGTTTAGAAGAGGGAATTCAAAATGGGTGAACTAGAAGTATTAATTCCATGAGAAATACCAAGACTAAAGAAGTAATTAATATGCATACAGACAGTGAATTAAAAAAATCTAGAAAAAGGAAGTAAATTAGTGAAGAACATGAGAGATAGAAATCCTTTTTAGGAAAAGGCACAGATAATAAAATTTTTACAAGAAAGAAAACAATTTAAAAGGATGAAGAGGGCTTTGCATAATTCTAAATTGCTTTCCAAGTCTGTTGTCCTGCTTCACACTTCAGACTTCTACCAACAATACACTAGTGTGCTCATTTTCCCCCAACTCTCCATATATTGACTCTTGCCACTTTTTGATATGTTTGCCAATTTTCTGAATGTAAGGTAAAATCATAAGTTACTTTGATTTGCATTTCTCAGATTATTAGTGATTTGGAGAATTCAGTCATATGGTTGTTTTGTTGTTATTGTTCAATCATTCAACCATGTCTATCTACATGACCCTGTAGACTTTTGTCCATATGGTTTTCTTGGCAAAGATACTGGAGTGATTTGCCTTTTCTTTCTCCAATATGTCCCCATTTTATAGATGAGGAGCTGAGGCAAATAGGGGTTAAATAACATGGCTGAAGTGTCCGACACTCGATTTGAGCTTAGATCTCTGACTCCAAACCCAGTGCTCTGTCTACACATCATATTTATACCTGCTCTTTTTGTGGTGGCAAAGAATTGGAAATTGAAGCGATGTCCATCAATTGGGGAATGGCTGGACAAATTGTGGTATGTGATGGTGATGGGATACTATTGTGCTGTAAGAAATGATGAACTGGAGGATTTCAGAAAAAGCTGGAAAGATCTGCAGGAACTGATGCAGAGCGAAATAAGAAGAACCGGGAGAACACTGTACATAGTAACATCGATATTGGTGAATAATTGACTGTGAAAGACTTAGCTACTCTCTGCAATGCAATGATCCAGTTCTGAAGAACTTATGACAGAGAATGGTGTCTACCTCCAGAGGAGAACTGTTGGAGTCAGAATGCAGATGAAATCATGCAATTTTTCATTTAAGTTTATTTGTGTTTTTGTCTTACAGTTTTGGTTTCATATGAGTATCTCTTACCAAAATGAACAATATCGCAATATATTTTGTATGATAATACATGCATAACCCAGAAAAAAGTAAATGTTGCAAAATTATAAAGAAGAGTCATGGCTTCAAAGAAGAGGTATGAGAAGACATCTCCACCTCATTCCTTTTAGAAATGAGAGTGGTATATAGATTTGCTACATTGCTTATATTTTCAGACTTATTTAGATATATTGATTGGTTTTGCTTATTTTTCTCTTCAAAAAAGATTATTATTTGAGATGGTTCTCTATGTGCGTGTGGAGGAATACCAGGGGAAAATTTTGGTGGTCAAAAAACAGGGGATATCAATTTTTTTAAATGTTTAAAATAAAAGTAGTTTAGGGAAGTTAATTTCTGACCAACTCTCATCCCAGAAAGCCTAGAATACAATCTCAGTGTCAATGAGGTATTAAGCTAACTATAATAAATATATTCCAGGATTTCTTTTTGGATCATGAAAAACTTCAACTGAGTGAATCTTAAGGCACAATCTCATTTGCTGAAGGAAGATAGACATGCTCCCCAAAATCTTAAGACAATCAATTTTTTTCTTTTTTTTTTTAATTTGAAAAATGTTATTTACTTAATTTAGAATATTTTTCCATGGTTACATGATTCATGTCCTTTCCCTTCCTTCCTCCCCCCCCCCAATGTGCAATTCCACTGGGTTTTACATGTGAATGACAATTTGTGAGTAGGAAAGAATATAGTCTTGGGAGTTCTATATGGAGAATACTCTTAAAAGTAGGTTGAAGGGGTTTCTTTCTCTTAGCTCTGTTCCCATTGACCATGTTGTCTAGCAGCAAGTTTCTTGGAGAAAAAGATCTCATCTAGCACTTTGAGTCAATAGGTTTGAGAACATTCAAGGACCATTTGAGAGATCAGAAATGCACATTCCAGATAGACACAGCTGTAAGAACTTACTCATAGAAGGAGGCAGCTCTGAGGAATGGCTTCCCTCACAGCAGAGAAGAGAGTTGTCTGAATTAAAGAGAGAACTAGCCCTGACAATTTAGAGTTGAAAGCTAAGTAAGGGAATAATCCTTGGAAATCTAGTTAAGCAATCCTGCTAGTGCTCATGCCAATAGAATTACCTGAGGACTGTTATGAAAAAACTAGAGACTACTGTAATACCAGTGGTTGTGAGTTATCATTTTCAAATTGGAATCCTCTACCTGTGCCTCACTACTCCTGTGTTTTAAATTTGAGCCACTCTTTCTATGAACTCTGTATTTGTGGGAGCATATATCCTAGGTTTATGGGCAAAGGAGACAAAGACAGGTAGTAGACATTCACATGTGTATATATGTGTGTATATACAAACATACATACATATATAGATATATACTGTGGTGGTGGTGGTCGTACAATGGATAGAACACAACACTTGGAATCGTGAAGACATCTTCCTAAATTCAAATCTAGCCTCAGACATTTATTAGCTATGTGACATTGGTTAAGTCACTTCACCCTTACAGTTCCTCATCTGTAAAATGAGCTGGAGAAGGAAATGGCAAACCATTCCAGTATCTTTGCTAAGAAAACTCTGAATGATATTATTAGGGATGTAGACACTAAACGATAATTCTAGTCCGACTATCAATAATATGGAATTAGGTCTTGATACATGTAAAACCCTGTGGAATTGTGTGTTAGCTAAGTGGGGGTTAGAGGGTTTGGGGGAAAAGGGAAAGAACATGAAATATGTAACTATGGGAAAATATTCAAAATAAAAATTAAAAAAAAAAGAAAGAAAACCCTAAATAGGGTCATGAAGAATCTAGCATGACAGTGATAACAATTTAATGTACACTTTCACTGTCTATCACACAGGATTATGATAAGGAAAGCACTCTGTAAATGTTAAAGAGCTATTTTGAATTATGAACTATGAATGATAAGTATCAGGGTGCCATAGTGGATAGAGTACTGGACTTGGGATCAAGACAATAGGAATTCATATTGTGCACATCCAGTCATTACTAGCTGGGGAACTCTGGGGAAGGGAAGGCATCTATTTGTGCCTCAGGCAACTCCCTAGTATTTATTAATTAAGTCATTTATGGAAATAACCTGCTCAGTGGAAGGCATTTTCCAAACTGAAGAAATCACAGGTCATTCATAAAATTCACATGTTATTAATAATAATGGTAAGGAAAATAAGGGTGTCTCAGCATGATGAATACAAGCAAGTGAATAAGTTTCAATTTTCACTTTGCATATTGGGAATGGTTGTTTCCACTTAATCAGAAAACATTATGCAGAGGAAGTTGGGTTTTAAAAGCTCCCTCAAAAGAGGAAGGAAAGAGACTGGCATCAGTAGATAGAGAGAGAAGGGGGAGTTTTTGTGTATCGAGAAAGAAACATGGTGGGAAAGAAGCAAGGAGTCTGAAGAAGAGGAGAACCAGGGCTTGTTCTGAACAAAGGTTGTGGCCAAGGGAGAGATAAATGAGTAAATGAGTTAAATTAAGCCAAGGGGATTTGGTGAAACACCTTAAAATGGAAGATAAGATACACAATCTTCATGGAAATCAGTGGTTGGCTAGAGATATAATGCTGAATTCCTTCCTGGCTGCCCCTTGTAAAAGATGGAGGCACCAGGGATGCTAAAATGTGACCTAAATGGTTTATGGGTACACACACTGGGTTGAAGGAGAGACAGGACCAACCAGGATAGGGAGACCAGGGTTCATTGCTAAGCTGGTAACAGTCAAGAATGGCAGTTAGGCCAACGGTCACCCAGCTCACCACTAGGCCAGGATCTGTGGAACCAGCAGGCAAGGTAAAGGTTTTTAACAGTTTAATTGTGAGTGACTAAATAAAGATGGGATAAGGGATTCTGCACTTGAAAACCTAAAGGGCAAATCACAGGGCAAGGGAAGGACTTGACTACCTTAATCTAATTGACCTAAGCCAGACAGGGCCCAAAGGAACAGCACTGGAGTCACTGAGAAGGCTGCTTCAAACCTGGTTCCAGCCAGGTTTGGCCAGCACAGCTAAAGGGTCTGAAGGTGGCTTTAGGGCTCACAGTTATCCAAGGATGGTCAGGATGCCAAGAGCCAAGGTGGTCCAAGGTACCCAGGTAGAGAGAGTGAGCTTGAGATGCTGTCCACCAGATCCCAAACCCCTCCTCCACTTGGTGCAACTCTGCAGGTCTTGTCCACTTGCTGAAAGCCTCCACCTCTCAGGATCCCAGGGAATCAGGATGCAGGTTTTTCCTTAACTCTGAGATCTCCCAGGGCTAGCAACAGTTTGTGCCAACCACTAATGGAGTCTCTCTCAGAGCACAAGCAACTTCCTGCTCCTTCATTCCATCTTGGAATCCTCCAGCCCTTCCTGCTAGGTCCAACACTATTGCTAAATAAATTACTAAATAAACCCTCACAACACCCTGGAAGCATTCAATAAGCCTTTGTTAGCAAGGTATCATGTAAGGCTTGGGGCTACAAAAATACATGCCCTCCAGGAATTTATATTATGCTATAAAAATTATTGTAAGGAGTATTACTTGCACACAGTCGATCTAAGTATTTCTAGTATGGCTGGGAAGTAGGCAGAACAGGAAGACATTAGAGGTGAGCTCAAGCAATTCTTCCTTCCCCATCCCTTCCAATCACTTTCCTTTATCCTCTTTTTGCTCCCCACCATTGCCCTTTGGTCTTAACCAGACTAGTTCCTTTATACATTGTGTTCATTCCCATGTTTAAAGATCTCTAGGCTCATAAGATAAGAAATCAAGGTAATAAGGGGCAACCACGACTCTAGTGTTACTGGAGGTCTTGACTGGCAGTTATGCCCTCTGCCAGATTTGGGGACCAAAGACAGAGATGCTATTAGATTCCTAAGAAACATGAGACTAAGACTGGGTCAGCTGCTGCCCCTCTAAATAAGAAATTGTACCCTTTCCTTGTGAATGGGAAGTCAAATTGGAAAGACCAAGAACCTCAGGCTCCAGATGAGAAAAAAAAATGGAAAAAAAGAAGCAACCAGCTTTTCCCTTTCGTAGGCAAGTAGGATTGTACAAACTCTCCTTTCCCCTCCTTCTTCCTAGCAATAACCTTATACAAGAGTGTTATACTCTTGAGAGACAGCGTAGCAGAGTGGGAAAAGGGATGGATATGGAATCAAAGACTTGAGTTTGAATTCTGAAACTCCTATCTGGTTGACTTTGAACAAGTCATTTAACTAACTTAAACCTCAGTTTCCTAATCTGTAAAATGAAGAGATTAAGAGATGATGACCTCTAAGGTGCCTAAGAACTCTGAGCCCTAATTATCCTATGTTATCCTACTTATTCCAGGGATAAGTATGTTATAAGGCAGTGGTCCCCAAACTTTTTTGGTCTAATGCCCCCTTTCCAGAAAAAAATATTACTTAGCCCCCTGGAAATTAATTTTTAAAAAATTTTAATAGCAATTAATAGGAAAAATAAATGCACTTGTGACCATCACCGCCTCCCTGGATTGCTGCAGCACTCACCAGGGGGTGGCAGCACCCACTTTGGGAATCACTGGTAAATCCCATTACTCAAATATTTGTCCTAGAAACTGCTCACATTCTGCTGATTTGGGCTAATGAGTAAACACATCTAGACTGGTTGATAGTCCTTCACACTCAAGGTGCTAAGAGAAGGATAATTTTATATGGACTAAGGGAAAAGGGTAAATGAGAGGTGATTTTGGAGTTTGGACTCTTCAGTGAATGGCAGTTAGTTGGCACTGGGGGCAGAGGAAAAAAGAGGCCAAGAGAGAGAAGAAAGGTAAGGTTCAGGAGGTAGGAAGGGGACCCAGGAAGAGGAGTCTGAAAGGAATTAAGAAATAATGATGGGAGTGTGGCCCCAAAAGCAAAACCTAAAACAGAGGCACCTGAGATTGTTTGAAGCAAGTAAAAGGTTGACTTTTAGAGGAGACATAATAGTATTCAAGGCCACAAATCTGCACAATTTAACAAGAATTATGTTGAAAAAAATGTAGAGTTGATGTGGTCAGCTACAATGAACTAGGCTCTTGAGTAAGGAAGAACAATGGAAACCCATTTAATGAGAATTACGTTGTCTACAGTGGAAAATCTGCCATATTGGAGAGAGATGGCAGGTGGCGAACTCAACTAGGCCAAAGTGGTATGTATATATTTTGAATTTCCCCCAATAGACTATAAACTCCTTAAGAGTCAGAATTTCTTTTCTTTCTTCCTAAAAATCTGGGAAGACTTATATGAACTGATACAAAGCGAAGTGAGTAGAATTAGAAGAACAATTTTATATAGCAATAGTACTATTGTAAAGATAATCAACTTTGATTTGTATAACTCCTTTCTTTCTCCTCTTCATATGCCCCAGAACTCTATACCCTGCCTTGCTCTAAGTTGATGTTTAAAATTGTTTTCTACAAGAGCAGCTAGTAACATGATGGATAGAGAGCCAGGAATTGGAAGGACCTAAGTTCAAATATGACCTCAGACACTTCCTGGGTGACCCTGGAAAAGTTGCCACCCCTCGACTTAGAATTGATATGAATTGATACTAAGAAGCTAAGGGTTTTAGAAAGAAAAAAAAATTTTAATATTTGTTCCATTGGATAGTTAGGAGGGAAATGGAGCCTGGAACCTGGAACTGGTATTAGGGGTGGGTCCTTTAGAAATGAAGACAATAAGTCTGAGAAACCCTGAAGAGAAAAATAAGTATTCCTTGGCGACTAGCTTTCATAGGTGCACTTGATCTTACAGAGATGCTCTTCCCTTTACATATCCTCTCCACCTGGCACTGCTACATGCAGCCCACAATATTCCCGAGTATCACCTGAACCAGATTAAAATGTAATTGGGAAATATTTAACAAAATAAATAAAAATATAATGAAATAGACAATAGTAATATGTTTTGTTTTTCTAAGTGAAAGCCTACAGGGGTCCCTATGTAGATATGGGACTTACAGGAAGCCATGGGTTGATATCTCTGGAGTCTTGACTACCTACCTTTAAGGGAGACTGCAGTTTCTGCCCTGAGTGGAGCAAGAGAAATTACTATCAGGCGGGCCATTCTATTTTCCTTTGTGAAAGAGGCTATTGGACTAGGATTATATTTATTCTCCTAAATCTTTCAAAGTTGATTATCTTTACAATAGTGCTATTTATTACTATTTAAAATTGTTCCACTAATTGCTTGTCAGCTTCGGGAAGGGGAGGGAAGGGGGGTGGGAAAAATCATGAATCATGTAACCATGAAAAATATTCTAAACAAACTAAAAAAAATTGTTCCATTGATTCTACTCACTTCACTTTGAATCAGTTTATATAAGGCTTTTCTGAAACCATTCTTTTCATCATTTATTATAACACAGTAGTATTCCATTACATTATTCAGTCATTCTCCAAATTATGGGCATCCCCTCCACTTCTGATTCTTTGCTAACAAGGTAGTTTGGGGAGGCACGACACTAGCAGCAATGGAGAGAAGGCAGAGGAATCAGGAAAATTTGATGGATTCAAAGTACAAATTCAGTTTCTCTCTGTGTATGTCTTTCTTTTTCTCTGTGTGTCTCTCTTTCTCTCATTTTCCTTTCCTTTTATTTTTTTGTACATGGCTAATGTTGAATTTTATTTTCCAGAACTATGTATAGTATAATGGGTCTTGTTTTTGACTTCTCAATGAGTGGGAAAGACGAAAGGGCCAGAGAAAATTTGGAAATGAAAATAAAATTGAATTTATAAAATAAACACATCCATGAGAAACTGCCTTGTAATGCTTTTGTATTTCTTCTGAGTATAGCTATATACATATAGGTGTACATATTACTCATAAAGGTATGTAATATGTATATAGAGACAAATGTACTTGATATATTTTTTATATTTTTAATAGCTTAAAAATACACTGTGACTTTTAGATATATATGCCCACACATGTTTTCTTCCCTGCTCAAATATAGAGTTAGAGGGTAGAGTGTTTTGTGTATGTCAGTGTATCCTTTTCATCTGCATAGTACCTCTCACATAGTACATGCTGAATAAATCCTTGTTGATTAAATGATTCCAAGGTCGCTCCTCATTCTAAATGAAATCTGTGGTCTTGTGTAAGCCTAAGCAAACCTCTCTTAAGTTTAATTGCCATGAAAATGAAGGAAGAAAACCAGAAACTTGCCTCCCTCCTGCCTGACTAGGAAACCATGTGGAAGCAAGTAAATGAACTTATCATCTATTGATATTAGGATGTTGCTTTTTAGTGGAAATAAGTGCGTATATGTGCCACCCATTTAAGATAAGCATATCCATACGAGTTCTATAAATACATAGATAAGTGACTTGAGAGAAGGCTTTGATAGATATCTCTGGTATCTTGTCCACTCACTTCTAAGGGAGTCTGCAATTCCTGCCCTTCGTGGAGCAGGAGAAGGTACTCTCAAGCTGACCACTCTGTTTTCCTCTAAGAGAAGAACCAGCGGATTAGAATTATGTTATCTACTTCCCTAAATTCCACGCAGGGTTGATTCAGAACAAAAAGCCACTAACTTACTTGGTCATTATCTCTCTCTCTTTTTAAACCCTACTTTCTGTCTTAGTAACAACTCTAACACAGAAGGGTGGGAGCTAGATAAATAGGGTCACAGAGCCAGGAAGTATCTGAGGTCACATTTGAACCCAGGACCTCCATTCTGTCCATCTGGTTCTCAATTCACTGAGCCACTTAGCTGGCACCTGCATTATCTCTTAAAGAGGAGAAAAGATCACTCCTAGCTTGTACACTCTGGGTTGGCTCTTTCCTACCAAACACAGGTTACACAAAAGGTTATGACAAATAATGAATAGTGAGCGAAGCCATCTATTCAAGCAGATAGCAGTTGGAAATCAGAGATCTAGAAGTTTAGACTATATCAGAAAATATAAAAGAGCCAATGAGCACTTCAGATGGAAGTGTAATGATCTTGCTCAACCAATAGAAAGGCCTCAATCTCACTCAAGGATAAATTTCCCAGGGTCCTGAGAAAGACAAGATGGAAATCATTACATGTCTGCAAGAAAGTCTTTCTCTTCTTCCATGGAGTCTATCCTAAAGAGTGTGAAGAATCTCTCTCCTTGCCAAAGCTCCCACACCATCTCCATTCCTCTTGTAGGCACATAGCAGTACTCTTTCCACCAATGAGGAGTCTTACGTTAAAAAGCTCCAGCCTTGACTGGAAACCTGGCTTACATAAAGAAGGGCTTCCAGAGACCCAGATCTGAAATGATTAGCTAGGTAATCAAACTGACCAAGAACTCTCCAGTTTTCTCCTATCCTTTTTAAAGGGCTAAAACCTTAGAGCATAGGGGCTCTAATTAGAGCAGAGTCTTTTTGTGTTATAGTTGAAATGGTGCTGTATTTGGAATTCGAGTTACTTGGGTCGAAATCTAGCCTCTATCTCTTAATCCCTTTGACTTTGGAAAAAAATCACTCAATTTCTCCGAGTCTTTCCTTATCCAAGAAATGAGTGGATTGGCTATAATTATCTCTATGTCGTCATCTGGCTCTGAATCAGGTGTTTTTGTCCCTGGCTGTAGCTTCTCTTCGGAGACACCAACTGCAGAATACCTAAGGTAATAGGGAATTAGAGATGAGGTGGGGTTGGATGAAAATCATGACCTGGCTTAAGGTTCTACTTTGAACTGGGAAGAGCGGGCCAGATAGCTCACAAACTCCTTCCACTTAATATTATAACCGACATAGCCCATAAACAGTGGCTTGGAGGCACTGTTTATCACAGATCTATCATCTACAGATCAATGATAGGACTTGAACTCAGGTCTTGCTGATTCCAGGGCAAGTCCCTATTCGTTATACCATTTTGCCATTCATGCTGGATTCACTGTTTTTTCCTTCTTTCTGGCTAGCAGCAAATGCATCTCTTCTTTTTCAATTATTCTATGACCTCCCATAGCAGCTTTTAGGAAAGCAATGCTCTGTCACATGGGGCTAGCATGGTGAAAAGAAGCCCTAAAGCTATAAACTATAAGTTATCAAAAATAGGACAAGGAAGCAATTTTCCTCTTCAGTGGCTTTTAAGAATATCCTATATTCTGTGGAATTAGCAAAACTCTGAAATAAAGTGTGGCTTAACAGAAGGAAATAGAGGACTTTCCTCATGAAAACTTTTTTTTTAAAAAAAGTGGTATTAGTATAGTGTTCATGAGATCTCCACTAGCACATATCAGCGTTCAAGGTATTATACTGTACATAAATAATCCTTGAAAGATATGATTCCTGTCTAGGATTCTAGACACAGAGCATGAGTATTTTCCCTTCCCACTCACTCCCTTATACTGTTCAGCAGCCATCTATTCTGTTTCCTTAGCCTGTTATTCTCAGGCTCAATATATTGATCAACAGACATTAAGCACTTACTATATACTGGGCACTGGACTAAACACCGAGGATACAAAAGTGGTAAAAGATAGCTCCTGCCCTCAAGGAGTTTACAATCTAATACAGGAGATAACAAGCAGACAAATATATACAAACAAGCTATATAGAGGACAAATAGGAAATAATTAACAGTGGAAAGGCACCAGAATTAAGAGGAGGTCAAAGAGGACTTCCTGTCAAAAATGGGATTTTTATTAGGATATAAAGGAAGCCCCAGAATGCTTGAAAGTCAGGGAGCTTACTTAGTAATTCATCTGGGTCACTGTTTTTTAAATAGTTCTAATGTGAATTACACTTCCATTTGGGGCGAACTAGATGTTCTTTTTCTAAAGAGAGGTGGATTAATTCCAAGGACAGGAACATAATAATTTAGAAACTTAATCAAAGCACTATTTCAGCTGGCATCTGCACAGAAATGCATCTGCATTTGCACAGAGAAGGATGCTGAAGGGGTGGTTAGGAGAGGGGGGGAAAACTCAGTGATTTGTGATTCAATCTTCTTCCTTCTTACCCCCATTTAAGAATGTCCATTATTCATAAAGGTTTTGAACTGGATGAGGTTTTACTATGGCCAGAAAGTCAGGGGTGAATAATTTTTTTCTGTTATTGACATATACATAATAAACGCAGAAACTAGGAGAGCCAGGAGAGTGGAGAGCAACGATATTTTTTCTTTCTTAATCTTTGTTCTTGCTCAGCTTCACTTATTTGTCAAAGAAGATTTGGGAGGGAAATCTAACTTCCTAGATTCTCCATAGTTCCTTTATAATTTTTAGGAGAACCCCAACCCCAGGTAGATTATGAAAACATAGGATCAACATTCGTAGTTAAATAGGGGGTATAAGGAGTTTCTAACCCTGACTCAGATTGTTGTCTGGGATATTGGACCAATCAACATTGGACACAGATCCTCAGATGAATAGACTATACCTTAGCCTGAAGCAAGTTTTTGTGTGACTGCATTCAGCAAGGTATGATAGCCCAAAGCCTTGACCATCAACTCAATAACTGTCAGCATGCTCTTTTCAGGGAAAGGATGTCTATTCACCATGCCTAATGGGAGCAGAAGGCTACTAGATGACCCTAAAGGTCATAAGCCCTGTAGATAGTGTATAAGAGCAGCTCAGCCACCAAACATACCAGCAGAGGAAAGAGAAGAGACTTGACACAGTGGAGATATACAAAAGAAAATGCTAAGAAAGCAAAGGTTTCACATCCAGCAAAGAGCCAATAGGTGATGACTAGCGGAAAGAATGTGTTAAAACATCACAGTGTAGGAGTTGTAAGTTATCTTGACTAAAGGCAACTAGTTGGAGAGACTGATGGATCTGGAGTCAGGAAGACCTAAGTTCAAATATGGCTTCAGACATTTACTAGCTGTGCAACCTTGAGCAAGTCACTTAGCCTCTATTTGCCTCAGTTTCCTCAGTTGTAAAATGGATATAATAACAGCACTTACCTTGAAGGATTGTTGTGAAAATGTAATGAGAGAATATTTGTAAAGTACTTAGCACAGTGCCTGGCATATAATAGGTACTATATAAATGCTTTTTTCCTTTTTCCTTCCCTTCCCATATATGCCCTGCCTAAACCTGTTGCTTCTATGTTTGCCTTCTGTGCTCTTAGGACACATGGGATCTGCTATGTATCTCTTCATATATGTTCCTTTAACACATTTTCCACACACATGTACATCCTTTGCTACCTTCTTCCCAAACTGAAAAATCGCTTCCTCAAAAAGAACTTTACTTACATTTAATCAAATAACAAATATAATTATATTTTATTCTGATCTAATGTGGTCTTTGGATGACTGGTAGAGGTAAATGAATTAGTAGGGGCTTGAGAGCTTTGGTTTTGAATGGATCCTGACACACAGAGTGCTTCAAACCTGACTTCACTTGTCTGGGAGCTTTTTGGTGAGAACAGATGCTCTAGGCACTCTAATAAGTACATATATAGTTCCTGGGTACTTTCTTTTTTAAAAATGATGCATTCACTTGTTTTACATATAGCTTTGTGATTTCAAGTTACTCCCTCATCTGCAAAATAAAGTTATTCGACTGGATGGTCCATCAAAGAAAATATGATGATGTTATCATCTAAGCTATCCTCTTACCTTTTAGTCTTAAGTAATATATTCTCTCTTTTTCCTTTCTTTACTCTTTTTTGGTATAAAGTAATGGATAAAAACCACCATGAGGTTTTAATGCCATATCAGTCATTTCTCTATTAGTTGCTAGGATTCTTTTAAGGATACATCTTCACTACATTACTTATGCTCCCCATTATCCATGAAATTCTCGTGATCTTTGCCACGGGGGATGGAAGAAGAGCACATACTTCAAAAGTAAAAGAGAAAAAATGGAGGAAAAAGTGGAAATGTAGACATATTAGAATGTTTTAAAAATTATTACTTTCATCTCTAGCTTCCTTTCTTTCAATATATCAACTTGTTCAATGAAACAGAAATAGAAGTATTGAGTTCTAGAAACATTTTAGTTAAGAAAAAACTATGTATCGATGCTGACATTGAAGAAAATTAATATTAAATTATATTGCTGATTAGTAATATTTCTATGGGAAATCATTCATTTTTCCCAAGCTGCTTGACCTTCTGAGGTCAGACTGAAATATTCTAGCCCAATGATGGTGAGACTTTTAGGGACCAAGAGCCCAAACCGAAACCCTCATGCTGCATGTGAGCCAACACCTTACTCCAAACATGGGAGAAGGAAGTGCTCCCATTGGATTGCTGAGCAGAGAAGCAGGTAATGTGAAAACAATGTCCTCAGGCATGGTGGAGAGGGGGAAGGGAGCAGTCCCCTCTGGCATGCATGCCAGAGATTCACCAACATAGGTCTAGACTTTAAGCCTGGGCTGAACCTCATAAGCTCTCTTGATATTAAATTTCTTAATATGTCAGAAAAGGGCACATCATCAACACTTCTCCAATTGGTAAACATTGACACTTTTGAAAGTAAGGTGGGTCTTGTGTCTCTCAGGTGTTCTAGTGTTACTGCTATGCTTTTCCTTCTCTGATTTCTCTCCCAAGAATGTTCTTCCCTCTTCCCAGGTAATCCCTCTTCATTCTTTAGTGTGTTCCAGAAGAGCTGAGCATAGATTTCCCTCTCCTCCTCCCCCACTTGATGCTTATTATCTTCATGCCAAACCACTTCACTTCTTTCAACCTCAGTTTCCTGATTGGGTAAAACGAAGAGGTTGGACTAGGTAGTTAAGAAAAACTTTCCTCCTCTAGAATCTATAGAAACAGTTATGGGAAGAAAGGAATAGAATGTAGCAGAGGCTTTTTAACTTTTTGTATTCATGACTTCAGCCCTAGCACAGTATGAAGGTACACACACACACACACACACACACACACACACACACACACACATATGACTCTTAATATGTGATTATTGATCGACTGATGAGCACTCTCTAACATAGAGTAATCACAATTAGGTTTGAAATAATTTTAAGAGTATTTCCCCCTTGATCATCAGTTTTTGCCAGCTAAGTCTTTACCTATTTTTGTTTTCATCTGTGTAATATAATTCCAGGTATTAGCCTCTTTCCTGATCAATAGATTACTCTGACATTGTGGAAAATAAAATTTATGTTCAATTGTTTCTATAGCAACCATCTGAATTCCAGCTGCTTACTTGAAAGACATTTTTAATACCTTTGCTTCTTTCTATTGTTCCATATTTCATAAGAGATTTAAAGGAGTTTTCAGAGTGATTTTGACTGCACACAATTTTTGCCAGTCATACCGACTTTAGAAAGCACCCCTCCATGATCTCCTTTCTCTGCTACCCCACCCAGATAGGATTCTTTTGGACTCATTTTTACTACTGAGTCCATCAGCCAAGAAGAAAACCTAGTGCTGGTTTGCTTATATCAGAGTTGCCAGTGATGTGGTTCTAATGCCAGGCCATAGACTTTATTAAACAAAATGATTCAAATAGACATATATTTGCTATGAAGCTTCATCAGTCAAGAGAACATGTATGGAATACATACACATACATGGGCACATATATATGCATAGATATATTGAGCACATATGTGTAATACTATCCCCAAAGTCTTAGAACTGTTTTAAGCTTTAGTAACTTTAGGAGTATAAGTGCTACAAACTTAGGGAAAGTAACATTCAAAAGGTTAATGACTTAACATTTTTAAATTCTGGTAGGTTTCTTATTTAAATTCAATGTGTTGAATTTAAATAATAGTTACAAGCACTGTTTTGTGCTAGGTGCTTTTCAAGTTGATTTTTACATTTTAGAAAAACTTTTGCCAGTTCCTGCTGAATGACTGAAAGAATTGTATTTTTATTCTAGCCTTAAGATTATCTAAAGAATGGGATTTTGATGAATTCATGTCAATTTTGATGTGACACCACAAGGAAAAAATCTAATGGAAATAGATCATCAGGTGACCATGGTGGCCCAAAGCACTCATCTCCAACGATCTACTTGTCTGAGAAAGTGTCAATTCAGAAAATGTTGTATTCACAATGAATAGTGGCAGAGTGCGCCATCTTGTTAAAATGAAAATTTTTTAAATTCAAAAATTGCAAAATTAACTGACTATAAGACAAGCTTAAATAAGCTTTCAAGTGATGTCTTTTTAAAGTTTGTAGCATTTATACTTCTCGAACTTCTTGTTATTGAGTCATTTGAATTGTCTGACTCTTTATGATCCCATTTGGGGTTTTCTTGGCAAAGATTCTGGAGTGGATTGCCCTTGCATTCTCCAGCTCATTTTACAGATAAGGAAACTGAGTCAGAATTAAGCAACTTGTCCAAGATCACACAGCTAGTAAGTGTCCAAAGCTGTATTTGAACACACTAAGAGGAGTCTTCCTGACTCCAGGCACTACACTCTATCTACTATACCAACAAACTTTCTCAAGTTATTAAAGCTAAAAACTGCACTAAGACTTTTGGGATGCCAAAAATGTCTATTTTTAATAAAAAAAATTATTTTGCCTAGGTCTCTGATTTCATTAACATAGGGAACTTCTGGTGAGGAAACTTTCTCTAGAAATACAGATCCCAGACTGTTCTGAACTTAGTCTTAGAAGGGAATGAATCTACCTGCTAGCCCAAGATTCCTTTCCCTTATGTACTCCAAGTCAGTGTCTCTAGTAGCAGAATTCGAGAGGCTGATTATGTCAGGAAATAAGGTTTAGTGGTAAAAGCCTAGAATTCAATTTAGTTCCTTCAAACTTAATTTTTCCTACCTATAAATAGAATGAGAAAACTTGAAAGTTGAAAGGGTCATCTAGTGATCACCTAGTCCATGAAAGGAAGCCTCACAATGAACATACCAGATTAGTGGTCTTCCAGCCTCTAGGGGGGGACCTCAAAAGAGCAGGAGCCCAACACCTCTCAAGGCAGCCTACTACACTTTTGGACAGCTCTAATTGTTAGGAAGTTTACCATGAAATTGAATCTAATCTTTTATTTGGTAACTTGTACCCATTGCTCCTACTTCTGCTATTTAGGATCAAAAAATGAATATGGTTCTTCCTCCACATGATAGTCCATCAAACACTTAAAGGCAGCTACCATTTCTACCTTGGATTTCTCTTCTATAGATAAAATACATCCAACTTCCTTCAACTAATTTCTCTAGTGCTAGATATAGTTGGATATTCTCTGGCTTACTAATAATGCCTTTTGAAAAACTTGCCTAGAATTGAACACAATGATGTTCCAGATAAGGTCTACAGATGATGGGTATCTACTGGGTCTATTGTGTCCCTATTCCTGGAAGTTATGTCTCTGTTAATGAGGTCAAGATCATACTTGCTTTTGGCTGCTACACCACACTATTGATTAATATTGAGCTCAGATCCTTTTTATTCATTTTATTTTTATTTTTTAAAACCCTTACCTTCAGGATTTCCGGGTTAAGATGGCGGCAGAGTAAAAACAGCTGCTTAACCTCTCCTAACTCACACATACAGGACTCCTCAAGCAGACATAAAAACAAATCCAGACGAACGAAGGGACCCAAAAACAGGGCACAGCATTGAAGGTATGTGGGATCGGGGCATTTCTATGCTATAAGAGGGGTGAAACAGCTCTCACTAAAACGCGGGCTGAGCAACCCCCTCCCCCACCCCATACCACCAAAGCCAGCGCAAAAGACTTAGAGCAAGTTTGGGGCATCCATTAAGTCTTTGGCAGCTACCTGGGGTCACCAGGGCCTGCTCCTGAGAGCAGCAAGACTTAAGACCTCAAGAGGCTACAGAACGCTCAGACTTTGAACTCAGACCCTGAGCTCAGGTGTGATCGCAGCTGCTGTAGTATGGAGAAGGGGTTATATAGTTTTTTCTAGCTTTGGCTGAGTTCTAAATCAGTTAGGGTTTGGAATCTTGAGGAAAAGACAGTTGATTAGGGTCTCCCATGGAGGAAGGTTGTCTGATCAGCTGAGCTGCCTCCTTACCTAGCTGTAGTATTGAAATTTAGCCTAGCTTTGATATATTTACTTAAGAAATTATTATTTTGTATAAACCCTTTATATCTTCCTTCCCTAATATTATTTCCTACCTTCCCTCCCTTACCTTATATGTCTGTGGAGTTAATAAGGAGAGCAATTAGAGAGGAGTTCAAAATCTGTGATGGGTTAATTGTTATTTGACAATATTAGATATAGTGAAACTAGTCAATCATCATTTATTCCCTTTAGATAGCAATAGCATTTGTAAGTTGAGTTAAAGGCTGGTCCTTACTCAGACTCCATCTTTGCCTCCCTTCCCCCACCTGAGGTTCCTGAGACAACTGTTAGGGCTTTCCTTCAATCCACTTTCCTGACAAATCATCCTCTAAAGATAATAAACCCTTTTGTGTTTTCAACAGAACTATTAGTATAATTTGTCTGTTAGTTATCAAGAGAGGGAAGAAGAGGGAAAGAACCAACATACTCTGGGCTTGAAGGGAAGCCGGGTATCCATCTTGGAGGAAGGTGTAACTTCAAAACAAGTCCCTTCCTGTGAAATTAACTAAACCATGTTTGTTAATTTCAGTTTAGTCTATTTCCCTCTGCCTGTGTTTGAGTCTAAGTCCCAGTCTGTAAAGCCTGCTGTTTGTCTATTTAGTTTAATTTCTCCTTTCCCTGAAGATCTCTGTTTCCCTTCTGTGTTATACTCCTGACTTCAGCCCTATTATATTCTGAAACTCCTTAATCCCAGCCTACCTGTAACCTAGATTACTCACTTAGCAAGTCTCTGACAACTTTCTTTCAAATTCCCTTATCCCATACACCTTTCCTCAAATTATCCCCATAACACTGCAGACACAGATCCTGAACGCAGGCGTGGACCTTGGGTGGGGACCCAGTGGAGAGGGGTGCATGACTGTGGAAGCAGCACCCTGAGACTGTTAAAGAAGCTTCGGGGGCAGAGGAACAAGCAAGGGGACCACCAGGAGGCTTGACCCTGAGAACAACCAGACCTCAGAAGCCTAAAGAGTGCAGACAGACCCTGGGTGTGAGGATAAACCTGAGAGGGCGCTGGGCTAACAATGGCAAGCCAGAGACAAGAACCCCAGAAGAGAAAGATCAAGAAGAAATCCTTAACACTCAACAAATTTTACACAGAAAAAATCCAGACAACAGAGCAAACAGCAGAGGAGAACAAATAAGTAATCATATCCAAACCTTCCCAAAAAAATGAAAACTGGTCACAAGCTCTTGAAGAGTTCAAATCTGAGATTATGAGAAAGATGGTAGAGAACTGAGAAGAAAATAAAAGGAAGAGAGCATTAAGAGGTAATATTTAAACCTTACTCTCAGTGGAATTAACCCTGAGAGGGAAGAGTAGCTATATCCATTGACATATAAAACTCTATCTAACCCTACTGAGAAAGTCAGAAGGGATAAACCAAGGGGAGCAGAGGAGTGGGGAGGCCAAAAAAAGAAGGGAAGGAGAAGGGAGAAGGAATTCATTAGGCCTTAAAAATAAAAAGAAGGGAACAACAAGGGAGGGGGTAGAAAGGATAGTAAATCAAGGGAGGGGACAAGGGTTTAAAACAAATCACTGGTTTAAAAGGAAATAGCCTAAGAAGAAGGGGTAGAACTAAAAGAGGATACCAAAATGTTGGGGAATACACAACTGATAATTATAACTCTGAATGTGAATGGGATGATTGATTATACTAAATTAAAAAGCTTTTGTACAAACAAAAATAATGCAACCAAAATCAGAAGGGAAGCAACAAATTGGGAAAAAATCTTTGTAACAAAAAACTCTGACAGGGGTCTGATTACTCAAATGTACAAGGAGTTAAATCAATTGTATAAAAATCAAGCCATTCCCCAATCAATAAATGGGCAAGGGACATGAATAGGCAATTTTCAGATAAAAAAATCAAAACTATCAATAAGCAAATGAGAAAGAGCTCTAAATCTCTAATAATTAGAGAAATGCAAATAAAACAACGTTGAAGTATCACCTCACACCTAGCAGATTGGCTAAAATGAAAGAAGGGGAGAGTAATGAATGTTGGAGGGGATGTGGCCAAATTGGGGCATTAATGCATTGCTGGTGGAGTTGTGAACTGATCCAACCATTCTGGATGGCAATTTGGAACTATGCTCAAAGGACTATAAAAGATTGCCTGCCCTTTGATCCAGCCATACCATTGTTGGGTTTGTACCCCAAAGAGATCATAGATAAACAGACTTGTACGAAAATATTTGTAGCTGCGCTTTTTGTGGTGGCAAAGAACTGGAAAGGGAGGGTATGCCCTTCTATTGAGGAATGGCTGAACAAACTGTGGTATATGCGGGTGATGGAATACTATTGTGCTCAAAGGAATAATAAACTGGAGGAATTCCATGTGAACTGGAAAATCCTCCAGGAATTGGCGCAGAGTGAAAGGAGCAGAGCCAGAAGAACATTGTACACAGAGACCAATACATTGTGGTAAAATTGAATGTAATGGACTTCTGTACTAGCAGCAATGCAATGACCCAGGACAGTTCTGAGGGATTTATGGTAAAGTACGCTACCCACATTCAGAGGAAGAACTACAGGAGAGGAAACACAGAAGAAAAGCAACTGCTTGAACACATGGGTTGAGGCAGACATGATTGGGGATGTAGACTTGAAACTACCACATCAATGCAACTATCAACAATTTGGAAATAGGTCTTGATCAATGACACATGTTAAAACCAGGGGAAATGCGCATTGGCTATGGGTGGGGGGAGGTTGAGGGGTGAAGGGGAAAGTGAGAACATGAATCGTGTAACCATGATAACTTTTCTAAAAAATAAAAATTATTAAAAAAAAATCCTTACCTTCTGTCTTAGTAATAATTCTAAGACAGAAGAGTAGTAAGGAGAAGGCAATTGGGGTTAATTGACTTGTACAAAGTCATAGAACTAAGCAATGTCTGAACAACAAGGGACTTGTTGAACCCAAGTCCTCCTCACTCCAGGCCTGATGCTTTATTCCCTGTGCTACCTACCTGTCCCTCGTATCCTTTTTAAATCTAATAATATGATTTGATAAGAATAAATATAAAATCTTTCACTTTGGTATAAAAATCCCAATTTCACAACATAAGATGGGGGAGTGATGAAGGGACAACCATTCTAAAAAGGATCTATGCAAGTCATTGTTAAAAATGGAGAGGGTCAAGATACCTGGTATAATCCAGTGGGGACCTCTTTCCACAATGACGTTGAATCACAATTATTCTTAGTCCACTCAAAATCAGTTTTGAATCCATCATGTTATATTAATGTTTAATGCATAATGCCATTTTATTCACAAGAATAGTATAAGATACATTATCAGAAGCTTTGCTAAAACTTAGGCAATTACCATCTCCCTCAATTATTAACCTTGTCAAAAAAAATAGAAACGAAGTTAACATTCATTTGTACAGTTTATTGAGAATTTGTATGAAAATTGGTGCATAACCCTATGATGAAGAATCTACCATGTTGGCTGAGAAAATGATGTTTTCCCTCAATATAGTCTTTTAAAATTATTCAGGGGCTAATTGTGTATTTTCTGCATTAATTCATTGTCTTTTTTCCTTCTTTTCCATTCTAGTGCTTATTAGTAGAGTATACAGAGAAAGAAAAATATAAAAATAAAAAATCAGTACATTTTCTATTAGCTTCAATGGTAAAATGGTGGTGGAAAAATGGTTATGTATCATCAAACTACCTGATCTGACCTCCTGTATGCAACTATGGTACTCAATTTCTTCTTTTCTGTTTCTCCTCCTCTTTCCCTTTCCTTTCTTCTGAATTCCCTCCAATCCTGCTGTACCCACTCCCTACCACTTTCCACATTCAGCCCATCAGACATCATTTCCATTGCCATGAGAAGGGAAAGGAATGGGGTGGGGATAAGATAGTAGTTCCAGTGAAAATTCAGAGTGACTGAACTCAGACTTGGAAGAAGGATGGAAGTGAAACCTAGCTGAGCCTTTCAAGGAAACTCACTTTATATTGACTGGCTGGTGCACTGGCTCCAGTGGGATTCCAGAGATTATATTTAGTCTCAGAAGGATTTGTTGTGAAAGGAATTACAAAGAAAAACATTCATGTGCCATATCCAAAATGTTTTTCTCAGATTCTTGCCACTGTATACCAACTTTTCCATAACTTATACAAAGAACAAGCATAACCCCAAAGATCTCATTCCATATTCTACTCCTTTGCAGGGCTAGTGTTCTCCAGACCCTCTACCCCATATATACATACATAATCTAATATGTACATTACATATATTTTTCATTGTATTGATTGGTTTGGCTGATTTCACTCCCTTTCCTTCTGTCTCCCACCCCTCCTCCCTATTTCATTCCCTCTCTCTCATTTTCTCTCTTTCTCTTCCTATCTCTCCCTTTCTGTTCCTTTCTCTCTCAAATTCTTTCCCCTTCTTTCTTTCCCAGACTCCTTCATTCTTTCTCTTGCTCTGTATTTAAAATATCATTCATTATACATAATAGTTCTCTGGTACAGGGGAAGGAGAAGAATATTTTACAGGAGAAATTTTGGTGATATGATATAAAAAACAAGAGGTTTAAATAAATGTTTTTTAAAAATTTAATGCAAAGTAAGTAACACAGAATCAGACCTCATACTATCCATTTCCTAAACCTCTAGATAAATCTCTAGACTAGAAATAAAAAAAAACTATTCTCAAAAATCATTTTTCTTGACCTACTATCCACTTCCTAAATCCATTTTTCTCTTCTGAATTCCCTAATTTTAGTAATCAGTAGCCATGGAAACATTACCTGTGCCCCTAAGGTCTACAGAGATTTTTGTTTTGTTTTGTTTATTGAAGTCTTCATAATTCTTAATAATGAGACTTCTGGGCTGAGATGGCTGCAGTGTAGAGGGAACTTCACAACCCTTCCTACTACCAATCAACAAAGTGTCTCAAAAGGACAAAAAACAAAAACAAAAAAAAATAAGAAGAGGAAAGGGGCTGTACTATAGTGCACAGCCTTGAAGGTAGGCAGGGTTTGGGCATTTCCACACTATAAGGGGGTAAAATTACACCTACCAAAGTGAGAGCTGATCACCCCCACACATACCACCTACCATGCCAGAGTTAGAGCTAAGGCTAGGGCAATCTCTAAATTCTTGGGAGCTGGCTGAAGGCACCACAATCTTACCCCTGAGGACAGTGCAAAGCCTTGGCTGTGAGACTTGAGACCCATGGTTCACCTGAGCAGAGATAGCACAGAGACAAGCTGCCACCATGGAGACTGGAAAAAAAAGCCTCAGGGCAAAAATCGGCTCTGTAGGTCAGTACACACAGTGCTGCCTGCTCTTCTCACTCAGACTTCTGGTTGAGAAGGGAAGATAAAACTAACACAGCAATGGCGACCAACACCCAAGGACTACAATCTACAAATACCAAAAAAAGTAAGATACAACAGAGAAAGCCTCTGACATTCATTGGATAACTTCTGTGGAGAAAAGGAACAGAGTACAGAGATGACAGCAAAGAGTGACAACAAGCAAACACACTTATCTTTCCCAAAATAAATGGAAATTGGTTACAAGCTCTCAAGAAACTCAAATTGGAGTTCAAGAACCAAGTAAGAAAGATGGAGGAACAATGGGATAAAAATGTGGGAGAAAGAAATGCAAGTGATTGAAAAGGAAAATAACAGTTTGAAAGACAGAATCTCCCACTTGGAAAAAGAGACACAGAAACCACATGAAATAATAAGCAAATTGGAGATCAGAATTGACCTCCTGGAAGCCATGAAAAGCAGATTAGACCAAATCAAAAAGGAAAATCAAAAGATCATAGCTGAAAACAAGTCTTTAAAGACTAGAATTGGGCAAGTAGAAGTTAATGATCTCACAAGACAGCAAGAATTAATAAAGCAAAGACAAAAGAACAACAAAATAGAAGGAAACATGAAATATCTCATTGAGAAACATGACAGACCTGGAAAACAGGTCCATGAGAGACAATTTGAGAATCATAGGTCTACCTGAAAACCTAGAAAAAACAGAAGCCTGGACATCATATTACAAGAAATTATCCAAGAAAATTGCCCTGATATTCTTGAACAAGAGGGCAAAATAGACATTGAAAGAGTCTATAGATCTATAGATCATTCTCTATATTAAATCCTCAAAAGACAACCCCCAGAAATGTAATTGCCAAATTCAAGAGCTTCCAAGCCAAGGAGAAAATATTGTAAGCCAGAAAGAGACAATTCAAATATCAAGGAGCCCCAGTCAGAATTACACAGGATCTGGCAGCTTCCACACTAAAGGACCTCAAGGTTTGGAATATGATATTCGGAAAGACAAGAAAATTGGGTCTCCAACCAAGGATCACCTACCCATCAAAACTGGTTATATAATTCCAGAGGAAAGTATGGGCATTTAACATAATTCTTAACAATGTTTTCCAGGTTCCTTGTAGATTTTCCATCACATCCTGGATATATACCTTAAAAAGAGAATTCTATTTTGTGTTATGAATTTTAGATTTAAAAAAATCTGCTTTGGTTTCCATTAGCATAGACATATCAACTACCACTATCTGTCTCTTTTTGCTCTGACCTCTCATATTGGTCTTTTCATTATCCTTTAAGTCATTTGCAAAATTGATTCTCTAAGATAATACTGTCCTCCCATGATTTGTGGTCATATAGCATCACCAAGAGGGTATTAGTAATAAAAAGATAGACATTGGTAATAGGAAGCAGCTTGGCATCTATCAATGAATACTTTGTGTTATTTTTCAAATGCAATCCAGTCAATTCTCATTTCTCTTCAATTCTGCCTCATACTCATTGTCCATATTCAATATTTCTTCCAATATCTGTATGGATAAACTAGATTATTTGTTTACTCAAGATCCTGCTGCAGTTTTCACTGAGTGAGGGGTGGATGTGGGGAGTTTTTTTGCCCTTAGAGAAATTTGAAGCAAAGATATATTTAAAAATCTTTTATTTTTATTGTCATATAAAACCCACTTCCATATTGGTCATTGTCATAAGAATAAAGTCATATAGAACCCAAACCCCAAAATAAAACCATAAATACATTGATGTGAAAGATGACTCCAACAGTTCTTTCTCTGGAGGTAGATAGCATTCCCCGTCATAAGTCTTTCAGGATTGTCCCCGATCATTGCATTGCCAAGAGTAACCAAGTTTTCATAGATAATCATTCTATAATATTGGCTCTCAGTTCTGTTTATTTTGCTCTGCATCAATTCCTGCATATCTTTCTAGCTTTCCTCCTTTCGTATAGCATGATAGTATGTAATCACCAACATATGTCACAATTTGTTTAGCCATTTCCCAATTGTTAGACATCTCCTCAATTACAAAGATATTTTTTAAGCAATAGTTTTTGTTCTTGTCCTAGCTACATTGATTTTTGTTAATGACAATAGTTTTGAATCTCACATAATAGAAATGATTTCCTCTATTCTTTGATTGGTTAAGAATTCTCCCCTCAGTCATAGATGCAAAAGGTATCTTTTACTATAATATGATTTTTATGTTAATTTTATATTCTTATTTTTAGTTTATTATAATTCATTGAGTATGATATTGGCTAACCCCTATTTTCTACCAAATTGTTTTCCAATTTTCCCACCCAGTTTTGTCAAAATAGAAAGTTATTTTCTCAAATAGTTTATGTTTTTGAGTTGATCAAAGTGTTATTGAGTTTCAATTGTTTCTGTTTCTTGTTTAACTAGTCTGTTTCACTGAACTACTTCTGAATTTGCTAATAAGTAGGAGGTAGTTTTAATGTGCACTATACTAGAATATAATTTGATATCTGGAAGTACAATGCCCACTTCATTCTTACCTCTTTTTCATGTTTATTTCCCTCAATATTCTAGGTCTTTCATTGTTCCAAATGAATGTGCTATTATTTGTCTAGCACTATATAACCTTTAATAGTTTAATTGGTACAGCATTAAACCTATACATTAATTCTGAGTCATCATTTGTACTATATTGGCATGGCGTAACCATGAGGAAGGAAAATCTCTCCCAAAATTTGTCACTCTTAGTTTTTGTTAATCTAAATCTGATTTCATTGATATATGGAACATGCAGGTGAGGAAATTCTCTACTAATGCAATTCTCTCTCCCCCCCCCCCTTTTTATATCTTGAGTGTATGTTGTTAGATTGATTCCCAGATAATTTATGGATTTTAAAATTCTTTATATTGGATTTTCCCTTTCCAGCATTTCCTACTGACTTTTGTTGAAATATAAATGATTTTTGTGGAATTGAAAACATTTCTTTTTTTTTTTTTAATCCTTACCTTCAGTCAGAATCAATACTATGTATATGTTGCAAGGCAGAAGAGCAGTAAGAGTTAGGTAGGTCATATTTGGCCTTCCATCTCTAGGGCTGGCTCTCAATCCACTGAGTCACAATAGCTGCCCCATGTAACCAGTTCTTAACTTAAACTATTGATCAACTTGGTTTCTTTACTGATTCTTTAGGGCTTTCTAATTTAATCCATGAAAGAGTATTCAAATCACTTTAAATAAACGTCTAAGATGCATCTAGTTGAAAGAGAGGATGTCCATTTTTTTTTTTTTTTAAATTCTTCCCTTCTGTCTTAGAACCAGTACTGGGTATTGGTTCTGAGACAGAAGAGCAGTAAGGGCTAATCAATGGTGGTTTAGTGATTTTCCCAGCATTGCACAGCTAGGAAGTATCTGAGATCAGATTTGAACCCAGGGCTTCCCATCTTCAGACCTGGCTCTCTATTCACTGAGCTACCTAGCTGACACCAACAGTAGACATTTTTTTTAAACCCTTACTTTCTGTCTTAGTAACAAATCTAAGACTGAAGGGCAAGAGTTAGATAAATGAAAGTAAATAACTTGTCCACAATCACACAGCTAGGAAGTGTCTGAGCCTCGATTTGAACTCTATCTACTGTATCACCCAGTTGCTCCAAGGATTTCAGTTGTTATTACTTTCTGACCCATTGTTAGTCAATCTGCAATTGCTGAAACAAGAGACCCAAGAATGGAAGCCAATTTTTTTTTCTATTTCTGTATAGTCAAAGAATTCATCACCTCATGGTGATGTGATGTTTCAAAAAGTATTAATAAGTCAATAAATATTTATTAAGGACTTATATTGGGTACTTTTTTAAGCATTTGGTATACAAAAAAGGGCAAAAAACTATCTATATTTAACTAGATTGGTCTCTGGACAACAAAGTCTTTCACTGGGATTATATTTGAAGATGTCTTCAGCTTGGTAGAATCTACTAGAACTCCCACTTTACTGGCTTGAGAGCTGAGGCTCACCTCCATGGTCATGGCTCACACGTGTGGGCACTCGGATGGTAAGGATTGCTTTTTCCCCTTCCCCTAAAGAGTTCATTTCCTTATGGTCATCTCTGCCACTAAATTACAAAATGAATAAAATTACAATATAACATGGGCAATGTTAATTTGTGTTTTTCTAAATAAATATGTCACCCTTAGGAATTGTTTATAATTGAGATATGACACCACTGGTCAAGAGCACCACCAAGTGTGCTCTCTGTGTAACTTCTGTGTGTATTCAACATGCTGGCCCAGGACTTTCCAGAGTGGCATGTCCACATCAAAGAAGATTCTGTGCTCTATGAGCAAAGCAGAATTGTAGTAGTTCAAAAGAAATGTGTGATCTGCAAATTTAGACTTCTCCACCCTAAATGTTCATATGAACTATGTGTGTTTGATCTGTGGTAGAGCTTTCCTTGCTCATATTGTTCTGATTGGCCACAGTGGGACACACTGTACATTGATCCTGATATAGTGATGCCATTTTGATCATCTTTGAATAAAAAGGACAGCAACCTTTTAACTGGTAGTTGTCTGCTATTTCTGTCTCCTCCTTTTTATTCATTTTTATTTTTTAAAAAACTCATGCCTTCGCTCTTCAAATTGATACTAAGTATTGGTTCCAAGGCAGAAGAGCAGTAAGGGCTATGCAATGGGGGTTAAGTGACTTGCCCAGGGTCACACAGCTGGGAAGTGTCTGAGGCCAGATTTGAACCTAGGACCTCCTATCTCTAGGCTTGGCTCTCTATACATTGGGTCACCTCACTGCCCCTGTCTCCTCCTTCTGAAAGGCCAAAATTGCATAATCCTGACCAAATGTTTCATTTTTAATGAGTCAGCAGACACTCAGGGTACTAGCCATATAAGATGTCAGTGGGAATGTTCACTCCTTGTATGGGGAGATGTCAAGTCCAGAACAAAGGCACATCCTTTGACCTTTGTAAGTTGTCCAGGGCATTTTTCAGTCATACTTCATTAGGTATGAGTGGAGATAGTTGTAATAATTTCATAATTTTGTAAGGTAGCACTATGCGAAGTGGGCTCTAAAGCCTGGGTGGGAATTCAATGTAGGGGAGGTAGGGAGGATATTCCAACAGTTTAAGGCATGAATGGAGAAAGGTAAACATCACAGAATCTCAGAATTACATTGCTGGTGGAGTTGTGAACTGATCCAATCATTGTGGAAGGCAATTTGGAACTATTTTCAAAGAGCTCTAAAAGAATGCCTGCCCTTCGACCCAGCCATACCATTGCTGGCTTTGTACCCCAAAGAGATCATAGATAAACAGACTTGTACAAAAATATTTATAGCTGTGCTTTTTGTAGTGGCAAGAAACTGGAAAATGATGGTATGCCCTTCAATTGGGGAATGGCTGAACAAACTGTGGTATATGCTGGTGATGGAATACTATTGTGCTCAAAGGAATAATAAACTGGAGGAATTCCATGTGAACTGGAAAGACTTGGTGCAGAGTGAAAGGAGCAGAGCCAGAAGAACATTGTACACAGAGACTGATACACTGTGGTAAAATAGAATGTAATGGACTTCTGTACCAGCAGCAATGCAATGACCCAGGACAATTCTGAGGTATTTATGGAAAAGAACATTACCTACATTCAGAGGAAGAACTACAGGAGTGGAAACAGAAGAAAAACAACTACTTGAACACATGGGTTGATGAGGACAAGATTGGGGATGTAGACTCGAAAGGACCACACCAATGCAACTATCAATAATATGGAAATTAGTTTTGATTGATGATACATGTTAAAACCAGTGGAAATGTGTGTTGGCTATAGGGGGTGAAGGGGGTTGAAGGGGAAAGTAAAAACATGAATCATGTAACCATGGAAAATTTTTCTAAAAAAAAAATCTCAGAATTAGATAGAACATCAGAGGTCATCTACTCCAACTTCAAACTGACCAAGAATACTTTCTACAAAGTCCTCTACAAATGTTATCCAGTATCTTCTATTTTTTTATTTAAAAATTTTTATTTAATTAATTAATTTAGACTGTTTTTCTATGGTTACATGATTTATGTTCTTTCCCTCACCTCCTCCCATAGCCAACAAGCATATCCATGTCCCACTATGATCTGCACATGGCCCCATAATAAACTGAGGGTGACTTGGCAAGGGTTGTTGGCATCTCTATTCCAACTAATTTGCCTTTCTTGTTTCCGTACATGATGGCTAATTAGCAACAGGTGATTCTACAGTTTGTCATGGACCAGCACTTGATATCGGCTCTTTTATTACAGGACACCCCTCCCCTCTACCCTTATTCATTTCTTGCATCCTTGTAGAGTCAACAATTCCTACTGGTTAGCACATTTGACTTGAGGCAGATCATCAAATATATATGTCATAGCATATATATCCTCTGCATAAAGGGATGCTTAATGATTATTTATTGAATTGAATGGGAGTTTGTTCAGGAACTCTTCACATTTTCTGATCAGAACATTGCCTCTCAATAAGTAGATCATGGCCCTGTCAATGACCTAGACCAGTGATGGGCAAACTATGGCCTGCGGGCCATATGCAGCCCAGATGCAGCCCCCTGAAATGTTCTATCCCACCGAGTGACATTATTCCTAATCTGAGGAATACAATGAGTAGGATACAATACAATGAAACTTTTAAAGAGTTGCCTTAGAAACAGACTGACAGATGAGCCTTTCCTTTCCTTTGGCCCCCTCTTTAAAAAGTTTGCCCATCACTGACCTATCAACTGAAAGTCTACTTCAGCAAGATATGCATGGAACTCTTGGAAGTGAATGCTCATGAATAATCCAGTCTTCTTACAGAGTTCAGATGAAGCACTGCTGCATCACCCAGGTAGAGCAGATAAAAAAATCACAGCAACTCTATTAACAACTCACACTGAAAAGAAGAGAATAGATGCTGATGGAGAACAGTCTTGGTGTACAGCATTCATTGCCCATGGACCAAGGGCAATAAAGCAATGGGGTAACTTTGGACATGGAATTGTGCAATGGTATTCATATTCAAATTGATGTAATCAAAATTATTTCATTTTACACATAATACTCTTTTTCTCTTGTTTGGTCATAAATTCTTCCTGTCGCCAAAGGTCTGCTGGTAAAGTATTCTGTGTTCCCCTAATTTAGCTATCATATCACTCTTTATATCTAAATCATATATGCATTTTGACCTTGTCTTGACAAAGGTGTGAGATATTGTTCTTTACTTAGCTTCTGTCATTCTGTTTTCCAATTTTCCCAACAGTTTTTGTTTAACAATGAGTTCGTATTCCAAAAGCGGGAGTCTTTGGGTTTGTTAAACACTAGGTTGCTAAGGTGATTTACCTCTGTATATTGTGTATCTAATCTACTCCACTGATCTACCATTCTAGTTCTTAGCCAGTACCAAATTGTTTTGCATACTCAGATTGAAAGTCCAGAACTCCTCAGTGATCAAACTTAAACATAATTGGAGTCAGACTGGTAGGCACCAAGAGAAGACTGTATCATGACCCAGAAAGGAACATATTAGTATGATCAGGACTAATGAAATGAAGTTTATTTTTGAGATTTCCTAAAAAGAAGTGAGAAATAAGGGGCATGAATCTTAGCTATTTTATTTCTAATTTCACTATATAGGAAAGATGCTGTGGGAGTACCCTCTTCAACTTTTGGGCCAAGAAGTGATCAAGGATATGGCCAAAGTTCCGTGGTTGACTAGGGGAAAATGTGGTAGTTAATTAAAAATTACTGAAAGGGGCAACTGGATGGACGTTTACCAGAATAAATCATTTAATCTTCATTGCTTAACCCTTACCTCTCTTCTTCCTTGGAATTTAGTATTGATTTTAAAACAGAAGGTAAGCATTTTAAAAAATTTACTGAGAAAACAAACTGAGCTATACAATTTATTAGCAAAACAGCACAATAAATGGGTCAATGAACTCCCCAAGTAGTCCAAAGACCCTGAATACAGAATGTGACAAATTTTTATGTACAAAAAACAATTAATCAAATAAAGCCAATTAATTATGGTAAAATAATTAACCAGGATACAAGCCAGGATACAAAATTAGGTACTCTGAGTTCTAATTGAAGGAAAAAATCCCCAACAAGATGGAGGCAAATACATGTGGCAGAACAAGATGGAGTCAATGTACATGAAATAGATTCTAAATGGTTTTCTTGATTCCCACACCAAACTGTGTGGAGTGAGAAATTAGTGTGTTATTCTCAAGGTAATAGTTATTAATATCTCCAAGAAGTTAGTAAAGCTGGTTCCCCATCCCCACCCTTCCTTCTTTCTCCCTTCAAGACAAGATTACCCCCACCCCATCCTTTTCCCAGTAGGACAAAGGCCTTAAAGCCTGTAAATGTTTTGGGTTGGATCATTGGAGTTTGTCTAGAAACTTGCCTTAGGGAGGTCCCATACTGACCTTGTTTTAGACCCTGAAGTACCCAGTGGTCAAATCTTAAATTCCCTTTTCTCTTAGAAGTTTCTCCCATTGTATTGTAGGCTTCTCCCAGGTGGTCAAGCCCCATGATAGAATGATCTTCTTATATCCACAAAACATCAGCCTCTCCCAGGTATTCCAGCCTTAAACTCCCCCTCTCTTTGTATAATATTCCTGTCCTTTATTTCTGAATTAAAACCTCTGTCTCCAAGGATTGTAAAAATGTTATACCTTTCAGAGGTACAACCCTTCAGAGAGGCTTGATTGTATCAGGATTTCCCTATAAATGAGGGATTTTTCTATAAATCTTTGGGCATTTGTCTTGGATCAGTGACTTGAGGCAGTGTCCCACATTTCCACCTCTCTCTTTCTCTGTCTCTGTCTGTCTCTGTCTGTCTCTGTCTCTGTCTCTGTCTCTGTCTCTCTCTCTCAAGCATTGAATTTTAATTGATGGTTCTTCCAGGTTTTATTTTGAAACAGTGGCTGAAGAGGGTGTACCTTGATATTTCAAGATCCCCTTAAATTTCCATTTCACACAAAACCAACTCCATTTTCTATCCATGCAGGTGGGATATCTTTGCTGGCAAACTGAATAAATTTCTGGTTTGGGTTTTGATTCTGGTTTGTTGCATCATTGGCAATTTTACCCACAGAGAATGGTGGCAACAGTGGGATTTCCAAATAGATGAAACCATTGAATTCCAGGGGTTGCAACCTGGGAATGCTGTGGGTTTTATCCCCTAGGGCTGTATTGGAGAACCCATAACATGTGCAGGGGCGTGTGGGAGTGGGCTGCTCCCTTCCCCCTCTCCATGCATGCCTAAGGACATTTCTCCCATGACCTGGCCCTCTGCCCAGCAGCCCAATGGGAATGCTTCTTCCCACCCTACTGGGGAAAGGAGAGGGGTTCACATGTGGTGTGAAGGTTGTAGTTTGGGAACTCAGTCTCTAAAAAGTTCACCATCACTGTCCTAGGGCTAGCTTTTATACACTGGTAATGAGAACCTTGTGAGTCCTTGTACTCAGGTAGGGAAGGATTGGCTGTGCCATCCTGTTCTGCAAATAGCAATCTACCTCACTCCCATGATCTGATCAATCACATGGTCTGGTCTGGTCTGCTTTGGTTCTAAGTCAGAAATGATTTCTCTGTATTAATTGAAAATGATTTCACCAGCAGTCACTTCTATTCATTTGCATCAATAGCACCATCTGGGTTTTGTGTCTTGGTAAATCCAAACTAAATTTTTCCTGTGGAAAAAGAGTATAAAGAGTAAAAACTTTTCTTTGAAATTTTCAAAGTTTTAAAAAAAAAGATGTACTTAATGATTTCAGTAATTAATTTATTAATTAGTTATGGCTAATTGTTTATTAGCTTATTAATTAATGAAGGGATTTACTTGGGAAATATTCTCTTATAGTAAATATAACTTGAGTTTTGTTTCATGCTATATATCCTAAAGATAAATTTGGAATATGTATAAATAAATGTTCTCTTCTTTGATTATAGAATGCGCAAAATGAAAATGGGAGATTTTTTACTATTAATAATATGGATGGCTTAGAGTTTACCCTAACAGACTTTGGAAAACTAAAGGATTTTGGCATTATATACATGAACAAGAACAATTCCAGTGAGAGACAACATATACAAGCTCTTTTATAAAAATGGCATTGGACACAGTTGTAGTGGGTGTCATGATACCTTTTAAGTCTTAGAATTATTTCTTTAAAAGCAAATTTAACGGGAGACTTGTTTCTTTTCTCCTTGATTTGACACTAATCTTTTAGATTTAATAATCATAGTACTCATAAAGTGCTGTGAAATGTTGTATCATCTCTTATTTCATTGTTCTATACCCTTTAAAATAAAATCTTGTGCCGAGTTAAAGGTTCTGTTGTCAGAATGCTGATTTGGCAGCTGGATGAAGTCAATGTGTGAGAAGAGTCTAAGCTGATTTTTTTTTAATACAGAAAGATTTAGGTTGACCTTAGAGTATTGGTCTGAATGTAGGCTGAATATCTGAATTGAGAGTTCTTTAAAAGGAGGTAAATCAGTATATGCTGAATAATAATTCAAAAGTATATATATAATATTAAAATAATTTCCCCATTAAAACCTTCTGCCAAACAATATTTAAGGCAACCTAGTAAGGTAAAAAGAAACCTAGGAAAGTGAATAAACTTAAGAGAAAGGAATTAAATGAAGCAAACTGGGCTTGAGGAAAAAGCCAACATAAAGTCAGAGTAACTTGTTCTTTTCTCCAAAGCCTCTAATTCCCACTTTCTCGCACTCCACTCTGATGATAACTTATTACTCATTTTCTAATCTTGGAAACATTACTCCTCTGTGAGATCCAACATGATTCCATGGGATCTACCACCTTTACCTCCATCTCTTTCCTAATTTTTTGCTTCTTGAAAGGACAACTGCTATAGTAATGAGTACCACAGAATTACAGAATTTGAGAGCTGGAAATAACCTTAGAGCTGGTCTAAACTGGATCCAATTTATAATTGTCTTTCTGGAACGTTACCAAAAAGTAGTCAGCTAGCCTCCTCTTGAAGACCTCTAGGAAAGAGGAATTCTTCTAGATCTTCTGGAAAAGGTCACCCTATTCTTGGATAGTTCTAATCTTTAGGAAGCTTTTTCTTAGATCAAACCTAAACCTGCCTTTTCACATCTCTCACCCATTGCTCCTAGTGTTGCCTGCTGAGGTCAAACAAAACAAATTTAATCCCTCTTCTCTATAGAACCCTTGAAGACAGGGGTCCTGTCACAATGAAAGTTTTCTCTAAGATAAACAACTCCAATTCTTTTTTAAATTTAAATTTAAATATTTTTCCATGGTTACATCATTCATTTTCTCTCCTTCCCCTTTTACCTCCCCCTTCCTGGAGCTGACAAGCAATTCCACTGAGTTAAAAATGAAAACACCTACAATTCTATCAACCATATGTTTATGTCATGACAAACTATATGACATGGCCTCTAGTCCCTTGCTATCCTACCCAAAATTCCTCAGTTTATCCACCTTAAAAATATTTTTTTTCAGTTAACAAACATTTATTTTCTCTCCTTCCCATTTCCTCTTCTCCCCCTAACTTTCCAGTTGGGGAAAAGAAAAAGAAAGACAACGACTTTATAACACATATGCATGGTCAAACAAAATGAATCCCCAAATTGGCCATGTTCAATGTAAATCTGTATATTTCATACATCTCCTTTTTACCAGGAAATGTGAAACATTTTTCATAATTGGTCCTCAGGAATCATGATTGATCATTGTTCTTAAATCTTTCAAAGTTGTTAATTTCTACAGTGTTGTTGTTATAATAGAAATTGTTCTCCTGGTTCTGCTCACTTCAACTCTACATCAGTTCATATATGCTTTCCCAGCTTTCTCTGAAACTATCTCCCTTTTATGCATTTTTGTAGCACAATAGACATGATCATATACCACAGTCATTCAAATTTTCAGGATGTAAAATAAATATCATCATCTCTACATATTACCAACAAAATTTACCAGGAAAATTAAAGGAGAAATCTCATTTAAAGAAAATTCTGAGTGTAAAAAGTTTGGTGGAGTAAACTTTCCTAGATATTCACAGGAATTATATGAATTCAGTTACAAAATATTCTTTATAGAATAAAAAACATGTAACTAAGTGGAGAAATAGTAATTGCTAATGGGTAGGCTGAGCTAACATAACGTAAACAACAATGCCATCTAAATGTATTTATTTATTCGGTGCTATACCAATCAAACTAGAAAAGTATTACTTTATAGAGTTTTTTAATCCAGAGGAAGAAAATGTCAAGGATCCCAAGGAAACTAAAGGAAAAAGGGGGTCTAGCAGATCCAGTTCTCAAACTATGATTGTTGTTTATTTTCAGTCATTTTAAGTTCTTTGTGATCCTATTTGGGGTCTTCTTGGCAGAGATATTAGAGTGGTCATTTGACCACAGCTCATTTGACAGATGAGGAAACTGAGGCAAAAAGGCTTAAGTGACCTCCCCCAGGTCATTAGAATTTGGGTCTTCCTGACTCTAAGCCTGGTGTTCTGTCCACTGCACCACCCAGTTGCCCCCTAACTATATTACAAAAGTATCATTCATTAAGAAATAGGGAGATGAATCAGTGGAACAAATTAGTAGCCTACAATAGCAAAGTGTTTAAGAAAGAAAACCCAAAGAACCCAGCTCTTGATTTTTTTTCTAGATCCATTGTTTTTGTTATGTTTTCTTCTTATATTTTCTTCAATTTTTAAAAACCCTAACCTTCTGTCTCAGAATCGATACTAAGTATTGATTCCAGGCAGAAAAGCAACAAGAGATAGGCAATGACTTGCCCAAGATCACACAACTAAGAAATGTCTAAGTCAGGGAGCAGCTGGGTGGCTCAGTGGATTGAGAGCCAGGCCTAGAGGTTAGAGGTCCTAGGTTCAAATCTGATATCAGACACTTCCTAGCTGTGTGACCCTGGGCAAGTCACTTAACCCCCATTTCCTAGCCCTTACCATTCTTCTGCCTTGGAGCCAATACACCAATACACAGTATTGACTCCAAGATGGAAGGTAAGGGTTTAAAAAAAAAAAAAAAGAAATGTCTAAGTAAAGTTTTTTTTTTTAATTAGGCATTTATTAATATTCATTTTTAACCTGTTTACATACTTTATGCCCCTACTTTCCCCTTCACCCCCCGCTCTCCCCCAACCCATGGCCAATGCACATTTCCACTGGTTGTAACATGTGTCCTTGTTCAAAGTCTATTTCCCATTCATGTCCACCTCAGCCCAAGCATTCAAGCAATTGTTTATCTTATATGTTTCCTCTCCTGCAGTCCTTCCTCTTAATGTGGGTAGCATCTTTACCATAAATCCCTCAGAGCTGTCTTGTGTCATTGCAGTGCTGCTGGTACAGAAGTCCATTACATTCGATTTTACCACAGTATATCAGTCTCTGTGTACAATGTTCTTCTGGCTCTGCTCCTTTCACTCTGCATCTGTTCCTGGAGGTCTCTCCAATTTGCATGGAATTCCTCCAGTTTATTATTCCTTTTAGCACAATAGTATTCCATCACCCGCATATACCACAATTTGTTCAGCCATTCCCCAATTGAAGGACATACCCTCCTTTTCCAGTTTTTTGCCACCACAAAAAGTGCAGCTATAAATATTTTCATACAAGTCTGTTTATCTATGATCTCTTTGGAGTACAAACCCAGCAATGGTATGGCTGGATCAAAGGGCAGGCAGTCTTTTATAGCCCTTTGGGCATAGTTCCAAATTGCCAGCCAGAATGGTTGGATCATTTCACAACTCCACCAGCAATGCATTAATGTCCCAATTTTGCCACATCCCCTCCAACATTCATTACTCTCCCCTTCTTTCATTTTAGCCAATCTGCTAGGTGTGAGGTGATAACTCAGAGTTGTTTTGATTTGCATTTCTCTAATTATTAGAGATTTAGAACACTTTCTCATGTGCTTATTAATGCTTTTGATTTCTTTACCTGAAAATTGCCTATTCATGTCTCTTGCCCATTTATCAATTGGGGAATGGCTTGATTTTTTATACAATTGCTTTAACTCCTTGTATATTTGAGTAATTAGACCCCCTGTCAGAGTTTTTTGTTATAAAGATTTTTTCCCAATTTGTTGTTTCCCTTCTGATTTGACTACATTGTTTTGGTTTGTACAAAAACTTTTTAGTTTGATATAATCAAAACCATTTAATTTATATTTTGTAATTTTCTCTAACTCTTGCTTGGTTTTAAAATCTTTCCTTTCCCAGAGATCTGACAGGTATACTATTCTGTGTTCACTTAACTTATTTATAGTTTCCCTCTTTATATTCAAGTCATTCACCCATTCTGAATTTATCTTGTGTAGGGTGTGAGATGTTGATCTAAACCTAATCTCTCCCATATTGTTTTCCAAATTTCCCAGCAGTTTTTGTCAAATAGTGGATTCATGTCCCAAAAGTTGGGCTCTTTGGGTTTATCATACACTGTCTTGCTGACATCATTAACCCCAAGTCTATTCCACTGATCCTCCTCTCTATCTCTTAGCCAGTACCATATTGATTTAATGACTGCTGCTTTATAGTATAGTTTGATATCTGGTACTGCTAGGCCCCCTTCCTTCACATTTTTTTTCATTATTTCCTTTGATATTCTTGATCTTTTGTTATTCCAAATGAACTTTGTTATAGTTTTTCCTAATTCAGTAAAGAAGTTTTTTGGTAATTTGATAGGTATGGCGCTAAATAGGTAAATTAATTTGGGTAGAATGTTCATTTTTATTATGTTAGCTCGACCTACCCATGAGCAATCAATGGCTTTCCAATTGTTTAGATCCAGTTTTATTTGTTTGGAAAGTGTTTTGTAGTTGTTTTCATATAATTGCTGTGTTTGTTTTGGTAGGTAGATTCCCAAGTATTTTATATTGTCTAGGGTGATTTTAAATGGTATTTCTCTTTCTATCTCTTGCTGCTCTAGTGTGTTGGATATGTATAGAAATGCTGATGATTTATGTGCATTTATTTTGTATCCTGC
>NC_058134.1:270868518-270985622 GCF_016433145.1 Gracilinanus agilis | reverse complement strand
AAATAGGTAAATTAATTTGGGTAGAATTGTCATTTTTATTATGTTAGCTCGACCTACCCATGAGCAATCAATGGCTTTCCAATTGTTTAGATCCAGTTTTATTTGTTTGGAAAATGTTTTGTAGTTGTTTTCATATAATTGCTGTGTTTGTTTTGGTAGATGGATTCCCAAGTATTTTATATTGTCTAGGGTGATTTTAAATGGTGTTCCTCTTTCTATTTCTTGCTGCTCTAGTGTGTTGGATATGTATAGAAATGCTGATGATTTATGTGCATTTATTTTGTATCCTGCCACTTTGCTAAAGTTGTTGATTATTTCTACAAGCTTCTTAGTTGATTCTCTAGGATTTTTTAAGTAGACCATCATATCATCTGCAAAGAGTGATAACTTAGTCTCCTCCTTGCCTATTTTGATACCTTCAATTTCTTTTTCTTCTATAACTGCTACTGCTAGTGTTTCTAGTACTATGTTGAATAATAGAGGTGATAAAGGCTGCTATAAATATATAAATTAGTATTTTAATTAAAGCCATGCTGATAGATAAAATTATTAGACCACACGCTTTTAAGCATTCAAAACTGCCGCCGCCTCCATTACTGTCTCCTGTTTCCTGGAAGCGCCTACTCGCAAAAGAGCCACTCCCTCCTAACCCAGGAGATTTAAACCCTCTCTGCATCGACGTAGACCTCCCCATGCCCCCAAAGACCAGAAACGGAAACCCGTTGGACCACGGGAAATGTAGTTTGATACATTTCCCAAATTTCACTTTTACATGGTCAGGAGAGGTTAAGAGCTGCTTTTTACTCTGCCACCATCTTAACCCGGAACCCCTCCAATTAGTTTTTTATTTGCCTGTCCAGGTGCCCTTACTAATTATTATTTTTATTGCATTATGATCTGAGAAAGTTACATTTATTATTTCTGCTCTTTTACATTTGTTTGCAATGTTTCTATGCCCTATTACATGGTCAATCTTTGTGACTGTACCATATGCAGCTGAAAAGGTGTATTCCTTTTTGTACCTATTTATTTTTCTCCACATATCAATTAGATCTAATTTTTCTAGGACTTCATTCACCTCTCTTACCTCTTTCTTATTTATTTTTTGGGTTGATTTAACTAGATCTGAAAGAGGAATATTTAGATCTTCCACTAGTATGGTTTTACTATCTATTTCCTTCTTGAGCTCTGCCAGTTTCTCCTTTATGAATTTGGATGCTATACCACTTGGTGCATACATATTGAGCAGTGTTATTTCCTCATTGTTTATACTGCCTTTAATCTGGATGTAATGACCTTCCCTGTCTTTTTTAATCATATCTATTTTTACTTTGGCTTTGTCAGAAATCACAACCTTCCCACCCATATTATGTTAGACCATTTAGTATTCCAACCTCTCCCTATGAATAATTCTTCTAATTATTATAATAGTGAATGCTATAATGGTGAACAGAATTCACTACAGAGAATTATACATAACATTTCCCCACATAGGAGTACCAATAATTAGATCTTATTGAAGCCCTTAAAGAGGCAAATTTAAAAAATATGAGTTTTCTTACTTTCCCTTCTGTTTCTTATTTACCTTTTCATGTTTCTCTTGATTTTTGTGGTTGGATATTGAACTTTTAGTCTTGGTCTTTTCTGTGCAAATGCTTGGAAATTTTCTATCTTGTTGAATGACCAAACTTTCCCCTGGAAGAATATAGTCAGTTTTGATGGGTAGGTGATCCTTGGTTGTAAACCAGTTCTCTTGCCTTTCTGAATATCATATTCCAAGCCTTGCACTCTTTTAGTGTGGAGGCTGCCAGATCCTGTGTGATTCTGATTGGTGCTCCTTGATATCTGAATTGTCTCTTTCTGGCTTCTTGTAAAATTTTTTCTTTTAGTTGGAAGCTATTGAATTTGGCTATTATATTCCTGGGGGTTGTCTTTTCAGTGTCTAGTGTAGAGGGTGATCTATGGATCCTTTCAATGTCTATATTGCCCTCTTGTTGTAGAACTTCAGGGCAATTTTGCTGAATAATTTCTTTTAGTATGGAGTCCAAATTTCTATTAATTTCTGGTTTTTCAGGAAGACCAATGATTTTCAGATTGTCTCTTCTAGACCGGTTTTCTTGATCTATCAATTTCTCATTGAGATATTTCATATTTCCTTCTATTTTATCTGTCTTTTGACTTTGTTTTATTTGTTCTTGCTGTCTTGATAGATCATTGGCTTCTACTTGCCCAATTCTTGTCTTTAGAGACTGGTTTTCTGCTATAAGCTTTTGATTTTCCTTTTCAGTTTGGTCTCACCTGTTTTCCAGCTGTTTGATTTTGGTCTCCAATTTGCTTATTAATTCTTTTGATTTGGGGACATCTTTTTCTAATTGCCCAATTCTAGCCTTTAGAGACTGGTTTTCCTTTTCAGTCTGGTCTTTTCTCTTCTTTGATTTACTTGCCTCACTTTCCAATTGTGAAATTCTGCCTTTTAAACTGTTATTTTCTTGCCAGATCTCTTCCATCCTTCTCATGATCTCCAATTTCAACTCTTCAAGACCTTGTGACCCGTTTTCATTGTTTTGGGAAGGTTTGGATATGGTTACTTGTGTGTTCTCCTCAGTTGTTTCTTCTGTTGTCTGGATTTTTTCTATGTAAAAGTTGTCAAGTGTTAAAGGTTTTTTCTTCTTCATCTTTCTCTTCTGGTTTTCCTGATAATTCTGGCTTGCCATTGTAAGCTGAGTTCCCTCTCAGCTTTATGCTCGCTCCCAGGATCTGTCTGCGGTCTTTAAACTCCTGAGGTCTCAGGTCTAGTTGTTTTGGGACAAGCCTCCTGGTGGTCTCCTTGCTTGTTTTTCTGCCTGAAGCTCCTTTAACAGTCTCAGGGAGCTGCTTCTGCAGTCAAGCACCTCTCTGCACTGGGTCCCCACTTAAGGTCGGCTCCTGCACTCAGAATCAGCCCCTTCATCTGTGCACCAGTCGGCACTTTAATCCATGCCTCAGCCTGCGCCTATGTTAGCCCCTTCACCTGTGCCTGGGCTCAGGGTCTGGGCTTAGGTTCTGCGCTCAGAGTCCGCGAGTTCCTCAGCCTCCCGGGGGGTCCCAAGTCTTGCTGCTCCCAGGAACAAGCCCTGGTGAGCTGCCAATGACCCAATGGGTGCCCCAAACCTGGTCCGACTCCCGTGCGCTGGTTTTGGCATTGTAGGTGGTGTAGGGTGGGGGAGGGGGTTGCTCCACTCATGTTTTTGTGGGAGCTGTTTCACCCCTTTATAGCGTGGAAATGCCCCGTTTCCATGTACCTTCGATGCTGCGCCCTGTTGTGGGGTCCCTTCTTTCCTCTGGATTTGTTTTTATGTCTTCTTGAGGAGTCGTATATGCGTGGGTTAGGAGAAATCAAGCAGTTGCTTTTTACTCTGCCGCCATCTTAACCCCAAGCATTTGTTATTTCTAAGGAAGAGGTCACCATTTTGATGCTACCTCCTATATTTGTTCCATTGGCATGGATTCAAACAGTACCTGGAAAGCTATTACATCAGCCTAAGCCCAGTAGAGCAAAAATTTGACATTTTCTCCCTTGCTCACTTCTCCCTTAAGGTGCTAGAAACAGAAATTACTGTCTAGATCACTGGGACATGAATCCAAGAGTTTCGTGATTAGCCAATAAGAGAGTGGGATGATGGTAAATATTTCACCCTCCCCAGGCTTGTTTCCAACACAACTGCATCTGGCATTATTATTCTTATTATTACCCTATACTCTTGGCTGTAGTAGGCACCTGTTCAATGGCAGACTTTATTCTCCAGATTGGTGATCAATGAATAAGCAACTGGAGATTTGAGACATAAGGTCAGTACAGAGATTAAGACTGGACAAATAAATCTGAGCATCATCGATAAAGAGACAATAGTTGAATCTAGGGCAGTTGATGAGATATCCAAATGAAATTATATAGGGGGAGAAGAGAGGAATCAGAACAGAGGCTTTTAGGACATCCATTATTAGTAGATTGGTGACTTCAATGGAGATCTAATACAGGAGACTGAAAAGAAGGAGTAAGAAATGTAGAAGGAGAAATAAGAGAGAGCATGATCAAGGAAGTATCATGGAGAAGTGGGTGATTGACAATATTAAAAGCTTCAGAAAAGTCAAGAAAGATGAAGATTGAGAAAAGACCCTTATATCCAACAATAAATAAATCATTGGTTGCAAAAGACCTGCTTTCATAGGACAGGAAATTTGGGGGCATGGCAGCATTGGTGCCATTGAATGAGCACAATCAGAGATTGAGATGGTATTCACAGAAGCTGTGACTTCTTTCTTTATACTTTTTCTTTCTTACGGTTACATACAGGGTTGGCATGGATATTCCATAATCAACATAAGTTTTTTCTTGGAGATAGTGAACGAGTCACACACTAACCTTGTTACCAACAACCTCGTTACTAACAACTTTGTTACTAACAACTTTTCAAAGTGTGTTTACTTGTCTCCTTGGCTATGGGGTGGAGAAAGCAGTCCAGTCAGTGGAATGGGATGTATCAGCCTTTGAGGGCAATTTCTCCATTTATCATCCATTGTTAACTACCAAATCAGGGATCAGGGAGGGGGGAAACTTGGAGACTATTCTGGCCTGTTTTTGCAGGCACTTATGTATCTAAGTTAAGGTTTTTAAATCTTTAACATTAACTCACAATTTGCTGATATGTTATAGGGAGACTCTAGAGGAATTTCTGTATTATTACATTTAAAGGTGAGACTTTTCCTAGGAGTTTGTAGGGGATTTGTAAGGGTTCTAATAATAACCTATAGTGTTCTTCTGTATTATCCTGGGGCTTAGTGGGGATATTGATTACTAATTAGGGAGTGTGAATAAGAAAAGAGTCACACAGGGAGGCCTAGGTAGAAATCCATCCTCCTGTAAATCTTACCTTACAGATTTCAGGGTTCACATGTGACCTTGTCATCGACATGAACTCTATGGCCTTCGGCAATTGGTAACTTTGGAGAGAGCAATTTTAATTGAATGATGAAGTTGGAAACCAGATTGCAGAGAGTTTAATAGGAGGAAAGGAAGTAGAAACACATCAGTCTTTTCAAGTTTAGTCATAAGTGGGAGAAGAAATATAGGATAATAAATAATAAGATTGGGTGGATCATGTATTTTTTTGAGAATGGAGGAGATATGAGCATATTAGTAGGTGAATAGGTTGGGTGAGTCTGAAAAAAGTAATAGTAGGGATAACAGATGAGGCATTCTGCTGCAGAGAATGGGTAGACAACTATGAATGTGTAGATGAGTTTGCCTTGGCAAGAAGGACCACCTCAAATGAGACAAGGGTAATGGAGAAGATAGTTTCAGAAGACATCTGAATGATGAGATGAGGAAAAGAGAGCAATTCTTGGGAACGGCCTCATTTTTTAAGTAAAATATTGATTTACTATTGATCACTATTGAAATAGTGATAACATTGCCTTGTCAGAGTGAGGGCCCAGTTGAGATTACGTTACACAGATTTATAATGGATCAAGTTAGCAAAAACCTGGATTGGTCATTTTCTCCGTCTTCATTCAGCAGCATGTGAGTAGGAATGAAAGCAACAGACAGAGTCATCTAGGTCTTTGGCAAGGCAACATCTTTAACAGGTTAAAGAGACAAGGGATTCAAGAGAACAGAATGGTGCAATAGTTCACCAAAATTTCAGGATGAAGAAGGAAAGAGAGTGTAGATAGATCAGGGTTGACGTCCTGAGAAAGCTGAGAGGTAAAGAGGTTGGTGGCTATGGCAAAGATGAAGACTAGGTTTTGGAGTTTAGACCGGTAGACTGTTTAGATGATTTGAACAAGTAATTACTACCAAACAATGACTTTTTATGTGTACCCTATCTCCCAAAACAAAGATGGATTTTTCAAAAATAAGTAAGCAAAGAATTTAGTTTTACTAAAATATTACTAATATTTTAGTAAGATCTCAAAGGTTTTTTGTATCATTAATAAATGAAAACATTAAAAATTTGTATTTATCATTTTTATTTTCATTTCTTATTTTGGTATGTTTTATAAGGTACATAAGCAGAGTAGCCTATGTATTTTATTTATATATAATACATATCTATATTTGTAACATATACTGAAGGTACACACTCAAAAGTGACTTGTAGGTGTGCATAAAAGACAGTTTGAAGATTATGACTGCTAGTACATCTATGATGGTTCTATAGGGCACTAGACACTCTACATTGGCTTATAGTCATCAGTTAATTTACTCTACAACTTTGGAGGTACAGGACTTTTGATTTTGTCAACTTCAGGCTGCCAAGAGGGAGACTTTTTGAAGGGGGTGGGGTTTCATTTAAAATTATTGTAAGCCCTGGGAGACTACAACTTCCAGAGCTCCCTGTTACACCTTCCCCAGACACCTCCCACTTCCTTTGTGGAAGGTATTGTAGAAAGTATAAAAGAGAAAGTTTGGTGCCCTTTCTGCTCTGGAGCCTGGAAGCTCTCGGATCCTGATCTCTCTCTCTCTCTCTCTCTCTCTCTCTCTCTCTCTCTCTCTCTCTGCACCTTTTTTCCCTTCTATCTACCTCCTAATTTTCCCTAGACCTTCCCTTTTCTAATTTAAATAAAACATAGCTGTTCTAAACTCTAAGTTGCTCTCTGATCTTTTATTTGAACCCCAAAGGGCTCTGGTCAATTTCCCCCTGCTGGGCTGGGGACTGCTACCTTAATTTCCCTTCCTCTACCTTCCTCTCTCCCTTCTCCCATCCATTCTTCCTTCTACCTTCCTCCCTGGTGCTGCAAGAGGAGCAAAATGAGATAGCAGTCAGGCTCTTGGATGGTAATGCCTAACGTGAAAGGTGAAGAATGGCCATTCTGTCATTTGGGGCTTATTATTTTAGTCATAAAACAATGCACCAAATCCAAAATACAACCTTGAAATGAAATCAGGGATTATTTTATTTATTTTTAATGTTTTTCTGAATTACATGTAAAATTCTTAAAATTGTTTTCTTAAATTCCAAATTCTCTCCTGTGTCATTTGAAATTATTGTAAGCCCTGGAAGACTACGTCTCCCAGGATTCTCTCTGCTACAACTTCCTCCGACACCTCCCACTTCCCTTGGGGGAGGTGTCAGGAACAGTATAAAAGAGAAAGTTTGGCACCTTATTGGGTTCTGACCCTGGAGACCGGCTAGTTCTACTCCATCCCTTTTCTCCTCCTGTTTATCTTAGTCTCTTTCTCCTTTCACTTTGCCTATCTTCACAAATGTTTTGTTTCTGACAAGTTATTTTAATTCTATTTTATTTTTTTTATCAATTACATGTAATAAATTTCCATAAAAGTTTTCCAGTTATATGATCCAAATTGTTTCCTTCCCCCGTCTGGAGCTGATATCAATTCAAAGTGGGTTATACATGTATTATCACACAAAACATATTTCCATATTGTTCATTTGACAAAAGTTATTTTTAAAAGTTTACTTTAAAAGATAGAGGATGTTGTATAGTGCAAAGGATCCTGAAAAAGGAGAAATTTTGAAGACAGAAGTTATCATAGACAGGTAGTAAGTACTCCTCTCCCAACTACTTTTTTTGTTGATTAGTTGTTTCCATCATGTCTGACTCTTTGTGACCCCATTTGGGGTTTTCTTGGCAAAGATACTGGAGTGGTTTGCCATTTCCTTCTTCAGCTTATTTTAGAGATGAGGAAAGTGAGGCAAATAAGGTAAAATGACTTGCCCAGGGTCACATATTTAGTAAGTATCTGAGGATAGATTTGAACTCAGGAAGAAGAGTCTTCCTGACTCCAGTTCTAGCACTCTATCTACTTTGCCACTTAGCTGTCCCTCTAAGGTATTAACAATCTTTTCAATTCCTAAATCCAGTGGTTGTTTAGACAAATCACAGTAATCCAGACTAACTGGCCTTCTCTTTGTTCCCCACTCACTTCATTTCCTGTCTCCTCCCTCGGGCTTGGAATGCATTCCCTCCTGACCTGCTTCTTAAAGAGTTCTTCCTTTAAGGTGCAGCTCAGACATCATCATCTGTGTGCAGCCTTTTGGGACCCTCTCTCAACTGCTGGTGCTCTTTGTATATGTATATAGCGTATATGTATAATTATTTTTATATTTATGTTGTATATATTAAGCTCACTGTGAGTAGATATTTCAGTCTTTATACTTGTAGCCCCAGACCTAGACTAGTACCTAGTTTCTGGTACTGTTTGGTTGCTCCTTCTTTGTCTTCTTAGCTGATCCTTTTCTGTTTCCTACCCAATGACCGTTTTCCATTACCCTGTCCTGGAGACTCTGCCTGTTCTACAACCTCTCTTGGTTTCATTAGCAATCGTGGGTTCAATAATTTATGTAGATGATTCCCAAAACTACATATTCACCACTTATTATTCCCCTGAAATTCCAATCTTTCATTTTCAATTATGTATTAGAATTTTTCATCTAAATATCTCATAGTTATTTTGCATTCAACAGATCCAGAATAGAACTCATTATTTTCCAGTCTCTCCTCCAAATTTCTTGATTTCTGTTAATGACATCATCAATCTTCCTGTTAGCAAAGTTCAGAACCCTAACTCTTCTTCTTCCCTTCTTTGATCCCTGTATCCATCAAATTTTGAGTTCTATTTCCACACTATCTTTCCCACCATTCTCTTTTCTCTACTCAAATAGCCACTAAAATAAAATAAACTAAAATAGTTTAGTCCCTTGTCACAGTTGGTTTTTCTAAATCAAGTTACCTCCACTTTTTGATCCAGCTGCCACATAGCTGCCAATATAAAAAATTTAAAGCACAGTTTTAAAGAACTGATTTTCCTGATCAGACTGTTCAATGATTCCTACTGTCTTTAGAAAAAAATATAAATTTTTAAATATTTTTGTTATTTATAACTCTTGAAGATGAGGCTGCAGCATTCATTCCCTTCCAGACTTTTCAATCATTCTTCAAATTCTCCAAACCCTTTCTGGATCTTCCCTGAACTCACTTGGCTACCATCTCTGGGCCGTTACACAGTCTGGTTCTCCTCTTACCCTTTGAATGTAGTAGCCCCTTCTTGCCACCTAATCATAGAAATCTTAACTTCTTTCAAAGTTCACATTAGGTGAAATTAACAGGAAAACTTTCCTGATTTCCTGGAACTGTTAGTTCTTCCTGTATCCCTAAGTTACCTTTTATTTACTTCTGAATTGTATCCTCCCTCCACCCACCCTACTTCCTACCAATAAGTAAGCCTCTTGGACAGGGTTTAATTTGCTTTTCACTTTTGTTATTAGGTTTCCACCATCTGGTACAATACTTTGTACACAGCGGGTACTTGGTAAAGGCTTTTAAAACTTGCTTGGCAGAGGCGGAAGCCACATTTTAGGGGGCTGAAAATTAAGAGGGTGGAAAAGAGGTTATAATACTCTTTTAAAAAAAAAGAAGTTGGAAGGGAGCAACTAGGTGGCTCAGTGGATAAAGAGCCAGGTCTAGAGACAAGAGGTCCTAGATTCAAATTTGATCTCAGACACTACCTAGTTGTGTTGTCCTGTGCAAGTCACTTAAACCCCACCGCATAGGCTTTACAACTCTTCTGCTGTAGAGCCAACACACAGTATTGATTCTAAGATGGAAGGAAAGGGTTTAAGAAAAAAAGAAGTTGGAAAATGAAAATAGAAGTTTTTAGGGCAGGCGTTCTTAAACTTTTTTATGAAGGTTACCATTCCCACACTTTCCTGGTGAAGCCCATGGACCCCTTCTCAGAATAATATTTTCAAATGTATAAAATATATAATATTACAATGAAAACAAATATTGAAATATAGTTATCTAAATAATGATTTTTTTAAAAGTTCATGTATCTATCTGAGGCTAAGAACCCCTATTTTAGCAGGCGAACCTGAATAAAAACTTTTGAATTTAAAACTTTAAAAATTAAGATGAATAAGAGCTGAGTATAATCACAAGGTATGTGTACAGGGCAAGGAGAATGTAAAGTAGTAAAGAGGGGAAAGGTGAAAATGTCAAAGAAAAGAGATGATGATAGAATAGTATCCTAGAAGGGCTAGGAATGGGAATGGTGGACTTGTCTTGGAAAGGACTGGGGAAGTAGTGGTGATAATGGAAGTTTGAGGTTAGCTTGAAATAGCATCCCTGGGGAAACTGACAACCTATAAGAAGTGAATGAAAGAATTATTGAGCCTAGCAGATGCTAAATTGGATGGTTTTACTATAGCCCTGCTGGAATATTTTCTTTTTTTTTTTAAAGTTTTTATTTTGAATATTTTCCCATAGTTACATATTTTATGTTCTTTTCCTCTCCCCCAACCCCCCCTAGCTGATGCGCAATTCCCTACTGGAATATTTTCAATACTTTCTCTACTAGTATTTAGTAGCCTGGAAAGTTAAAAAGAGAAATGGTGCTTCCCCCCCTCCCCTCCTCCCCCCCCCCCCTATCTGCAGTCTTACTGAAGGGGACAATGTGGATTAGATAAGGCTAGCTACAAAGAGCAAGTGAGAAAGAATCAGTTTGGGAAACTAATTGAAACTTTAATTGGGAACTGATCATACGATAGTAAATTCTGGTTAGGTTGAACCTCAAATTGAGATTTGTAAATTATGGTCAATTTAAGTCTGGGGAATTGTTTTGGACATACCAACACACATATACATGTTTACTACATAAAATAACAAATACAAAATGTACCAAGTGGTCACATATGTTTCACAAAAGAACTGAAAGGAGGCAGCTGGGGTTGGGGTCCCAAGGGCCCTTATCCCCTCCACTGCTTCTCTGGAGAGAAGCAGGAGGGAAAGAAAGACTGAGAGGGATTTGGATGAATTTGGATTGGAGGCGAGCTAAAGACCTTTCCAACAATGGAAGAGATAGCTAACCAGAACCAGGTAGAGACCTCAAGGAGTGGAGATGAGGGAAAATGGGGGGGGGGGGGCATTATCAGATACCAGCAAGTATAGGGACCATAATTTAAAAATATATAGCCTATAGCCATCCCTTAAAGGGGTTGGGGGGAGGGGAAAGAACCTGTCAGAAAAGGACCTGAAACCTGTCCATGGGTCTTTAGCAGAACCACAAATTAAAGAGTCAATCAAAAACTCAAGTCAAAAAAAGATGAGATCAGAAATTTGAGTTTGTTTACCCAGGCCAACCTGTGAAATCAAATCCAGGGTGAAATGCAAGAGGTTTCTGCTGGCCCCACATGGGGTGGGGGTTAGGGAGGATAAGGGGAGGTCAGGAGCTGGACAAGAGGCCTCAATCTTGGTAGAATCTCCAAATATGTCACCCTGAAAAAAAAATCCATCAAAGGAGTCATAATAAAGGGTCTAGAATGGTGGTTCTAAAGGTTGCAATTTGGTGCTTGGGGGTCTCCAATGAGGTGGAGGAGTGATTTTAGAAGGGGGGGGAGGGAAATAACTTGGTCATGTGAGTTCACAGAACCTTGAGTAAGATGGCACTAGCCTGATGTTGATGTTGGTTTGTGTTCATTAGATTTGGTTGTCCTCCTTCAGATTCAGTCATCGGCAACGGGCACAATTAAGATTCCGGGAATGAGCCTCAGAATCATTCTCTGCCTTTTGATTGGATTTTTCTAGCACTCTGGGAAAGACTCAATCAGAAGATTCTCTGTACTATGGTTTACAGCCCTTCTTAAGAACTTCCTGCTTGAGGAGGGCTTGGAAGTTTGTATGGAATTAGCTTGCTTAATTTCCCTGGTAGTGTAGGAACTCCTCCTACCAACGCAGGCTCACAACTTCTGTTCCTTTCATTGTTAAGCGTAGTCTTTGGTCCCAGATTAAGCGATTTGCCCAGGGTCACACAACTAGTAAGTGACAGCGGCAAGACTTGAATTTAAGTCCTCCGGGTTCCACGCCTGATCGAGATAGAGACGGTTTTCCTCCCTATTACTCTCTAACCTCGGATTTGTTCCATCAATCCCTGATGCCGCGTGTATTGGCCGAAGAGGAATTTATTTGATTTACTGAAATGGATGAATAGCCAAGACAAAACCCTGCTTCCCCCTTCTCCCCCCCACAAACCTGGGACAACCCTCCTCCCTTCTTTCCCTCCCTCCTCTCAACTCCGCCTTTCTCTCTCCTTTCTACCTAAGTGTTCCTAACCTGCCTTTCCTCTTCCCTCCGGTTCTTTCTTCTCCCCATTTCTCTTCTCTCCTTCCTACTCACTTCCTTTCCTTCCTTCCTCTCGCCTCTTCTCTCCCCGTCTCAGTTTCTCTCCGTGCGGGTGTTGCAGGCACTCGTTTTCTCCACGCGAATGTAAGGTTGTTGAAGGTAGGGATCGTTTCATTTGCTTCTTTCTCCGGGACGAGTTCAGCCAACCTCCGTGGGATCTTAGTTGGGGTGGGGCCTCTTACATACTTTGGTATTTTAACACCCCGCCTTCCCAATAGTATCCTATCCCAAGACGGAAGCAGCAGGCTCTAGGAATTACGTGAAAACTCCCAGACTGTCGAATTTCGGGAAAACCCGGAAAGGGGGCGTTGTGGTGCTGGTGGTGCTGCGCAGGCTTGTTGCTCTCACGGAGAAGGCGTGGCCACGCTGCGATCGCTGATTGGCAGGGCGTCTCCGCGTCCTCGCTGATTGGCCGGGCATTTTTTGGCGCGCGCCACGGCTGTTTTGAGTTGGGCTGCAGAACGACTCTGGGGCTCTCCCTTCACGACCCTGAGGATGGAGACCCGGCTGGTGCTGCAGGGGCGTTTGTTGCCGGAGAAAAGCCTGCAGGAGGACGACGACTTGGACATGGAGGACGAGGAGGATGAGGTGCCCTTCGTAGATTCGGAGGAGCCTCTGAGTGATGGGCTGCACGCCGACGGGCTCCCCTCGCGCCTCTCAGGTAAAGCCGGCCCGAAGGACCTCGAAGGTCCGGACTTGCCAGGAGGAGGCAGCTGTGGGGGTGCGGGGAGAGTCAGCAAGACCCAAGTTCAAATCCTGCCAATTGGCAGCTGCGCTCCGAGCATGATCTTTGACCTCTCTGGATCTCAGTTTCCCCATCTCTAAAAGCTGGGCGGGGGAGGGCGGCAGGGCTGGAATGGGTTGTGGCCGAGGCCCCTCCCCGCAACCAGGACCCTCCGGAGTGGGTGGCCCAGGAAAGCCCCGTCCGGATGAGAATCTGATGCGGATGAGGATCTGATGAGTGGGGATAGCCCCTTTGTTTATGTAACTGTCATTGAAAGCTGAGCACTTATGTGCTTACTGTGTGAGTTCAATAAAGAGAGAGACCTGCAGGAAAAAAAGAAAAGCAGGCCGAACAAGGGAGGAGAGGGCATTTGTCACTCTGGAGAGCCAGGGACCCAGCCTGGGCTGGGGAAGGGGTTGGGCTAGGTGAACAGGAAGTGCTCCTAGAGAGGATCTGGTCTTTGGCTAGGGGTACTCCCTTCCCTGGCTTTCTTTTCCAATGAAAGAGCATCCCAGGGGGCAGGGAGTTGGCTCCTTGGATAGTGGGATCTAGAGATGGGAGATCCTGGGATCAAATGTGAGCTGTGGTGGCCCTGGACTAGACACAATTTCCACTCTCCAACCCCACCCCACAATCTCCCTATCCCAGCAAGAACTTGGTCCCTGGTTTCCTAGATTCTTGACAGGTGACTTTCAGGACTCTGCTTTGACCCACACACTTAGTATAGATTCTAAAACCAAAGGTAAGGTTTAAAAAAAAATTTTTTTTTTCAAAGAAAGACATCCAACCCTGAAGGCTGTAGATTTAAAGTTTTCCATTGTTTATTGGAATGTACACACCTCTAGGGCGGGGAATGTCTGACTTACAAAAATTGTAAGCACTTACCTTCCTGCTTAGAGTTTAAAGAAATGGTAAGGGGCAGCTCTAGGGTGGAGAGCCAGGCTTAGAGGACCTGGTTTCAAGTCTGGCCTCAGACACTTCCTAGCTATGTCATTTAACCCCAGTTACCTAACCCTTTGACTCTTCTGCTTTGCAACCAGATACTTAGTATCATAAGGGTGTTATAATTAGTTAATTAGTATCATAAGGATTTTTAAAAAAAAGCCTAAGTATCAATTGTAAGAAGGTTAAAGAATTATAAAATTCTTTTAAAAAGTATCAATTTTAAGATAGAAGGTTAAAATTTTTTTTAAAAGATAGATTTAGGGGGCAGCTGGATAACTCAGTGGATTGAGAGTCAGGCCTAGAGAAGGGAGGTCCTAAGTTCAAATCCAGCCTCAGACACTTCCCAGTTGTGTGACCCTGGGCAAGTCACTTGACCCCCATTGCCCACCCTTACCACTCTTCCGCAAAGGAGCCAATACACAGAAGTTAAGGGCCTTAAAAACAATAAATAAACAAACAAACAAATAAATAAAAGATAGATTTAAAAAAAGGAAAGAAATAGTGGATGAAATAAAGGCATGAGCATGCACACTATGTGCTGGGGTCTTGGAGTGAATCCCTGTGAAGCTGGAAAAGATCTCATGCAGGTCCCCCATTTTACAGATGAGGAAATGGACCCAGAGAGGTGCAAAAAACCCAAACAAACCTTAATCCTAACCCTAGACCCTTGCTCAAGGACACTTGGGTCAGTTTAGTATAGTGGGAGATGAGAGCTTATGTTTGAATCATTATACTGTTATTTTGGGCTCTGCAAAACAAAGTCAATCAACAAAGGAAATGGTCTGCCCTCTAGAAATTTAGATTCTGAAGCAGAAAACCAGAGTAGGCCTAAAAAATGCAAATTGAACATAAAGTAATTTGGGAGAGGAGTTTCCAAGAAACAACTCTTGAAGAGATGGACTTTGAGAGAAGGGAGATTTCTAAAAGGTGGTGAGGAGGGAATATTTTCCAGGCATGGGGACAGGGCCTGTGCCAAGGGACTTAAGCAGTAGCTGGAAGAAGGTATACAAGGAACATCAAGTCTGCCCATTAGGCTGATGAGTATAAACATGTGTGTATGAAGGGAGGCGGGAAGTATTTGCAATCAGCCTGAAAGGGTAGTATGGAGCCAAATTCTGAAGGCCTCTAAAATGCCAAACACAGGAGTTCCTATTTTTGGCTAATATATGTGGATAACTACTGTGAAGGTTCTCAAGCAAGGGAGTGACTGCTTAGACCTGATTCTTTTAGAGGATCGCTTCAGCAGCTGTTTGAAAGACGGCCAGGAGAGAGGAGAAAACTGATACACTTCAAGGAAAATCACCAATGTAATGAGGACCTTGGAGAGTTGTGGTGAAAACAGAGAAGAGAGGCTAGCTGGAAAAGATTGGGTGTGGAGTGCAGGGGACCAAAGAGCCTAGAATGGCTATGACTTTGGGAACCTGAACAAATAAGGAAGTTAAAGAGACAAGTTGGTTTGGGGACAGTTGATTAAACTGACTGATTCTAAGTTTCCTGATTTGTAAAATGAGTCATAGTTAAACCTCATGGATTTTGAGCCAAAAAGAAAATCTAGTCTATGGTCAAGTGGAAAGAGTGTTGGAGTGATTTGGGTTTGAATCCTGTTTCTGCTTCTACCTGAATGTTCTTGGACAAGGGACAAGAAATAGAACCTTCTATAAATCCATTTCCTCATCTGTAAAATGAGGGAGTTGAATGAGATTTTTTAACAACTCTAAAACCATGATTCTATGAACTTCATTTAATATTTATTCTCAATTCACTTTAACATATACACGTATAAATACATATTCTCATTTTCCTGTGAAAAGCCTTTTTAAAGATTGTTTTGCTTATTTGAAAAGCTGAATATAGCGTGGGAATTGCTGATAAAAGCTGATGAGTGACAGATTTTGTATGTTCTTTTACTGCATGCTTCCTGGACCTGAAAGTTAATTTAATTTATAAAGTAATTTTAAAAATAAGTTTAACATTTAAGTTTAGTTATATATGTCTTAAATGAGCTCACAATGAATCCTACTCATGTTTATTATTTTAAAGTTGTAATTAAAGATGAAAACACCACAAAGGAGTTTCATGTGTTTGGACGGTTTCCATTGGTTGGTCCTTGGTGGAAAGTTAAAGTCAGAGTAAAACCTGTGGGATCCCGATACTTTGCCTTTGGATTGCCATCTTACTTTTTACTGACAGACTTACCACCCGATCAAAAAGACGTTTGTTCGATTTTTCTTCAGACTTGTAAATTTCCAGATGAGTTTATATCAAAGTTTTTAGAGTGGGTATATCCAAGTTTTTGCAACTTGAGCTTTGCAAATCTTCAAGAAGCACTCAGAGATTTTAAAGAATGGCAAAAAGAATCTTCACAGGGAAAAGATGGAAGTTCTTCACAGGAGGATCAAGTTGAAAGTTTATTAAGCAAAATTCCAAGTAAGTGTAAATTTAACATCAGATTCAGTTTGAGCCATTACAGCCTCTTAGGACAGGAATGTTTCAGCTTTTATTTGCATAATATAAAATACAGCATTACTTTTGGAAGAATAATGTAAATTAGAATGTTGTTTTTTTGAGGGGGAGAAAAAGTGTCACTTTCATAGGATATGATCTAGTTTGGAAAGATATCCAGTTTTATGAAAATTAAAAGTAAATTTTAGGGGAAAATGGATTTAGTTGTCTCATTACAGTAAAACTTCATGACCAAAAGTCATTTAGTTAGTAATGTCAAATATCTGGAACCAGAAAATCTGCCAAAAACTATTGAGCAGCCCAAGTAGATGATAAATGATCATATGCATATTTAAATTAATTTTTAGATAAAAGCTTTTATTTTAAATGCCCAAATCTGATAGAAATTGAATCTTTTCTTAGTAATTTATTTTGAGGGGAAAATAGGAAGAGAAAAAGCCCCCCAAAATAAGTTTCAATCACTGCTTTAAATAAAATGTAATTTGGTTTAAATTTGCAAAATGAAAGCTTAAAATTTTCAGGTGACCAAAGTGACATTGAATAGAACAAGTCCACTGTTATCTTTAGCAATCTTTTTTTTAATTTTGATTTTTTTCTCCTAGTTGTGTTAATAAAACTGTTCTGTATCTTGCTCTTTTTTTTTTTTAACAAATGGAAAGTTGATACCTGTTGATGATTGTTTGTAAAACCCTTTTATGTTTTGCTTTAACCAGTTTCTATTTGTGGTTTCCTATAGTCGCTTTAAAAATTGTAATGATAGCGTTGAGGTTTCCAAGAATAATGGAGTTCATTCCAGTCCTTCTGCCCCGGCATTTTCACAAACTTCTGAACTCGGAACATCCTGAAAGCTTGTACAGAAACTTGGAAGAGATCCTAAATACCTGCCCATGGAAACTTGGCTTTAGTAGAGTAAGTAGGATACAAACCCTTGGTTAGCTAAACTGATTACTGTGGTAATCTTTATAGTTGTTAAAACTGGGCCAAGATTTGTTAGGACTGTGAAAAGAGCCATTAACATTTTTTCTTTGTTTCATAGAGTTGATATGGCCAAAATGTCTTTATCCTTTTACAGCCAGTCTGCTATCCCCTCCCTCTGTTTTACTAAGTTGTTCCTCAAATAACACACTTCATCTGACATTGGGACCAAACTCAAAACCTTTTCAACATGGTGTGACATGCCATACTGGAATCCTTTTGACATAATTTTTGTGAATAATATATTAATAATTATACTATTTTTATAGTGCCTTAAAAGATTGTAAAATTCTTTGCTTATATTATCTCACTTGATCTTACGATAATGTGAGGTAGCTCTTTTGTTCATTTTACAGATGAGTACGTTGAGGCAGAAAGAAGTTAAGTCAATAAGCATTTTATTAAGAGCCCACTTTGTGTTATATCCCTGAGCCAAGTGCTGAACTTAGCTAGGACCACTTAGGTAATAAGTGTCTCAGGCAGGATTTGAATTTATTCCATTCTTCCCGACTCTAAGACCAGGGTTCTATCCACTGGATAAAGCCGCCTTCCATGGTCACATCTCTGACACAATGAAGCGTCAGGTAACTTGGGAGGCACCATAGTTGGGTTGGAGAAGTGAGTAACAAGGAAGTGGAAGGTATTTACCTTCTCTAAACTTATCTGCCTCCTTTCTGTTAAATGAGGGCATTCGATCAGAAAACCTTTAAGGTCCTGTCCAGCTTTTTATGATTGGGGATCTTTGGGATTCTCTCAAATTTGTGATTTCATTAACTTGGGTATCTCATCCAATGATGCAGATGTGCACTCATCTTGTATGACCCTTCTTTTTGGCCACTTATAAATAAATGATGTGCTACAGGTTTCTTTCTGTGTCTTTTGACATGGATGCCAATGGCACACTGACTCAACATTTCCTACCCTGGCCTCAGGATTAATTTGTCTTTTTTTTATCATTAATTTTCCTGATTTTTTTTCTTTTCAAGTTCTTTGTTGGTTAAATGTTGCAATCTCTTCACAATCACTGTGCCCTTTTCCATTGCCCTTTGTATATACTCATTTTAAATTCTCTGGATACTGTTCTTTTCCATGGCCATACAACACTGGTAGAAAATTGGTCATAAAATAATATTTGTAGTCCATCTTGTTTGACTATTTCCAACAGTATTTTATTGTTGGATTTGTCTTTTTAAAAACTTAAGATAAAATAACCAAGGTTTTAATTTGTATATTTATTTAAATGAGAAAAAAGGGAGAGGAAATGCAGTTTGGGGAGAAGACTATGGAGAGAGGAAAAAAGAATAGCTAGGAACCCAGGAGAGCAAGATGGGGCAGATCCAAAGGATGAGAGAGGCCTGCTAAGGAATGGGTGGATTTATAGACCACAATTCTCGGATCTGAGAGTCTCTGTTTCGATGAGAGGCTACGTAGTATAATGGGAGGAACATTGACCCATAAAGATGGAAAGGACCTGGACAATTCATTTACTTCTCTGTGCTTGGAAGGCACTTTACTTGTCTACCTACAAGAGGCCTCTGAGCAACTTGATACATTTTCACATGTCCACGTCCTCCCCATAACTGCCTACTCCTTATTAGCAAGGGTTCTCTTTCCCTAATTATTATCAGGTGAACTACTCTGTTTTTATTTGTTTTTATTCTGTATTTATGTGTTGAATATATGCATATATATGCATATATAAAACTAAGCCCATTTGTTTGTATGTATGTATGGCCTTGTTGTCTCCCCTCCTAGAAAGTAAGCTTCTTTTAAGAAGAGATTGTTTTATTCTTTTTATTTATGTTCCTAGGGTTTAACATAGTGCCTGACTTAATAATAACTACTAATAACTACTTGATAAATGCTCATTGCACTTGGGTGATCGTATAGAGTCTACATCCCCAATCATATCCCCATTGACCCATGTGGACAAGGAATTATTTTTCTTTTGTGTTTCTGCTCCCACAGTTCTTTCTCTGCATGTGAATAGCATTCTTTCTCATATGTCCCTCAGAAATGTTTTGGATCATTGCATTGCTGCCAGTGGAGAAGTCCATTACATTCGATTATGCCACAGTGTATCCATCTCTGTGTATAATGTTCTCTCCTGGCTCTGCTCCTTTCACTCTGCATCAATTCCTGGAAGTCATTCCAGTTCACATGGAATTCCTCCAGTTCATTATTCCTTTTAGCACAGTAGTATTCCATCACCAAAGGATACCACAATTTGTTCAGCCATTCCCCAATAGAAGGGTATCCCTTCATTTTCCAATTTTTTGCCACCACAAAGAACACAGTTATGAATATTTTTGTACAATCTTTTCCCTTATTATCTCTTTGGGGTACAAAACCAGCAGTGGTATGGTTGGATCAAAGGGCAGGCAGTCTTTTAAAGCCCGTTGGGCATAGTTCCAAATTGCCCCCCAGAATAATTGGATCAATTCACAACTCCACCAGCAATGCATCAGTGTCCCTATTTTGCCACATCCCCTTCAACATTTATTACTTTCCTTTGCTGTCATGTTAGCCAATCTTCTAGATGTGAGGTGGTACCTCAGAGTTGTTTTGATTTGCATTTTTCTAAATATAAGAGATTTAGAACACTTTTTCATGTGCTCATTGATACTTTTGATTTCTTTGCGTGTTCATGTCCCCATTTGGGGAATGGCTTGATTTTTTTTGTACAATTGATTTAACTCATATATTTGAGTAAGATTTTCCCCCCAATTTGTTGCTTCCCTTCTAATTTTGGTTGCATTGCTTTTGTTTGTAGTCCTTGTTCTTTAATGTTCTTTTCCATCTTTAAAACAAAAGGATCTATAATTTTAAAAGACCTTGGGGAATAACTAACATCACTCATCCATTTTAGAAAAATGGAAGAAAATTGTATCTCTCTACCAAAATTATAAATTTAAACGAATATTCTATCAAACACCTTGAAATATATGTGTCATTTCTTACTGATACCTTTACAAGGAGTCTTTGTAAACTGAACAGTCTTCATCCCTCTGACCCAAGGGTGAATGTGGATTATAGGCTGGTTATAGGCATGAGAGCCTCGGGTCTTTTTTTTTTTTTTTTTTTGACCATTTAACTGAGCCCACCTCTTATTGTTTCTTCTGCTTTCCATTGTGCTGCATCTTCTATGGCTTTTATTCTAGCTTCCTCTTCCTCCCCCTAATAATAATATCATCATCATAAGACTTAAAAGATTTGGCAGACAAACCTTCTCTTCTACAAATACCCAGGAATATAATTGCTGCAAGATTATTGGATGTGGTAGGAGAGACATCTAGTTTCATCTTAAAAAGCAAATGCACCTTTCTTAAGACTACCATTGTTGGAGTAGGGCAAAAATCCCATGCACAAAAGCCCAGCAAATAAGGAATTCCAAATTTCTGAGCCTTCTTCCAGCTTCTAACCTGCTGTTGTCATCATGGCAATGTGGAGACAAGTGAGCCAGACTGAGTCTTTTCTGTTCTTCTATTAAGTCCTTTTGTTTAAATGTTTGAGTTTCTTGAGTGTTGATTTCAATTTGATTCTGAGCCTGAACCTTCATTGGCCTGAGTCATGTCTGCCCCAGATTTAGGAGGCTTTTATGTATATGTGTAATATATTAAGAAGTGGTGTTTTAGATGGATTTTCTTTTGTTAAACTTAGCATAATTGAGTGCCTTAATATGACTTATATATGTTTAAAAAGAAATGGGGTTTTTACATGATGTTTTATAAAAGAACTTAAATTTTTATTTTGCTTGTATTTTTTCTTTAAAGATAAACTACAGAGAATTGAAGCTCATTGGGTGTGAAGCAACTTGGCAGGCATTTTGTCAATGTGAATTTCTTTTGCAAAAGATTAATAATGTAGAGAAGAATGCTTTGATAACATATAATCAGCTGAAACAGATATGTAGAATGTATGGACACACTTATGTTAAAGAAGATGACTTAACCTCTCAATTGTCTGGAAAAATAGCATTTCAAGATGTTTGGTGGTCTCTGAAGTTTTTGAAAGATATTGAAGTAGTGACAAATGAGAAAGAATGTATCTTTCTTATTGAGCTTTATGAGGCTGAAAGAGATATTGCTTCTTTGGTACATGAACTTATGACCACATCATCATGGAAGTTAAAAGTGGACGTGAAAAAAGTTCTTGCATCTATAGAGACAAAGAAATCTAAGTGTGCAGAAGGAGACAATGCAGTAAACACTAGTAAACCTCAGGAAGAAAAATCAGAAAATTGTGGTCATGCTTTGGACAAGCAGAACCAAGTTTTTCATTCTGATGAAAATAAAAATGATTTCGAAATGCCAAGCCAAGTACAAGTAGACCAGGATCAGATGGCTGCCCTGGAAATGATTTGTTCTAATGCAGTGACAGTCATCAGCGGAAAAGGTGGCTGTGGAAAAACCACAGTTGTTAGCCATCTCTTTAAGCATCTGGAGCAAATGGAAAAGGCAGAAGTGTGGAAAGCTTGCAAAGATTTTGCGCAAGACCTGGGTACACCAGAAGAGTGGGACACTTTTGTTCATCAAAGTAAATGGAAGGATAATAAACGTATAGAAGTATTGCTCACAGCACCCACTGGTAAAGCTGCTAGTTTACTGAGAGAGAAAACTTGCCTTCCTGCTTATACATTACATCAGGTGAAAACTTTTATATACCTATGAAAACTCCCTCATTAGGCAAAGCAAAAGATGCAAAAGATTTAAAAGAGCTGTTCTTAGTTATAATTAATCAGCTAACATTTAGGGAGGAGTTGTTATTGGTTCTATAATGCGTGAGACTGAAGGAGACTGAAGTTTAAATTATGAATTTTTTAAGAACTGTGGAGATGATTCATGAGCACACTGATCTAGAATTAAAATCAGGAATTTAAATCTAGAAGAGATATTAAACTCAGAAGGTTGGACTAAATGATCTATAGGGGTGAAAAAGGTTAAGTATCTAGGATAGAAGTAAGATAAGAACCAGCCCTTGGACAGTGTGTAGGACTTAGGTTGCTGTAGAATAGGAGGAGAGGATATTTCAGGTCAGCCTGAGGGAAATCATTTAGTGGCAGGCTTCAGGGATTTGCCCATGGTCCTACTGGCATTAAAACTTTTTTTAAAGTGTTTTAGATGGTAACATTCTTGATTGAGCACTTGAAGTTGGGAGAGGAGGTTTGCCTAAATGTGTCTTGCCAGAGTCAGGAGCCAAAATAACTTTTCCAGGCTACTATGGGTTAAAACTAATAAGGATTATAACAGACCAATATCCATTTTTACACTGTTTAAAAACTCAGTTCTACATGATGATGACAGTTGTTCATGTGAAAACGATTGCAAATTGAATATGAATTAGTGGCATGATATTTCTGCCAAAAAAATTCAATATCATCTTTCAATACCTTTATAGAGGCATACTGTTCAGAATGCCAGAGGTTCTTGTACTTTGATTTGGTTAGATTTCCTTTGGCAAACTGTGTTCGGCTCCAGGAGCCACGTTTTAGGAAAGATGCTGCCTAACTGCATTCAGATGAAGAGAAACAGGAATGGGAGGGAAGTGGGAGCCATGACATAATGAAGTTTATCAGGTGAAAGAACAAGGATTTTAAATTTTGAGAAGACTTTAAATGGGCCACAATAGCATACATGCTACTAGAGTCATATCAAGGATCGTTCTTTAGAGAGATTCCTGAGACAACTGTTAGGGCTTTCCTTCAATCCACTTTCCTGACAAATCATCCTCTAAAGATAATAAACCCTTTTGTGTTTTCAACAGAACTATTAGTATAATTTGTCTGTTAGTTATCAAGAGAGGGAAGAAGAGGGAAAGAACCAACATACTCTGGGCTTGAAGGGAAGCCGGGTATCCATCTTGGAGGAAGGTATAACTTCAAAACAAGTCCCTTCCTGTGAAATTAACTAAACCTGTTGTTAATTTCAGTTTAGTCTATTTCCCTCTGCCACTGTTTGAGTCTAAGTCCCAGTCTGTAAAGCCTGCTGTTTGTCTGTTTAGTTTAATTTCTCCTTTCCCTGAAGATCTCTGTTTCCCTTCTGTGTTATACTCCTGACTTCAGCCCTATTATATTCTGAAACTCCTTAATCCCAGCCTACCTGTAACCTAGATTACTCATTTAGCAAGTCTCTGACAACCTCCTTTCAAATTCCCTTATCCCACACACCTTTCCTCAAATTATCCCCATTACATCTGGCGAGCCAAGTCAAACGAAATCTACTATCTTCTGAAGAAAAAGAAAATGAATTTCACAAGAATGATTTTTGTATTAAGCAGTCTATCACTGCTTATTTGGTCTTTTATGCAGGGACTTTATACGTTTTGGCTGATAAAAGTACCAAACTTGATACAACAATTAATTGAAAGCTATGACTATTACAAATGGTTTGCATTCACTTTAGCTGAATGCGTATGCTTCATACCAACAGCAGTAGCAATTGTTCTGTCTCTATGGCATTTTTTGGCAATTTCAAAAGCGGTCCTGGCTCATCTGTTTAATTATTACAAGGCATCTCATCCAAAACAAGATAATGATAGCAAGGAACTAGTAGAGAACATCAAACTACTGTTCCAAGTGTTGAGGCAATTACGGGAAGGGAAGGAACTTGATAAGCATACCATCTGGCAACTTGAAATTGTAGAATCAAAGTTTTTGGGGCAAAAGGAAAAAGAGAAAGAACAACCGATTCAGAATGCAGTGGTTTCTGTACTACCAATAGTAGATACTACAAACATCCCTGACAAGTGGTCATCTGGCCTTCTCCTACAAGGCTCCAATATCAAGGAACTTACTACCACTTAAGACAACCCAGTGCATTTGTAAACAACTTGAATTGTTAAGAAGCTTTCTCTTAGAATAATTTGAAATCTGCATCTCTACAGCTATCACCATTGTGCTTAGTTGTGCCCCCAGATGAGGCTCGTTTTGTGTCATGGACCCCTTTGTCAGTCTGGTGAAGCTTATGGACCACTTTTCAGGATAACATTTTCAAATACATAAAACAAAATATATAGGATTAAAAGAAACTAAAGATTAATGTTTATATATATCCTCCTAATTGCAGGTGTGCCCTCTCTACCCTCCTTGTCCCCGTCCCTCTTCCCAGTACCTTTTACTGGTACCACATGTACAACCAGAGGCAGCTTAGAGTGCTGGGCCTGGGAGTCAGGAAGATCTGAGTTCAAATCTATCTTCAGATACTGAATAACATTGTGACCTTGGGCAAGTCACTTAATCTTTGTTTTACCTGTAAAATGAGTACTTACCTCTTAGGGTTGTTGTGAAGATCAAATGAGATATTTCTCAAATGCTTATCACAGTTCTTGGCATATAACAGGCACTTATCAAATGCTTATTTCTTTCCTTCTTGTGTTTTTCTACCTCTAAAACATCCCTCATATCTGTTCTGTTCTCTCTATTCATAGGCCTGCCAGCCTTGTCACTTCTTACTTGGATCATTGCAAAAGCCTCTTCATTGGATCTCCTCCTCACAGCTCTTCCCCACTCCAATCTGTCCTCTGTTGTTGCCAGATTACTTTTACTACAGTGTGGGCTGATACTGCCTCTCTCCTGTTCAGGAAACTCTAGGGCAGGGGCAGTGTTTGTGTCTTGGACCCCTTTGGCCATGGTCTGGAGAAGCCTTCTCAGAATAGTATCTTTAAATGCGTGAAATATAGGTAACCAATTCTATTGAAATAGAGTTATCAGAATTTTTTTTTAAACCCATACCTTATATCTTAGAATTACTAAGTATTGGTTCCAACACAGAAGAATGGAAAGGGCTAGGTGATGGTGGTTAAGTGACTTGCCAGACTAGAAAGTGTCTGAGTCCAGATTTGAACCTAGGACGTCTTGTCTCTAGGCCTGGCTTTCAATCCACTGATCTACCCTCGAGTTATCAGAATATTGAGAGAAAAATATGGGCCCCAGGTTAAGACTTCTTACTGTAGGAGTTGCTCCCTGTTTTCATGTAAGATGAAATATAAACTCTTTTTGCTATTTAAAGTCTTTCACAGTATGACTCTAACTTTTCCAGTCTTGTGACATTATTTGCCTTTATGCACCACACTAAATTAGCCTTTTTAATATTCATATGAGACACTCACCTTCCTGTTCTTTTTACCTTTGTATATGTTCTCTGGCTCTTATACCTGAAATGCTCTCTCTCCCATTTTGACTTCTGGTTTTAGAATCCCCAGTTTCCTTAGGGCCTAACTCAAGTCCCACCTTCTACATGGCATTTTCCTGATATTTCTTCCCCTTTTCTGTGCTGGAGTCTTCCTTCTAAAATTACTTCACATCTGTTTTTAATATACATATGATGTACACATTTATCTCCCCCACTTAGATATTAAATTCCTTGATGATAAGGGCACTTAATATACTTGTTGATTGATATTGTCTAGAGTAGAACATTCTAAAAGAATAGACCACATCTGACTTAATCGTATTCTGTTCTAGGGGCCACACTGTAGGAAGGACATTATTGGTAAGCTAAGGAGTATCCCAAGGATGGTGAGGGTCCTTGAGTTTGCATCATATGGAGATCATTAAAGAAACTAGGAAGAGAAAACGGGTTAGGAATGGGGTATATTATGGTCATTTTCAAATATTTAAAGGGTTCAATGCCCATATGTGTCCAGAATGTCAAATTTATGAATGTCGTTGTGAATCTCTATATTCTTTTCCCTGACTTTTTCTTGTCCTTTTTGTGACCATGTCAGATGGACATTGTATGGAGAAATTTTAAAAGTGATTTTAAAATTTGTGTTAAATTTGGTATTATATTCTTTATTTGTAGGTAAAATACAGCTTCTGTTCATGGCAGAAAATAGTTAAGAAGTTGAAGGAAAATATGGAATCGGGGAAGAAAATCCCATGGAAGTTTTCTTCAGTGAGAGTTCTTGTTGTGGACGAAGGGAGCTTGGTTGGCATAACAGTCTTCAGATCAGTTTTAAACTTGTTGCGTAAGCGTGCCAGACTTGAGAAGTTGATTATCCTTGGTAAGTCAAAAATGGATAGAGTCTGAAATGCACTTTTAAATTAGTTGTAGTTTTGTATGTTAGCTACTTTATGATACTCTCAATACAGATACAATACTCTTCTAGGCCAGCTGAAAACTTGAAGTTGCTAGTATGTCAGGTCCATGTCCAGGAGTTATCATACATCCTAGTGGTGTCTAAGGGGGTCATGTGAAAGCTAGATTGGTTAATACAATGCAGTGACCCTTTACTGAAATTCTACCACGTAGAAAGCATAACTGTTTTAGATGCTAAGGAAGTTACAGTGATTCATGAGCTATGATCCTTGCCCTCTAGTACGTGTGTATAGGCTAGGCAGAGGTACAGAAGCAATGTAGTTGGAAGGTTACTGCATTTGGTACTTGAAGTCCTGACTACTATTGTATGTATGACCTTGGTCAAGTAATAATCTCATTTTGCCTCAGTTTCCTGATCTGTAAAATGAAGGGTTTGAACTTTTCTTAGCTTGAAACAAATGATCCCATGAAACTTATAATGTGAAAAAATGGCATGAAAGATATAAAGTGCTATAATAATCTCATTTTTTATAGTAGTGCTTAGAGTGATTAGATGGGTAAGGATTTGGTTAGCCTGTGTATTTGAGATGGGTTCTAAAAGGTGGATAGGATTTTAAGTAGTGGAGATTTGGGTATGAGTAGGGTTGGGGGTGATTTAGGGACTTATTCTAGGCATAAGGAAAGTTGGAACAATGAATTGGAGGCAAGATAATGTGAAGTGAATTCACAAATAAACTAAATCAGTTGAATTAATGGGCATATGGAAGAGGGTAGTTGGTGTTAAGGAAGAAAAGGGCATCCTTAGCTTTCTTGAATTGGGGGAGGATTGGGGCCTGAATCCCCTGTCTAGAATAAACTCCACAGGGCAAGAGCTAACACCGGCCAGGTTTGTTTCTATTCCTTTTTCCCCATTAGCACTGAAGTGCCCTCCTTTCTAATAGACTTTGCAATCTGCTTTCCACCTACCTTGCACCTCACCTTATCCCCATTACATTATGCTTCTTTTCCTTTTGTACCTAATACAATTAATATTTTCTTCTTGCCTGGTGTACTAAGTCTTTGAGGATGCCAGACAGGATCCAGTCCCCCTCGACCTAACTTTGACATATGAACAGTGAGATTATTTTGGGGGAGTGGGCTGGGAGTAGAAAGTGAATGGGATCTTCACTTTCAGTTCTTTGATGCTATTCCAAGAGGAGGGGCTAATAGTAGGTGTTGGGCCAGTTCTTGATGGGGATAAGATGGAGGTCTTTGATTTTACTTGCTATCTCAGGCACAGAAATAGTCAATCAAGTAGGAATTCAGGTCAGGGATTATACCTGAGCCACCTACTGCCTGTAGGTCATTCCTGAGTTTCTGATCTAATGTGATTAATTACTACAGTGATTATAGAAATAAAGAGGAAATGACATTTTATATTCTTGTAACAACAAGGTGAATTCTTTTAATTTTGTTATGAGTAAGATTATTTTTATTGCATTTTACAGATCATGACTACCTCATTGCATTTGAACTCTTGAAGTTGAATCACTCTTGGGCTTAACTTAGGCTTGGCCTAGATGAGAGGCAATGATACAGTTAGCAAGATGGTGGAAGAGTGGACTAGTTGTTTTCTAAGTAACTCTCTAAGCCTAAGCTCCTTCTCTTAGGATATATGCATCAAATTTATATTAATAAGAGTTAAGTCAAGCAGATAACACAACATACTTTCTACAGGCCAAGTGTGTGCTGAGTACTGGGGATATATATAAAAACTGAGACAATCCCTTTAAGGAACTTACATTCTAATAAGGGGAGGTAATACACATCTCCTTGATCTTTCTTTCTAAACTTGATTTGTCTTTTGATTGACATTTTAAATTCAGTATATTCAAATCTGAACTCATCTCTATCCCTCAAGACAACCCCTTTTTTGACTTATGTTTGATGGTGATAATTGACTTTCTTCGTCTCTCATATCCAATCAGTTCCCAATCTGTTGATTCCTCCTCCATAATATCTTGCCTTTATCTTCTATTTAGCTACTCTGCAGCTATCAATTGTGACCATCTCTAGGTGATTATAGTCACCTCCTAAATGGTCTTTTTGCCTTTTCTTATCTGTTCCAACTCTTCTTTGATAAAATGCTGTTTTAATAACCTTCCTTGTGAACAGATCTCAGTCTGTCACTTCTGCTCGAAAGTTTAGTGAACCCATGTAAAATAAAGTTCAGTCCAGACTTGTTAATTGGTTAAGTTATGGCACATTCTGGTCCCGATCTCTTTCTAGCTTTCTCAGTTACTTTCCATGTGTGCTCTGAAGCTAAATTATATTACCCATTGCATCCGTTTCTTTACTTTCACTCTTTACAACAACTGAAACCCTATTCACTTTTCCCCCAGAGTGAGAGAAAAAGTAAGTGCATGTGCATGTGTGCGTGTGTGCGTGTGTCTCTGAGAGAGAATTACATGCACTTTATTGATAATTATGTGTCTTGTCAAGAAAACAGTCTGAAAAAAGATTAGGGTTTTTCTTTTTGTAATCTATAAGATCATTATGAGTCAACAGTATAGTGTGGCAGACAAGATGGCTAATGGTTCGTAGGGTCCATTAAGAGAGGCACAACCTCCAGAAATGAAATGATTGTTCCAATATATAATAAATGTGGCCATTATCAGGGTGTACCTAGAGTAATGTGTTGAGTTCAGAGGAGGGCCATAAAAGGGCTGAAAATGCCTTGACCTCATCTCAGTATCATTTGATAGGAGTTAGGATATTTGGCTTGATGAAGAGAAGACTTGATTGATGGTGGAGGAGGGGAAAGAAGCATAAAGATAGTTGTCTTCCAATGTTTGAAGGTCTTCCATACAAAAAAGGGATTAGGTTTTCCTGGGCCACAGAGTGTAAGACTAAGAGTCATGAGAGGCATTTGCAGAGAGGCAGATTTAGACTTGACATGAGAGAAAAACCTCCTAATTATTAATTATTGCTAAGTAAAATTAAGTAGGTGCCCCTTAGATGTCTTTAGGCAAAAAATCAGGTGATGATTATCACTTGTTGGGAAGAGAGTTGAGAGAATTCTTGTTCAGATATAGGTTTGACTAGAACAGTGATGGCGAACCTTTAAGAGGGGCGGGTAATGTGGGAAATGTCCTCAGGCACCTGTGGAGATGGGGAGGGCAATGTCCCTCTGTCTTTCTAGTAACAAACTCTGATAAACTCTGTGCCTGGGTTGAGTGCCCTCTCCCCTCCCCCCGGGCATGTGTGCCATAGATTCACCACCATGGGTCTAGAACAGTGATTCTCAAAGTGGGCGCCACCGCCCCCTGGTGGGTGCTGCAGCGAGCCAGGGGGGCGGTAATGGCCACAGGTGCATTTATCTTTCCTATTAATTGCTATTAAAAATAAAAAAATTAATTTCCAGGGGCGCTAAGTAATATTTTTTCTGGAAAGGAGCTGGTAGGCCACAAAAATTGGGGCTTTTTTTTTTTTTTGGACACTGGTCTAGCTGCAGAGTAGCTAAATAGAAGATAAAGGCCTGTCATTCTCCTCTGAAGTCCTGCTTAGATGTTGACTTCTGATGCCCTCCAACAGTGACCAACTCTCAGAGGTCACAGCAACACTTTATATCTCTCATGACTTCTCATATATCCTTTTGTATTATATTTTGTATAGCTATCATGCGGTCAGGAACTGTTCTCTCTTTATATCCCAGTGGTGTCTGCATGATAGGTCTTTGACAAAAGTTTGTTGAATATTAAAGAGCAGTAGTCCCTTTAGACTTTATGCTAGCAATGTAAGACTGTGCCTGTTTCTCTATAGACTGCCAGCATTGGGATTTACCATCTTAAATTTAATTTGGGGAACTTGGGTGACTAATGGGTGACTATAAGAAACTGACGTTTCTTAAGTTTATCTTCACTTAAAACTATCTGGATGTTTATACACCTTCGGATTTCTTTTGTAATCTTATGTTCATATCCATTGAACATATCTGTTTTGAAAAAGAAACTTTTTGTAAGTAACATAATCTTTGTTTGTATGCATATAATGCCTTGAAAGTTAACAGAAAAGTTTGTGAGGGAAGTCCAGGCCAAAAGGAAGTTGACAGTTATACTAAAGAGATTTGTCCCATGACTGGTTTAAATGTTCTCCTGGTAATGAGGATGGTGTAAGTGCTATGTAGCACAGGCACTGTGACTCAAGCAAAGCAGTGAGGACAGAACTGAGTTCTGGTGCTTATTGCCATAATGGTAGAGTGAGGACAGGACAGGACAGGATGTTGTGCTGGCAGAGAGGATCCAGGGCACAAGTCCTATTGTTTTTTGTTTGAAACTACATTGTATAGGACTTTATTTATTTTAAATCTTTGCTTTCTGTCTTAGGAGCAGTTCTAAGATGAGTGGTAACAGCTAGGCAGTAGGGGTTAACCCCCTTGCTTGGTCCCATAGCTAGGAAAATTTCCAAGACCAGATTTGAACCCAAGTCCTATTGAGCTAGGAGCAATTTTAATGAATTGTTTTGGACATGTTGAGTTTGAGATGTTCAGGGGGGTGATGTGAGACTGGAAATCTGCAGAGGTCAGGTATAGACCTGAAAATCACCTACATGATGATGATAATTGGGGTTGATGATTCCATTGAGTGAGCTAATATGTAGTGATAAAAGAAGGCCTGGGACAGACTTTGGAAGATACCTGTGGTTAATAAGTATGGCCTGGATAAAGATCCAATAAAGAAGACTGAAGGGGGAGAGACTAATGGTATGAAAACTGTTGTGAGGAAGATTTATTTAGCAATTTATGTAGATATAGTTTATATGGACCTAGCTGGAAGGGCTGGAGCATTCCAAGATGGAATGAAGGAGCAGGAAGTTGCTTGTGCTCTGAGAGAGACTCCATTAGTGTTTGGCACAAACTGTTGCTAGCCCTGGGAGATCTCAGAGTTAAGGACACCCTGCATCCTGATTCCCTGGGATCCTGAGTGGTGGAGGCTTTCAGCAAGTGGACAAGACCTGCAGAGTTGCACCAAGTGGAGGAGGGGTTTGGGATCTGGTGGACAGCATCTCAAGCACACTCTCACTACTTGGATACCTTGGACCACCTTGGCTTTTGGCATCCTGTGATCATCTGTGGATTACCGTGAGAACCCTCAAAGCCACCCCAGGCCCTTTAGCTGTGCTGGCTAACCTGGCTGGAACCAGGTTTGAAGCAGCCTTTCATTGACTCCAGTACTGCCCCTTTGAGCCCAGTCTGGCCTAGGTCAATTATAATTAGAATAGATAAGTCCTCCCCTTGCCCCTGTGATTTGCCCTTTAGGTTTTTAAGTACAGAATCCCCTATCCTACCTTTATTTAGTTAATCATAATTAAACTGTTTAAAACTTTTACCTTGCCTGCTGGTTCCATAGACCCTGGCTTAGGGTGAGCTGGGCCAACTGCCATTCTTGACAGTTACCAGCCTAGCAGTGAACTCTGGTCTCCCTATCCTGGTTGGTTCTGTCTCTCCTTCAACCCAGTGTGTGTACCCACAACCATTTAGGTTATATTTTAACATCCCCAGTGCCCCCATCTTTTTTTACAAAACCTAAAGAGGAGAGAGTGTCTGGGAGAAAAGAGGGATCAATAGTAGCAAAGGCTTGAGGGAGGTCAAAAAGGATGAGCATTAAGAAAAGGCCATTAGATTTGGCAATTAAGGATGAGTGGTGACATTGGAGAGAATAGTTTCAGTTGAGTGCCAAGATTAGAAACCAGGCTCTCAAAAATTAAGGAGATTTGAGAGGATGTGAAAGCATTAACAGTCAATGCTTTTAGATGATGTAGAGGTATCTGGTGGTATAGTAAATAGAGCCTGGAGTTTAACTTTAGATAATTACAGGTTGTGTGACTCTGGGCAAGTCACTTAACCTTTATTTGCCTCTATTTTCTCAGCTGTAAAATGGGGATGATAATAGCATCTACTTTGAAGAGTTATGGTGATAATTCAAAGAGATAGAACTTGTAAAGCACTTAGCACAGGGCCTGGCACATGTTTATATTAGTTTATAAACTATACACATATATAATAATATATAAATTATGTCTATAAAGTGCCATATAAATGCTTATTCCTTTCTTCTTTCTCATAAAAGAAAGGAAAGTTACAGGATGATGATAGCAGGTATGGGGGGATCAGATTAGGTATCTTGAAGGACGGGGTAGGTGTCATGCTTATGAGCAGCAGCCATTAGGCAGGGAAAGACTGAAGATTTGTGAATGACAGAGGGGACAATTTGCTAGAGAAGACAAGATGTAATGAGACCCAGGGTCTGTTTAGAGGGGTTTATTTTTCATTGAAGTAAGATTTTAAAAGGCTTTCTGAGCTTTTAAATGTATTTCAGTCAACCCCCTCCCTGCCCTCCCTGTGGGAATGTATTTTTAAAGTTAAAGTGATGGTCAATAGGAAAAATGACTTGATTGCTAAGAGTCCAGATACCAATACATAGTGTTGAAGTTTCTCTTTCTTTTTTCATCCTTCTCTCTTTCAGGTGATATCAGACAGTTACCCAGCATTGAGCCTGGTAACTTGCTAAAGGACTTATTTGAGATCCTCAGATTAAGAAACTGTGCTGTGGAGCTAAAAACTAATCATAGAGCAGAATCTCAGCTTATTGTAGACAACGCAGCAAGGTATGTGTTCTGTGTGTGCCATCAGAAAAGACTTAGGCAGTTCAGGCAATACCATATATTATGCTCATAACTTTCATATTTGTAACTGCTCTAAAATTTAATCATTGGTCAATGAACATTTACATGCCAGGCACTGTGCCAAGAGCTGAAGATGCAAATACAAAAAGGGAAACAATATCTATTTTCAAGGAGCTTCCTTTCTAATGAGTACACAGATACATATTTAAGTTTGTACAGAATAAATGCAAAGAAACAAAGTATTTTGGCTAAGATTACTTAAATTTTGCATTTTTTATTTGATCTGTTTAAAAATAAAAGATGTGTATGTTTACTTTAGATTTAGATTTTTAATTGACAGAATGATCTGTAAGGTTCTTTCCAGCACTGCCCCTGCTGACTTCTATTTTCGTGACACTGCTGCCTCCTGGTTCTTCTTTAGCCTCCTCTCCTGGCTTATTCTCTATATCACATGACCTAACTGAGGGGATTCCCCTAAGCTTCTTTTCTGGGCTTTTTTCTTTTCTCTCTATGCATTGTCTCTTAGGAACCTTATTAATTCCCCAGATTTCAACTGTCATCTCAAAGCAGATGACCACCATCCTGACCACTCTCCCTTCAGATCTTGATAATCTTGAACCCCAAAGCCTTGGAAATATCAATACTTTCTAAATCATGAAGGAGTTCAAACCTGCTTCCAGTTCAATCCTTCAGCCATTAAAAAAACCAAACAACTCTTACCCTCTGTCTTAGAATCAATATTATGTATTGGTTCCAAGGCAGAGGAGTGGTAAGGGTTTGGCACTGAGGGTAAAGTGACTTGCCCAAGGTCACACAGCTAGGAAGTCAGTCTGAGGTCAGATTTGAACCTAGGACCTCCTAACCCTCGGCCTGGCCGTCTTTCTACTAAGCCACCAAGCTGCCCTGCTCCAGCATTATTGAGGGGAGAAATCATAGAGAAGAAGCCCACCTTCTTATCGCCATAAGCAAAAACTGCTGACCAGTTGCTATCAAGCAGCAGATTGCTCAGGAGTCCAGGGAGTGGCAGCATCCTCTATACAACCTGTTATGTCTTGAGAGCCCAACCTTTGCAGCCATTGTCTGGAAGGGGTGAGTCATCCCGACCAACTACCAACCAGCTGTCACCCATAGGGCAGGCAAAAACTAGCTGAAGTGTCAGGGCACCCCAAAGAAGAGCTGGAAGACATCATGGGCATGTTTTGCAAGTCATACTACCACCACCATCTTGTCAGCATCTCACCTGAATCTAGTGGTCCAGGACCCTGCCCTCAGGAGCCTTGGAAATAGCAGTGCTTCTGCCCCGGTACTCAGACATTGTCTGCCCCAGTACTTAGAGACATTGTCCTCTGGTGTAGCCCTTATATAGATGCATCCTGGCTGCTGCTCCTGTGGGTGCTACAGCAAAGCTACCAAAGACCCAGAAAGGAAAATTGGCACTGCCAGTGGTTCAGTATCAGAAACAACATGATTTTAGTAGTGGAAATAACACAAAAGCATTTACGTCTTCTGTGCTGCTGAACCTTTAGGACTAACTTGCAGCTAAAACCTTCCAAATGTGTTGTCTTCCCCATCAGAATCTGAGATTGAGAGTAATACCTGGTATATTTTTCTGATTGTATCCTGAGTACTTGGCATGGAATGTAGCAAATGCTTAGTAAATGCCTTTTCCACAAGTTCATTCATATAGATTCACACGTATGTGTATGTGTGTGTGTGTGTATATATACATATATACACACATAAATGTGTGTGTGGATGTAGATGTTTCACTGTAGAACATATGCTCCTTACACATAAGAATTTTTATTTTTTGTACTTGTATCCCTAATGCCTTGCATGGTATATGTATACTCTGGAGGATCTATGCGGGGATTCCTCGGCAAAGCACAGGCCCATGGAAGATCTGAAGAATATATATTTTGCAAATCAGTGCAATAAATTTACTAACTCATAAAATCCTGAAATCTGCATGATATAAGCTTCAAAGTTCTCATCTCACTGTTTAAAAATTTACTTTAAAAATTTTAATTCTAATTGAATGAGTAATTTAATCAGTCTAATGGGCTCTTGGTGAGGAGTTCCCTTGACCAATATAGATGGTTAACTGTTTGCAACTTCTTCCTAGAGAATTCTATAGAGCACTGAGAAGCTAATTTGGTCCAGTCACAATGCTAGTGTCAGAGAAAGGACTAAAACCCTAATCATCCGAACTTCCAGGGTATCTTTATAGCTACCACACCATCAAGGTAAAAAAAGAAAAAAGGGGGCAGCTGGGGTAGCTCAGTGGATGGAGAGCCAGGCCTAGAGACGGGAGGTCCTAGGTTCAAATCTGGCCTCAGACATTTCCTAGCTGTGTGACCCTGGGCAAGTCACTTGACACCCATTGCCTACCCTTACCACTCTTCTGCCTTGGAGCCAATACATAATATTGACTCCAAGATGGAAGGTAAGGGTTTAAAAAAAAAAGAAAAGAAAAAGAAAAACAAATTGGATGAAATATAGATACTCTTGATTGTTTTTCTTACTCATATATATTATGTATTTAGAAATTTACTAGTTTGTGATTTCATTTTGACTGTTTGCCAAATTGTTTACATTTATCTATTTTCAGTCAGTCTTGTTTTCACAAGATAGTACCATAAATAATGATGGGTTAGCATTTAGATAATCCTATGAGGCTTGAAAAATGATTTATAGAAATTATTTCTTTTGATCCTCACAGCCCTGTGAGTCAGGTGCTATAATTATCCCCATTTTTGTAAATGAGGAGACTGAAGCGAGTAGAGGTTAAATTACTTGCTCAGCATCACACAGCTAGTAAGTATCTAAGATTGGTCAGCCTTCCTGACTCCAAGTCCAACACTCTTTTCTATGCCACCTTGTAGTCTCCTTTCCTATGTGGTATCTTCCCTGTGGTATCTTTCCTATGTGGTATCTGTGATCTTCCTCATAGAGCTGTTGTAAGGAAAATATTTTGTCAGCCTTAAGAGGCTCCTATGTATGTGCTGTTTTCACTATGATCATTTTGTCCTTGCTCATTCCTCATCTACAAGACCTCGAGGAGACATGTCTAAGTTTTTTGGGTCAGGATGTTTTTTGAGGTTAGTTTAGGTGACTCCTTTCAGGATTATGCTAACCTGATGTGCATCTTTTTTAAGACCATCCAAAACTTGGGTAGTAGTTGAAAATCTGTTTAGCAGTCTTTGGTGGCTTTGAGCCCTCAACAGAGAGGCCCACAATGCTTTGGTCAGCTTCAGCTACATGCAGCCTTCTCCCCTAGGTGCTACTTTGACTTCTCCTTGTTTCCCTAGATAGTGTTCAGGACTGAATCAGGCGCCATTTCTCTAGGAAATTTGGGGAGAAGCTCCTTAGAGCTCAGCTTTCTGAAATGGAGCTCTAGCTTTAGAAGGAGAAGGGAAAAAAGAATGGCAAGAAATGAATAGATTGAGAGAAATGTATTTGATCATTCTGGAGAAATAGAGGATATGTTATTTTTTTTAAAAGGAAGAGAAGGGAAAAGGATAGATTGTATGTAAGTAGATAAGGAAAATAGCCTAGTTAGTAGCAGGAATTTTTGTTTCCAAGATACTTAGTAATTGTGATGTGTTCACTTAGTTTAACTGGATGCTGTTAAATGTCTGACTGATATTATGTGTATGTGATTCTAGAGTCAGTAGCTCTTAATTGTGGAATTCACATATTGTTTATAATTGCAAATTCAGGGAGCTTCCTAGTCTTATTTTCTAATGTTTAAAAAAAAAGATTATTTGATTACCATAAGGCCTATTCACAAGAAAACAGCCTTTTTGGATATAGTAACATTCTTGGTATGTTTGTTTCTGTCTTTGATCAAGAATCTCTACGCGACAATTTCCAAAGTTTGATGCAGAATTGATAATTTCCGATGATCTGGCCAGCTCTATCCAAGGTCAAAATAAGAAGTTTATTTTTGTCAGACTGCCTGAAGTTAATAGTCACTCTCAGTCATCTCAAGGAAACTATCGCTCTTGTAAGTACAAACTTAGACAAAACTCTTGCTAATATCTTCACAGTGTATTTATATGTTTCAATTATATGGTATATATTATTCATTTATTTAGAATATTTTTCCATGGCTATATGATTCATATTCTTTCCCCTCCCTCCTCCCTTCCCCCTCTTGGAGCTGACAAGCAATTCCCCTGGGTTATCCATGTATCATTGTTCAAAACCTATTTCCATGTTATTCATATTTGCAATAACTCTATTTTTGATCTTTTAACACCAAAATCCCCAATTATATCTCCATCAAACCATGTGATCGACCAATCATATGTTTTTCTTCTTCATTTCTGTTCCCACAGTTCTTTCTCTGGATGTAGATAGGGTTCTTTCTCATTAGTTCCTCTGGATTGTCCTGATCATTGTGTTGCTGCTAGTACAAAAGCCCCTTTCCTTCTGGCTACTTAAAGTATTTAAGGAATTTGACCTGGAATCTGAATTTTGGCTTTGATGTTCTGAGAGTTTTCATTTTGAGATTTCTTTCAGGAGGTAACTGGCAGATTCTACATTTTGCCTTCTGGTTCTAAGAGATCTGGGCATTTTTCTTTTTTTCTGATTTCTTGAAATCAGATGCCTTGGCGCGCTCTCTCTCTCCCTCTCTCTCTCTCTCTCTCGCTCTCTCTCTTTCTCTCTCTCTCTGCCTACTTATGGCATTTTAAGATATTTCAATAAATTCTTGTTAGGTTATGTTATTCTAGGATTCAGGGTTAGGCCAAGGATCCTTCAAAGTTTCAGCGCTCCTAAAGTGGTCTAAGACAAAGCATGATTGATGCCCCCCTTACGTACCTCTGATCTCCCTTGGTCTGAGCTTTACAAGTTCCTGACCTTGATTTGGGCCTGAGCAAGAATATTCCACTCCCTGGATTCAGTTCCTGTGAGCCAGCTGGGAAGCTTTATGGTTCAAAATGACAGATTTGTGGGCTCCCCTTTGGTCTGGGATTCCTGCCCTGATTATTCTTCTGTGATCTGGGCTAGATACTGGAAACGAATCTTCTATTGCTATTGCATCTGAACTTCCTCCTTTGTCTGTATACTGCTCATTTGTGAAAGGGAGATTAATAATACTTGAACTGCCTAATAGTAGCTCACTGCAGGGTACTAAGGAGAGGACTTTGAAAGCTTTACAGAAATATTTTACAGCACATTGTGGCATTGATAAATATTACAAAGCAAATAGAGGAAATCAAGGAAAGATTATTCAAAGGGGACAATATGAGAAGGATTAATGAAAGTGACTTTTGATATAGCCCTTGGAACTTGGATAGGATTTTAACTGATAGAAATGGAAGGGAAGGGCATTTTTAGCTGTGAGAACAGCATAACAATAGGGGCAGAGAAGCCCTTGGCATATTTGTATACTTGCAAATCATCCAACTTGATGGGACTGTTGAGCATGTAAGAGGGAGTAGTAGATGATAAGAGCAGAAAGGAAGACAGGTCAGATTTAGTAAGGTCTTGAATCCCATTAGGGAGAAGAGGGTCATACAATTATTGAGCAGGAAATAACTGCTTAAACTGTAGATTAAATGGGTTTGTGTATACATACATGCACATGCATGCTAGCCTAGGAACTTGATCTTCATTTATAACGTTTATCTATATACATACATACACATACATGCTAGCCTGGGAACTTGACTTCCATTTATAGCATGATATCTGTGGAAAAATGTGGTTTGATTTCTAAACAATTTGTGAGGCAAAGAAGACAAAGCCTTCATGAACAAATTTTTTTTGTCTTAGACTTGCATTCTGCAGTTACAACTTTACTTAATGGAGCAGCGGAACTAAAGAATTCGAAAACATCACAATTCATTGCATTCAGAAAGTATGTGAAAAACTTTTAAAGGTGATTGAGTTCTTGGGGTTTGTAAAAAAAATTTAAGTATTTATGAAGCAGATCTTTTGGTGAAATGTGTAATTTGAGGAATTTCTTTCTGGGGCATGGTTTGCTGCAGTTTCTCAGAGATGTTTTATTTACATATTCCTAGCGATAGGAATTTTAGGCTGAATTGGTAGTCTGTTGCTGAAAATTATTTTATATTTACATAAGGTAGTTTTGGGTTGTATTTAACTATTCATACCTTGATAAAAACATAATAGAAATATTGGAAAGGTGAACTTGTATGTATTCTGGTATATTCTAGGCAAGACTGTGACCTAATAAATGATTGCTGTTGCAAATTCTACTCACATCACTTACTCAAGTAAGTATTTTTAGAGCTAAAACTGTCAGTGCTCAGTTTTAACTGCCTTGAAGTTAGTCATTAAATATTTTTCATAACAGTTCTCATCTTATTTAGCTACCTCTTTAATGGGCCATTTAAATATACTGATATTAATTTGAATTTACTATGGAAGTAAACAAAATCACTTTTAAACTGGTTATTTCTATATTATATTTTAGTAAATGGAGAAATCTGGAGTAATAATCCTACTTTGTGGCTTCTTGCAACTTAATAAATTTCTCAGTGCCCCAGAACATATGTGAGAATGGGATTAGTGCTGGAAATATGTTGAGGCTATTCGTATGGCCCTAGGAAATCAATGTCTTGTATACCGTGTGAACCTGTACCTTGAAAATCATTGCTCCTTTTCTGTGGTTGCAAAGAATGGAAACAAAGTGATAACTATTGATTGCTGCATGGCTAAGCAAACTGTGGTACCTGACTACAATAGGATATTTCTGTGTCATAAGAAACGATGAATTTAATGACTACAGGGAGGCACAAAAAGACATAAGCAAATGTAGATTGAAGTAAGAAGAATCAGAGAAGCATTTTGTAGGAAGATTTCAATAATGAAAATGGAAAGAATATAAAAAGAAACTAAATATCCTGTGTTTATCATGATGGCGCTTTGCCCTGCAGAAGAGATGAGAAAATATGATTGCAGAGGTGAGGGACCATGGAGATAAGGAATATTATATATACTCTCAGATATGGCTGTTAGTTGGTTTTGCTGAACTATTTTTTTTCCTCTTTAATAGGTAAAGATGGGAGGGGATATATTAGGAAATAAAGGAGATGTAGAAACAAAAAATAAAACATTTGTTTGTAAAGGAAAAGAAAAACATAGGTGCTAAACAGCCATTCTGTTCTTACATGGAGAGGATAGGCAAATTTTCCTTATAAGCCTCTTGGGTGAACTTTCAAAGGGATTACCATTTTCAGGTTTATGGGAATTTGATCTCTAATGGGCAGTGTATCCTTGGGAGTAAATAGTTTGAAGAAAATGAAAAGCATTTAGGTAATGGTATGAGACAAGCAATGCTTGTCCAAATTTCTACAATTTCTAATCTCTATCTCTTTCCAACACAGAAATCACAAACGTAGATTTGTCTTCCAAAAAGGTGATAAAATCTGTTGCACCAGGAATGCTTACCTCTCAGACTTGATCACTCAAAATTCTGATTGCCTTCAAAATGAAGAATTAGAGTTGGCTCATGCTGAAGATCCTGATGCTTTTTATCCTAGTAAAAAAACCCATGTTTTTGAAAAAGATATCCGGCTATGCAATGGAGAGATATTTTTCATAACAAATGTATGTGGTAAAAGAGAATCACACCATTTCTACTTCCTTACATGATTTTTCTTTTACGAATTAATGGAATATATTCAAAATTTGGATAGGTCAAGAAAGCAAAGTAATGAAATTGTCATTTTGCATCTCTGTCTAGCAGATCCTAGCGGTTAAAGGGAGAAAAGCAAGTAAAAAACAAGAAATTACTAAGTCTGAGAAAATTTCTTTTGTGTTTCTAAAGCTGATAATTTCACAATTGCTAGTTGGTTGACCCTGGGCTAGTTACTTAACCTGTTGGGTCATGGTTTCTTCATCAGCAAAATGAGAGGATTATTTTAGATCACCTCTAAGGTCCCTTTGAGCTCTAAGTTTATAATCCTGCAACATTAAGTTAGATAATTCTAAAGTATTCTATTTTGTATATTCATGTTGTATAGATGACTAAATTTCATTGAAAAGAATCCCTCTGGAAAAATAGGATTACTTTACCTAAGAAGGGAATGGTACAACTATCCACGGTGTGAAAAATTAAATTTATGCCCGCCAAATTAGTAGGGGAAACAGGTAAAATCCTTTAAAAAAGTTACTTAAGCTATCAAAATTGAAACTTAGTTTTCAGGGTTACTTTTTTTTTTTGAGTTTATAATATTTGGTGCAAACCTATTTCTTTGCTCTTGTGCTTTCTGAATAAAATTTTACAGCTAATATAGCTTAGAATTTATTTTATGCTACATATTATGAAGATGAACTTTGGAATTTGTGTAAATAAGTGTTCTTTTCTTTGGTTATAGGATGTACAGAATGAAAATGGAAGATTTTTGACTATTAATAATATGGCTGGCTTAGAGGTTACTGTAGACTTCAAAAAATTAGCAGATATTTGTCATATAAGGCATGCTTGGGCAAAAACAATTCATACATTCCAGGTAAGAGACAACCTATGCAAGCTAGTTGATAAAAATAGCACAGTTGTAGTGTGTTGTGATAAATTCTGAGCCTTAGAATTAATTATTTAAAAGTAAATGTAACAGGGGGCAGCTGGATAGCTCAGTGGAGTGAGAGTCAGGCCTAGAGACAGGAGGTCCTGGGTTCAAACCCGGCCTCAGCCACTTCCCAGCTGTGTGACCCTGGGCAAGTCACTTGACCCCCATTGCCCACCCTTACCAGTCTTCCACCAAGGAACCAATACACAGAAGTTAAGGGTTTAAAAAAAAAAAAAAAGTAAATGTAACAGACTTGTTTCTTTTCTCCTTGGTTTGACACATTTTAAGTATAGTAGTCATATTACTCATAAATTACTGAGAATTTCTTATATCTTCACTTATTTCATAACTCTAATCCTAACCGTTTCAAGTAATATGTTAAGAGAGAAACTGTTATCAGTGTGATTTAGCAGCTGGCTGAGGTTAACATGTGATAAAGGATGACTTTTTCATATAGGAAGATTGAGGTTGATGTTATCATGATCGTCAGAATGTAGGACTCCTTCTACCTTCAAAGTCTTATCCCTCATACATACCCTCATGTATTTTGTGATCCAATGACATTGATCTTCTTCCTATTTTTTAAAACAAAACACTCCATCTTCCCCCTGTATTTTCACTTTCTGTTTTGCTATTCCTAGAACCTCTCCCTCTTCATTTCTGTATCCTGGCCTCCTTGGCTTTCTTCAGGCACCTAATAAAATTCTACCTTCTATGGGAAGCCTCTCCTAATCTTCTTTAATGTTAGCGCTTTTCCTCTGTTAATTGTCTCCAGTGTAACTGGTATATATCTTTGCTTGTACATGGTGCTTCCATTACACTCTGATATCTTTGAGAGCAGAGACTTTCCCCCCTTTCTTTGTAACCGTAGCACTTAGCACAGTGTCTGGCACATAGTAGATGCTTAATAAAAACTTTTTGATTAACTGGTTATGAATAGTTTGCTTGAATTTTTTCCCCTGGAGAACTTGTCCATATCCTTTGACCATTTATCAGTTGGGGAATGATTCTTGTATGTGTTTACTGTAGTGCCCAGAACTGAATACTGAATTCTATACATATTCTGACCAAGGGACAGTACAGTGGTTTGTCTCCTCCCTCATTCTCATGAGGGACCTTTTTACTTTCTTCATGTTTTTTTTTTTAAACCCATACCTTCTGTCTTAGAATTGATATTAAGTATTGGTTCCAGGATAGAAGAGCAGTAAGGGGTAGACAATTGGGGTTAAGTGACTTGGCCCAGGGTCTGAGGCCAAATTTGAACCCAGGTCCTCCTGTCTCCTGGCCTGGCTCTCTGTTCACTGTTCACTGAGCCACCTGCTTTCTCCATATATTGAAGAATTAAAAAATTACAAAATGTTCATATTAACATCATAAAAAAGAGATCTCAAATAACCCAGTCCCAAAAAAATAAATTGGGTAGGCACCAAATGAACTCTTTAAAATTTCTTTAAAACACTCTAAAGCCAGATGGATTTACAATTAAATTGTATCAAACATTCAAAGAACAATTAATTCTTGAATTATACAAACAGAAAGAAGAAATGATGGAATCAAGCCAAATTAGTTCTATGATTAAAAATGTGGTCTTGATAATTAAACCAAGGAGAAGAAAAAACGAAGGGGGAAAAAAAACCTATAAACTGATATCCCTAAGGGGACATTGATGTAGAAAATGTGAAGATATTAGGAAAGAAGCTACAACAGCGTATCAGAGGGATCATATGCAATGACCATTTGGATTTAAAACAGTAATGCAAGATTGGTTCAACATTAGAAAGAGTATAAACATAAAATACCATATTAATAACAACAAAATATCTCATGATTTTGTCAATAGATACAGAAGCACTTTTGACAAAATTTAGCATCCATTTCTATTAAAACACCAAAAAACAGGAATAAATGGACCTTTCTTTAATATGTTAAATAATACCTATCTAAAACTAAGAGCCAGAGGTAATAAGAATAAGTTTTTGTAATCTTTCAAGTAAGATTATGGGTAAAACAAAATATCTATTTTCTATTATTTGATGTAGTACTAAAAATGGCAGCTATAGTGATATGGGAGGAAAAAGAAATTGAAGGAAGACACATAGACAGAGATAAAACAAAATGGCCACTTTTTGCAATTGATGTAATGGTTTACTTCGAGATTCTGAGAGAACCAACTGAAATTAATTAGAACTATTAATTTCAGCAAAGTTGCAGGATCTAAGATAAATCCACATAAATGATCACCAGTTCTGTATGTTACCAACAGTTACCAAGAGCAGGGAAATAGATTCCATTTTAAAGTAATGCAGACTGGCCTACCAAGGCAAGCATATTATTACAGCTCCAAACTACTCCTTATAGAAATAAAACCAGATGTGGATGAGTGGAGAAACATCAGTTGCTCATAGGTGGACTGAGCAATATGACAAAAATGTCAATGCTATCTAATTTACTTATTCAGTAACATGGAAATCAAACTAGCAAAAGATTGTTTTAAAGAGCTAGAAAAAGAATAATGAATTCATCTGGAGGATCAAAATGTGAAGAATTTCAAGGGAACTAATGGAAAAGAGTGGGAAGAAAGGGGGCCTAGCAGTTTCAGATCTCAAACTATATTACAAAAGCAGTAATCCTCATTGTTAAGAAATAGAGAAGTCATTCAGTGGAACAAATTAAGGTCTGATAAACCCAGAGATCCCAGCTTTTGTTGTAGGAAATTACCTATTTAAGAAAAATTTGCAGAAAATGGAAAGCAATCTGTTAGAAACTAGATGATGTTTTAAAAAAAGCAACTGAGCAGAGATCTGAGCAAAGTTGGCTTTTTCATAGGAGTTGCAGATTACAAAAGTCAGTTTGGTTTGAAACCCTAAAACCCTGAGTCTTAAATTTTATAAAACATAGGCAGCATCTCAGTTCTTTTTAACCAAATGAGCAGCAGTTATGAGCAGGGCAAGGTGTTTTCAACAGGATTCTGACCCAGGGTGATGAACAGGGCACTCCCTCTTTCTCCCTTCTTCTTTTCTTGGGTGACTTGGCCTGGTTTCCTTATGTCACCACCTCCAGATTATGTGGCAAGATAAGGAGATATATATAGCCAATTTCAAGATTTTGCAGAGGCTTTTAATATTACTGCTCTAACCATTATATCTTATTTAAATCACACAGTTACAACTTATTAAACTATTGTAGAGGAATCCTTATAAATGATTAAAAGCTATTTAAATTCTTCTTTCTGTGTAGACCCATATCTCAAACTGTATCAAGATAAGCACCAAATAGACTTAGTCATAAAAAGTGACATCATAAACAAATTAGAGGAACAATGAAGAAAATACCTTTTAAATCTATGGATAAAGAAAGACTTCATAGACAAAGGATAGAGAAGATCACAGAAGATAAAATTGATCATTTTGATTACATAAAATTAGGAAATATTTGCACAAACTACACCAATAGTTGTAATTGGTGAGGATTGTTGTTGGAAAGGAAGCAAGGGACTTCGAAACCTCTTTGCATCATGTTTCTCTGCTATTGGTCTCATTTCTAAGATATATGGGGAACTGATCCAAATAAGATACCTTACATTTTCCTGTGTTAAATTTTTTTTTGTTTTATTATTTCTTATTTCTTACTGTCTCAGTTTGGCTTGAAATATTAACATTTTCAGGAAATCTATTTATTACATAAGGTTTACTATTTTCTGTTTAACCTATTTAGTCACCTTCCAATTCTTACCTCCAATATTGTTATTTCATTTTTTAATTTCTTCAGTTGCTTCATTTCTTTTAGGTATTAGTCCTTGTAGAAAATCCATATTTTCCTTGGAATCTCTGCCTGCAGTTGTTTGGGAGTATTCTTTTAGGTCCAATTTAAGGCATCTTTAGATCTATTTATATTGATCTGTATTTTTTGCTGCTGTTGTTGTTGTTTTGTATTCCCCAGCCTTAGTTCCTGAATTAGAGTTTTGAACCAGGACTAGGCTCTGCCTCCTGTTTCATTTTTGGGTGGAGTGGTTGCCTCTCCTTGGTTTCCCTGTGGTCTGCTGGTTTCTTATGCTGATCTCCACTCCCTAAGAGTAGGCACTCCTGGATCTTTGAGGGTTAGAGTGCTGGTGCATAGTCTTTGGGGCCACCTTTAATTTCTGAGGACACAGTGTTAAGAACATGGATCTGGAGTGTTCTTGATTGAATGCTGCCATGGAGGACTGATCACTGCCATTTCTGTGGCCCATCTGGGTTTCTGGCTACCTTGGAGTTTTCTTGGGATAGCCTTATGCCCCACCTGCCATCAGATTTAGGGTTTTTTAGGTTACAAGTATCTTTGGGTATTCTCTAGTCATTCTGAAAGACTACCTTCTTGTTTGCTAGCTGGAGGCACCGACAGTCCCTTTTCTTATTGGTTGTGGGCTTCTGAGGTGGATAAAGTCAGTTTTATTATATCTTCTCATTTGATTTCTTAATCATTATTCAGGCTAATATGATTTGTAGGTTTTGTTGGAGTAGGAATAGGAGAACTGGGCATTCAGTTTCAGTTCAGGCCGCCCATTTGATTAGATTTGCAACACTCCCCAGCACATGCCTTCTTTTCAGGCTTTGTTAAATGTGTATTTTTTCTCTGGCCAGGAGTCTGTTATCCTTGTATTTAAGCTGTGATTTGGAAACCCAAATCCCATTCTTAGATACCACTTTCTATGTAAAAGATAGCTATTCCCCCTACCCCACCCCCTCCCCATCTCCTCTAGGGAAACTGTGAAGAGAACACAGCCTCTGTCTCTATGGCCTTCAGCTTCTTGATTAAAATGTCATTACTTTTTTTGATTTGTCCTGCATTGGAGGATAGGTTGACAGAAAGCAGCCTGAGAGTCAGAAAGACTGAACTTCCAGCTCTGCCCTTGACCCATGTTGTCTTAGTGAGTCTGGACAAGACCTTCACCTCAGTGTGAGGCAGCTCTCTTTGTTGCAGAGAGGATACTGACCCTATTGCACTGGTGTAGGGAGTTTGCCTATTCAGGGCTTTCCCTGTATGCTAGTCACAGGTCCAGTTCTTTCCCTTTCCTATCCTGGTAATCTCATTTGTGTCCAAGGGAAGCTTTTCTAAGGCCTGGGAGGTTCTCTGTTATTTCTTGGGCATGTGAAGAGGAAGCCAGATAGCCCTCTTGTGCTTAGGTTAACAGATGGCTATCTCAACACCCAAGCAGGGAATCACCAGCTCTTTTGCTGCTTTTTCATCCTTCTTTGGGGCCCTACTTTGTCATTCCTGAAGGACGAGTTAGTGCTTCCTCTTCAATCTCTTCAGCTCCTTCCTGTTCAGGAAAAGCCTTAGAGTTTGTCTTTCAGCTCCAAGTATTTATTGGCTTTCCCTGGCCTCCCTCCGGGTGATCTTTTACTCTCCCATTTTCTGGCAAAGGCCAGTTTTTTTTCCTCTTCCACTTGATTGTAGCCTCTCTTGCTTTTTGGTTTTTCTTCCTTTTTTTTTTTTTTAAACCTTAAAAAAATCTTGAAACATTTATGTCCTACTAATCTAGAGCATGAGGAGGAATCCTGTATTCGCTTTTCTACAAGGGAAGCTGACCTCTCTTTGGAATATAATGGCAGAAATGCAATTTCTTATGCTTAATGCAAAAATCTCCCCTTTTGCTGTGCTGATGGATATTTTTAGTCTTAAAAAAAAAGCTGATGTTTTTTCTCTTTTAGTCAATCCCTGGCCTTTGCTATTAGTGTCTTCCTTCTGCTGATGGTCTGCCTGCCTCAGTTCTCTCCCCCCTCCATTCCTTCATTCAGCCACCAAAATGATTTTCCAAAATTCAAGTCAATAAACTTCAGTGGCTGCTTCCTGCAGCCTCCAGGATCCAGTGCAAATGTTCTGTTTGGCATTCACCCCCTTTCTCACCTCGCTCCTTTTCTCCCACCTCACTCTTATACACTCACTCTCAATTATCTCGCATATATCTTGTTGGCACATGTTTTTCCTGTTGTCTCCTGCCTTTAGACTGGGAGCTTCTTGAACTGGGATCCTTTGTTGCCCTTTGTGGACACCTCACTGCTCATCCAGTGCCCAGCACATAGTAGGCCTCAACAGCTCATTCTCCCCTCTTAGTAATCCGACAGCCACACTCTTTAACTTCCTCCTGCCTGAACCAGGCTCCCGCCCACCAGTCTAGTCTAACCATTGATTCTGCTCATCAGTTTAATTAATTGACTTTTCCTTACTTGCCTTCTCTTGCTTATGGCATTCTCCCTTAGGTCCCTTCAGAAACCTCTGAATCTCCTTCATCTTTTACCGAATCAGAAAATTGAATCTGAAGCTGCAAATTTTCCTCAATCTCATCCAAGTTTCTAACCTCTTCATGTTTGTTCTCTGACCTGGCCTTCATAAGTCCAGACCTCTCTTAGGTCACTTCTCTGTCTCATGCTTCTCTTATAATCTCTCAGTTCTGAAATCCCAGACTGACCACAGATGTTATCTCTGATGCTTTAGCTTTGTTACCTTTTATTCATTCATTCATCCATTTATTTATTTATTTTAGTTTGCATATTTATTTTTTTATTAAGAACATTTTTCCATGGTTACATGATTCATGTTCTTTCTCTTCCTGCCTCCCACCTCCCTCCCATAGCCAATGCGCAGTTCCACTGGATTTTACATGTGTCATTGATCAAAACCTCTTTCCATATTATTTGTATTAATACTACGGTGATCGTTTAGAGTCTCCATCCCCAATCATATCCCCATTGATCCATGTGATCAAGCAGTTGTTTTTCTTCTGTGTTTCTGCTCCCACAGTTCTTTCTCTGGATGTGGATAGTGTTCTTTTTCATAGGTCCCTCAGAAATGTCTTGGATCATTTTTATACCTTTTAGAAGATGAAGTTTTCCACATTTCCCAGGCTACTTGCTGATTTTATTTCATATCTCTTCTAAACTAACTTTTCTTGATAAAGAGCTGGCCTCAGAGACAAGAAGTCCTGAATTCAAGTCTCGCCTCTGGGTCATTAGCTTTGTGACATTGGTTAAGTCAATTAACTTCTCAGAGCTTTTGGCAGCTCTAAAAAGATAAATTGGCAATGAGGCAGTGGCCTTCATTGATAAAGGGAGTTTCTTCATTAAATCATAGGGCCAATCTCCATACCCCAATTATTTTCAAATTCATAAAATTAACCCAGTGAAGTTTTAGAAAGGAATGAAGTGACATTGATTTTTTGGTTTTTCTTGGACCCCAGATTTACCTGAAAATCCTTTCTACTGTAACTTTTAATTGGAAATTTTATTTCAGGGATCAGAAGAGGACACAGTGGTTTATGTCACTGGAAAAGCTGGTCGACAGCACTGGCAGCATGTTTACACGGCTATAACCCGGGGTCGCTCCCAGGTGTATGTCATAGCAGAAGAGTCCCAGCTCCGGAAAGCAGTGAGGCAAAACAGTCTTCCCAGAAGAACTCGTTTAAAACATTTTTTGCAAAGGGAGTTTGCTGATAGCTATGCCTTTCCAAAGGAGGCATCATCCCCTTCCACAAGCCATGGAGAAAGTAAGGGCTATAGCACCCAACCTACAGCACCTCCCTCAGAGCTGCTCCTATCTGGAACTGTTGGAAGCACCTTTCTTGAAATTCGTGGCTCTGAAGATAAGGATGTGACATTAATTACTAGCGGAGGAGAGAAACTGGTTTCATTTGAGGAAACTGAGATGGAGGGAGATCCATTGGAGTTAAGAGGAGCAAAGAGAAGGACTACAAATGACTGTGAAAGTCCAAACAAGTTACTTCTGGTAAGAGTCCTGCTGCCCGACTTCAGTGTTTTTGCTAATGTTGGTGCTTTTCTAAATGCACATTTCCTGCAATAGGAAGAGTCAGCACAGTGGAGTGAATGGAGGAGCAGCTTTGGATTCAGGTCCTGCCTTTGGCACAGACTGACTGTGCAGGTGGTGTGTAATTTTATTAAATCAAAAATAAGAGAAAAAGATGGAAAAATAGGATACATACATACATACATATATATAGGCTACTTTCCTGTTTGCTCCATTTAACCTTCATTTCTTTGGCCACCATTAGGCCCCACAAGCCACACTCACAGGGGAAGTCCAGCCAGCAACAAACACGGAAGAAAAGAGAGCAAAATCTGCTCTTGTCTCAGTTCATCAAACTTTTTCTCCACCCATTAACTCACACACATACAAAAAAGCTAACTATGGCTTTCAATTTTGTCTGGGCCACCCAGGGGACATTCTCCCTGCCCCCTCTTGTGAACTCTTGACTCTTATTGTTGCCTTTTTCCAGCTGCCATTCTATCTTTGTGACACTTCACATAATCCTCACCTCCAGATCAAGTTCAGGGTTATGCCAGGTATGCAGATAGTCAACAGGAGATAATGTCTCCTGCTTGACCCCAGAAAGGGAGGGGAAGGTAAATTTCCTTGGCACAGGTGGCAGGGCCCATGGGCACAACTCCTGACTTACTGGGCCCTGGGAGATAGCTGAAGGCGACAAACACTCTGAGGCTGGCTATGAACAACAAACTTGCACACTGCATCTGGAGAGGGAGTTTTCACACTAGAGAGTTCTCTATATCAGTGAAATGATCAGATTGGGTCATAAAAGAAAAAAGGTGTGATCTTTTCTTCCTTGTTTTGTTCTTGTTTTTATTTATTATATTTACATATAATTTCATTAGACCACTCAATGTATACAAAACAATTTATTGTCTTTCCCTACCTTGCTTATTCTTGTGGAGGGCATCCTGACTTCTTCACCCCCCCACCTCCACCCCTCCCAACTGTTACTGAGGCCTGTTGATTTCCCCTTTCTGACATCTCTCCAAGGCATCCCTTTCTCTTCTCTGGTGCTACCATCACCTCTCAGACACAGGCTGTCATCACCTCATGGCTGGATTCAGCTCTCTCCACTCTCCTTTGTTCTTCATTCAGCCACTAACATGAGGCTCTGATCGCATCTCTCCTCTACTCTGTAAACGGCTGGAAGCATGACAGCTCATCACTCTTCTGGAGCCGTGGTTGATTACAGCCCTGATTAGAGCTCTTAGTCTTCGAAAATGCTTTTATTTTATGGTCTTATGTTTATCAGTTATTCTAGCTCTGCCTCACTTCACTCTGAATTAGTTCTTATAATACTTCCTAGGCTTCTCTGAGTGCATTCCTTTCCTCATATCTGAGCCTGCAATAATATTCTATAACATTCGTTTGCCTTAATTTGTTCAGTCCTTCCTCAGTGGATGGATACCTACTTTGTTTCCAGGTCTTTGCTATAAGAGAAAGTAGTACCTAAGTACTTTTCTACACCCAAGTCTTTTTTTTTTTTTTTTTTTTTTTTTTTTTTTTTTATCTTTTTAATGCATCCTTAGATAGGGTATTCAAAGTATATGACCTTAGGGGTATTGAGCGCCAAATTGCTTTCCAGAATGGTTTAATCAACTTATACCTCTGCCAACAATTGTCATTTCCTTTTCTGATCTTTGCGGTTTGGTGAATTTGAGGTTGAAACCCGAGTTGCTTTAATTTGTGTTTTTCTTTATTAGTGAGTTGGAGCAATTATTTTTTCATTGTATTTTATCATTTGACCAGTCTTAGAGAATTTCTTGTTCTTAAATATATCTTGGACATCAGACAATCATTTGAGTTACTTGCAGTAAAAATATTTTCCTAGTTAATTGTTTCCCTTCTAATTCTAACTACATTAATTTGCCATATTATTTTCTTAAAACAATTTAATCCTCTTTTTTCTTTTAACCCTTAACGTCTGTGTATTAGTTCCTTGGTGGAAGATTGGTAAGGGTAGGCAATGGGGGTCAAGTGACTTGCCCAAGGTCACACAGCTGGGAAGTGTCTGAGGCCGGATTTGAACCTAGGACCTCCTGTCTCCAGGCCTGGCTCTCACTCCACTGAGCTACCCAGCTGCCCCAATTTAATCCTCTTAAAAATGGAAAGGATCTGAAAAGATCACTTGCTCAATTTGTCTTTTTCTTGTTAGCAACTGCATATAATTTCTTTGAAGTTCTGTAGACATCCTGAATCATTACTTCCACCTAAAGGCAGCAAAATATAATAAGAAAAGTGGATAAAGTCTACTTCCTTTCCTATTCTTTTCTTTTCCATGCAAATATACATTTTCTATTGAAATACCTGTCCTTTTTCTGTAACCAAGATGTCACTTTTATAACCTGCCATATGGAACAGATGAGCCAATCTCAAAGGTTAAGGGCTTTTCTGAAACTGTCTTGTTTCTTATGCTCTGGAATTTGTCTAGATGGCAAAATGGGATTTCAGAAACCCAGATATCTTCATTATCCTCACATCATCAATTGATGGTACCTGAACAATAGGGATTTTGGCTTTGAGTTTTATTCTGCTCAGAGGTGGTGTTGAATAGTGGCTAATTGAGTTAACCTTGAAGCTAGGAAGACTTAAACTGGCTTTGAGGATGCCTTTCTATCTCTGCTAGTCCATCCTTAAATGTGATGGACCTTGTTCTCCAGAACTGTGACCATTGAATAAGCAGGTGGAGAATAAAGCTTGGAAGTAAGGAGAGAGGTTCAGGCTGTACAGATAAATCAGGGAATCGTTTGCGTAGACATATTTGTGTTCAAGAGAACTGATGAGATGTGAAACTGTATAGAGGGAGGGAGGTGATGACCAAAGAGTGGGCCTTATGGACATTCATGATTAGTGGGGGTGAACTGAATAAAGATCTTGCAAAGAAGCTGTGAGAAGGGATACTATAGCAATGGAGGAGAACCAGGAAAGAGTAGTGTCTTTCCTATAGGGTTCAAAGGAATGAGAGAAAAATCAGTAGAGACATCATTTAGCTTTTGTAGGTAGCATAGCCAGAAAAAGTAGAGACCTGCCCAGGGATGCTAGCTAGTGCAATGCACACAGTGAGGCTCTTTTAGACCAGGAAGACACAGGCATGCCTGTAGGAAGTTGGGACACAGGGAAATGTGGGATGGGGAGGGCTATCTTGGAGAATGGGATCTCTTCGGTTTGGCAGAGAAGGATCCTCTCTTGTGAGACTTGTGAAAAGTAGAGTGGAGGAAGTATCTTAGTGCTTTGAGATGAGACTAGGGGAGAAAAGGGGGCCTTTGAAGTATGGCCCCACTTCTCCAGAGAAATGAGACAAGTTTCTCTGCTGAGCAGGGGAAAAGCCATGGCAAGTTCAGAAAAACTACTGTGGTGAATGAGACAGTGAATCCATTAAGAAAGTTAAAGGGGTTGCTATGCTAAGGTGAGGGCCTAGTAGAAGTTTTATAGCATAAACTTTTTAGTGGAACCACTTAGCACTGTTTTGTGATTTTTCTTTATCATTTAGCAATATAAGAGCAAAGGCAGCAGACAATGGGAGTAATTTAGTACTAACAATTGGCAGGGCATGATCTTCAGTAGGATAAAGGGACAAGGGACTTGAACATGGTGTAGAGTTAAATTGCAAATGATGGCAAGATCCACAGGTATGAGCATCTCTGCGTAGAGGTGAGAATAGGGTTGAGGAACAAGTCATAGTAGGGAAGAAAATGAAACTAGCATTTATTATTGACGGCACTGTGCTCATTACAACTATCATCTCATTGGATCCTTAACGATCTGGCAAGGTGGTGCTTTCTCTAATAGCTCCTTTTTACAGTTGTGGAAACGGAGGCAGACAAGTGAATTGCTAAGCTAATAAACACCTGAGACCATATTTGAACTTGGATCTTCTGATCCCATGCCCAACACTCCACTCTCACTATTTCACTGCCTCTAGGTAGTTAAGTAAGGAACTGTGAGGTTAGAGTATTGAGGGAATATCAACACTTATGTTATGAGGGCAGAAGTTGAGAAGGGGAGAGATTAGAAAGGAACCGAATTCTGGGGAATGAAGGAAAAGTTTCTAGAAATCACCAGACAGTATTGGTTGGGTGATAGACATGGATTGAATGAAACTCAAGAATAGAGATTACTGAGTGATCCCAGGAGAGGGAGGAAGGAGTATTTCAGCTCCCTCACTCTGGGGTGGGAATATGAGTGAAAGTAGAGCCTATTCTAGGGAGAGTGTCACCATCACAGGGCAACAAGATGGAAGGAGGAGGATTAAAGTGAAAGCTAGTTTGTTACCTGTGGAGTATGCACTGCAGAGAGCTTGGTGGGAGGTATGAAAGAGGTATTTGATGGCATTGGTTTGAGGATACTACAAACAAGGGAATGGGTGAGTAGGGAGCCAAGGATTGGGGATATGAAAACGCAACTAAAAAATCCCAATGTGAAGAGGGAATTAAGATCAGATAGCATCCATTAGGCAGAACCACTAAAAGGACTGACTTGATAGCAAAAAAAAAAACTTTCACCAAAGTTGAAATCGGAGCCCATTTACTTTTACTCTTCCATTGTTTATAGTGAATATCATGCATAGAAACAGGATTATTGCTGTCTAGCTATCACATTCCCTGACTATTCTGGCCATATTTGATTATCGCATTGTTTATTTATCAATATATCTAAAGAGTAAAGGCACTCACTTTTTGGGATAACAAGTTTCTTTGATTGAATTAGTTAAAGTAGTTAAAGTAGTTACTTAAAAAGCAGTTATTATTTATAAGTGTGCCCTTTCTCCCAGGATAGAGAGAGATTTTTCTAAAATAATGAAGTATGTGAATCACATTGCTTTCACCAAACATTATTATTGGCACTTTAGTGAGTAAAAAGTTTTTTTTTGATACTATTATTTATAAATAACTCAATTAATTGGTTTTTATGTTTTTCACATCCTGCACTTCTATTTTTTTGTGTATATTTTATATAGCACAGATTTTATTTATGAATATATTCACAAATTAGAGGTATACGTTTAGAAATTGTTTGATTGGAGTTGCATGAGAAATAAAGAGTTTGGAGGTCATGAATGATTATATCCGTGGTCACTCTGTTAAGCCATACAAAAACCTATACCTTGGCTTGTAGTTATTAGTTTTAGCCCACAACTCTAAAATTGTTTAATTTCTTTTAGTTGTTTAGGCTGACAGAAAGGAAACTGCTTAAGGGGAAGGAGGGGGGAAATAAAATTTCTAATAAATATGGAAAGTTGGTTTAACTTTTGTGGCATTAACATTATTTTCTTTTTGACAGGTGGAAGAAACGTCTCCACTTGTATCTGCCAGATTTCAAAATATGACACTGAAAAACTTGACTCCCAAGCAGCTTTTCAAAACTGCCGGAAGTGAAGGAACTTAATTTCTGGTTGAATAAAATGATTACAATATATTTTTATCTTCAATGAGGAAATATATATCACACTATGAAGATGAAATTGACCAAGTTTTAAGTGGAATTTTTGGATTTTACAGAATCTGGAATAACAACGAATGTCACACAGCAGTGACTTTTTAAGCTTTATTTGAACTTTTTCATATTTTTAAGATCATGGCTTAATTGCTAGCATAATTATGGTCAATGTTTGGCTATCTTTGATGATCAATGGTTTAGTTATTGGATTAGCACAGAAAATTACAAATTATGTGAAGGTGTGAACTATAGGGTTTTAAAATAGACATATGAGAATTGTTATACCACAGGAGTGTTGCTTCCTTTAAAAAAATGATCCAACTGTTGAGGCCATATACTTCTCCCAAACTATGCCAGGAGCTTTTCTTTGGGTACTGCTTTGAGGATCTGTTGTATGTTCTTCTGAGTGTCTAACATAATTGCTAATTTCTTCGTGGTTGGATAATTTTAAAAGAGCCACAAAATCTCTTGGAGCCAGGACTGGTGAGTCAAGAAGATGATCAGCCTGTGGGTAATGCTGCTTTTAGTAGGTGAAACAAAGGAGTGACCTTAAGCTGTGCTTGAAGGCAGTGTCAAAAATGGCATTCAAAAACTGTTTTGAGGAAAGGATTTAGAATACATTGTAAGGTTCTTTTCCTCCTCCCCAAATGTACACTTACCTCTGGAACTTTATGTTTCTTTAGGCAAATATACAACTAAGTTTATATCTCGTAGGCAGCTTAGATATATCTTATATCTTTGATGGTGTAAGAGAAGGTAACCCCAAAAACATGTTGGGAAAAGCTAGTCTAGGATTAGGACATGAATCTTGAATAAATGGATAAACAGATTTTTAAAACATTTCTTTAGAAAAGAGTGTTATGTGACTGTTTCTATGGTAGAATCATGTATTATACCACATAATTGCTAACGTCTTATTCATATATATTATGTAATATATATAATATAGATCTAGTTAAAATCCATTTTTAAAATACCAGAAAGAAATTGTTGGGATTTTAAACAAACAGCTTACAATAATGGAATATAATTAGAAAGGAAGTCTTTTATCCACTCCAACCCTTAGCCTACCCCTAGTGGTAATTATCATCTAATATTTCCTTTAATACCTTAAGTAAGGGGAACCAAGACAGCTCAGTTCCAATTTGGGATACCTCTCATTGTTATAAAATTTTCTTTTATGCTGTGAATGTGAAATCCCATACCCCTTATGATTGTGATGTTATATTTTATATATTCTATAATTCTGTAATACTATATAGCTATTCCATTCTGATATTCCACCTCCCCCACACAATGGTTTAAGCTTGTGACCATATTCATTTCTAGCTAAGCTGTAAATCCTTCCCGTCTGCTCTCGTGTGGTTCTGTGCTTTTCTTACAAAAGAAAAAAAGACCTAGGCCCAATCCTCAGGTTCCTGCCTCATAACTGTTTAGCACAGCCCATCTTGATGCTGACTAAAGGCTGAGGTTACACCAATGGCATGACTGGCCATTGTAGGGACCAGAATATGGAATAAAGAAACACTGGACAGATTACTTGAGTTGGATAGTGTTATGTAATGGACAATCACCTCTGTATAACTAGCTACATAAGGGGTCTCCTCTCAAGGCTCAAGGTCTTCTGGTACTAACCAGAGGCTGGCCTTACTGGGAGGCTGGATTCCTCTCTCAATTAACTTATTTCCTTTTGGTTTGGAGACTTTGTTTTATTTTTTGGTGTCTTGGCTAATAAATTTCTGTCCCAGTGCTTAAATTTGCCTCTTTTCAGCTTTCCTCCATCATTCCTGGGTCTACCTCTGTGGCCAAAACCATCATGCTCTAATGATTTTGCTTCTATAAATGCAGCCCAAGATTACATTAGCATTTTTAGCAGCCATCTCACATGAGTTTGTAGAATCTGAGTTGGAAGAGACTCCTTAGAGGTCATCCGATCAGCCTGTGCCTGAAGAAGAAATCTTCCCTATAACATACCTGAAAGGTGGTCATGCTGTATTTGCTTGAAGACCTTCCATGAGGGGAAGCCTCTGCCTCCACAGGTAGCTCATTGCACTTTTGCATGACTAATTATTAAGATGTTTTTAATTACAAGTCTAAATGTACCTCTCTCTAATTTCTCCCCCCCTCATTGATAATTCTGTTATTTCTTATCCAACACAGTTCCCTTAAGATATTAGACAGTTTTAATGTCCTTTCTAAGCCTTTACTGTGGCAGGGTAAATTTTGAAATCCTCAATTCCTCTTTTTTTTTTATTTTTTATTTTAAACCCTTAACTTCTGTGTATTGACTTATAGGTGGAAGATTGGCAAGGTTAGGCAATGGGGGTCAAGTGACTTGCCCAGGGTCACACAGCTGGGAAGTGTCTGAGGCCGGATTTGAACCTAGGACCTCCTGTCTCCAGGCCTGGCTCTCAATCCACTGAGCTACCCAGCTGCCCCCCCCTCAATTCCTCTTTTGATCCATATAGGACATGACTCAAAGTTCTTCAACATCTTGCTTATCCTTTCCTTTGGATACACTCCAATTAACAGCGTTCATTCTAAAAGATATCACCTTGGTTTTGTTTTTTTCTTCACATGAATGGTTTTCAAGTCAAAATTTCTAGTTATTTGCTGACTTCATTGATTTAAAAAAACTTAAATTCAGGACTTCACACTTTCACATTTATTCTAGTTAAATTTCATCTTTGTTGATTTTGATTCATTCACTTTTTGGATTATAGATTAAATTCCATGTAATATTTACATATAATAGTCCAGAAAGTCAAGAACATGGATAGTTTGTGTTCATTTTAATAGAATTTGACTAGATAATTAAATGCTTCTGTGTAAAATTTGCTAAAAGGTGTGTTGTGCATTGCAGATAGTAAGTGCTTAATTGTTGGATTGAATTGAAAGTGAAAAAAATTACCAGTCTTCCATGGTTAAAATAATTGCCGTTGTTAAAGAAAGATAGCATAGTAGATAGTAGTTTGTACTGTTTTCTGTTACTTCATGGTTTACCATCATGATCTGTATCATATAAAGTACTTAGACTAAATTTTTGGAAGTCCTGCATTATTTTAAGACCTCTGTTTTTAAACCTCATTCACTTAAATGAAACTGTCAATCTTGTTTTATATCTGATTTGTATTCTGCAGTATCCAGCCAAAGTGGATTTAAGTCTCAGATAGTTTATACTCAATGCCAGGCTTTGTCTTTTTTAAATTACTGTTTATTCCACTGTGTACAGTTTGATTTTTTTTTCATACAAATTTGCAACAATTCTGAGTTCCCAAAAACCATACATAGACGATAAATATCATGCTATTAAAGTATTAAATTTGTACAAAAATACTTTACAGTTTAATACTTGTTTGTTACAAATAAAAATACATATTTAAGTGACTCATGATTCTTTCAAACATCATTCTACTTGAAATTTTCTTTTCTTGCCCTGGCAGTGTTGAATGAAGAAAACATTTGTGTGTGCACAAAAGGAAGGTGAGCTTTTTCATGAAAAAAGGGTAAAGAAGATAGTGATATTTTGTCTTTAAGTGGTGTTTAAATTTTTAACCTAAACCAAAGGGGTTAGAAAATGACTATTTTGTTAATGAAGGTCCTACAGTCAATATATAGATCTAGTTAATTTTTAATATTTAACAGATAACAGTTATTACCATGACTACTCAAAATATCTGAACAACTGAAAACAGTTGCTCAGGAGGATAAGAAGCAATTGTCACCATTTATTGCTTTGAGGGGTGGTAGGAATTGGCAATGCATTTTGTAAAATGTATTTACAATCTCTATAAGTGGCATGGCTCAGAACAAAATATATTTCAGTGGAATTTCTAAGTACATGTGCTATACGCCCCTCAATCTGTCAAAACAACATATGTAGTGATATGGATTTGATTTGCCTGGCATTAAGTTAGCCTCATTTGAATACACTTTATTCTTTGTTACAGATACTTAAGTCTTTTTCTTTTTTTTTTTTTTTCTATGAAAAAGAAGGGAAAATGAATTTAAAAACAAACCCTCAGATTGAGTTTTTAGTGGACTGTAGTCCTTTTCCAGAATTTTTTAGCTACTTAAGAAAAAAGATCCCCATCCTTTAAAAAAAAAAAAAAACTACAGGTTGCAAGACATGACCTGTTAAGTATTTTCTTGCATAGGGAATAACATACATCCTAGTAATTGTTCCTATACTTGGGCAATACATTTTACCATCACCTACCACAGCCTCCTACGTGCATGTATGTGGAAATACTTTAATAAAACTTAATTTTATATCTGTGCCCCTCCCACTGTAGCAGACCAAGAGTTCACAAAACACTCCCCATAATAAAGCTAAATTTACAAAGAGCCTTGTTCATACAGTTTACTGTTAGGTTAGAGCCAGAAACCAGCTGGTTTAAAAGTGAATTATAAGATACTATCATAAAGGATAGTTTAGAAAATGAGATTTATTTTTCTTCTCAAAACCAGTCATATTAAGATGAAAGTATGAAATTAACTTTTTCAAAGATCCTTTAGTTTATTAATGGGAGGGAAGAAAAGACTTACCTACTTTATGCTATCTTTTTTTTGTCTGTCATTGGGCTTGGCCTGCCATTTATCATAGTGGTCACCAGAAAAACCTCCAATTTTAAAAGAATAGTGAATATGAGCCATGAGAGACATTTAAAAGCCCCTGTGCTTTACAATTAATGCCACATGATTGATCTGTGCCTTAAAATGTCACAGATATCTTAAAGGGATTTTTTTAGCACCATGTATATATATTGTCCTTTGTTGTTTTATAAAAATCTTTGCTATAATGTATTAGTGGGTTCTCGTGTCTCTAGACTACCACCATGTCCAGATTGTTGAAAGAAAGCTCTGTTCTGGTCACCCCATTCTCCACCCGGTAAAGTACGTTGTTGATCTGGGACTACCTTCTGAGAAGCCAGGGGGTTTCTGCTAATAACCAGGTCCAACTTATTGCCAGATTCTGCTATGAGGGGTACGACGAGGCAGCAGTCAAAATCTCTTGTACGGACGTGATTAACCTGAAAGGTCAAGAATGTCAGTTTTGACTTACTGTTTGAGTCATAAGACAGCACAGTTGAACCCCAAATATACAACTTTGAGATGAAACCAGAAGTTATTTTTAAAATGTGGAGACAGAAGAAAGCAGTGCAATGAGTAAAAAAAGGAGAAAGTCTGAAGACAGAAGGTGTTACAAGTGGTGGTAAGTACCCCCTTCCAAGGTACTAGCAATCTCTTAATTGTCAAGTCTAGTGGTTGTTTCTCATTTCTTATCTTTTAAAAAAATCTCATCAGCTTTTATCTCTGTAGACACATCACAGCAATCTAGACAAACTGGCCTTCTCTCTCTGCTCCCCTCCCACTTCATCTCCTGTCTCCATGGTTTTGTACTGGCTGTCCCTCATGCTTGGAATATATTCCCTCCTGACCTGCTTCTCAGAATTCTTCTTTAAAAAAAAAAAAATCTTACCTTCCATCCTAGAATCAATACTGTGTATTGGTTCCAAGGTAGAAGAGTAGTAAGAGCTTAGGCAATGGGATTAAGTGACTTGTCCGTGGTCACAAAGCAAGGAAGTGTGTCTGAGCCTAGATTTGAACCAAAGACCTTCCCTCTACTCACTAAGCCACCTCGCTGCCCTCCAGAGTTCTTTTAAGATGTAGCTTGGATGTTGTCTTCTGTGTGAAGCCTTTCCTAACCCTCTCCCAACTGCTAGTGCCCTCCCTTCCAAATTACTTTGTATTTAGAAGGTGTATTTATTAACTTTATATTTATGCTGTATATATTAAGCTCATCGTGAGTAGGAGTAGCAGCCTTTGTACTTGTAGCCTCAGTCCCTAGACCAATTCCTAATTGGCATATATTATTTGTTGACTGATGGAATGATTGACTAAACTCTTTTCTTGCTTTCTATGTAATAGTGCTATCTCCTGTTTCTCCTATCTGTTTGGTTGCTCTTTCTTGCTCGGCTCAGCTGGATTCTCATCTGTGTCCTAACCTATATAACCTTTAGTGTTTTCCATGGCTCTGTCCTGGATACTTTTCCCTCTCACTTTCTCTCTTGATTTCATTGGCTTTTCATTGGTAATCATCTCAAATGATTACCAAAATTATATTCAGTACTTCTTATCCCCCTGAATGCCAGTCTTACATCCTCAGGTTTCTGCTAAACTTTTCCATCCAGATGTCTCATGGGTGGTTTGCATTCACTAGGTCCAAGATAGCACTCATGATCTTCCTGTCTCTCCTCCAAATTTCTTGCTTTCTGTTGACACCATCATTCTTCCCATTACCGAAGTTTACGACCTCAGCTCTTCTCTTCTTTGGCTGTCCCAGTTACCAAATTTGTGGGTTCTACCTCCATGCTATTTTCCCCATCTATCCTGTTCTCTTCTCAAATGGCAGCCCTCATCACCTCTCACCTGGCCAACTGCAGTAATCTCACAATTGTTTTTCCTAGCTCAAGTTACTCCCCTTCCTTTCCAATCTATCCTCTGCACAGCTTCCAATATTAAAAAAAAAAAAATTAAAGCACAGGTTTGAACAACTGATTTTCCTGTTCAGACTCTTTAATCATTCCTATTGCCCTGAGGATAAAATATAAACTCACTTGGTTATTATGAACTCTTGAAAAAGGTTTTCCTTCCAGACTTTTCAATCATTCTCCTTCAAACCCTCCCAAATCTTAGTTGTTCTGCCCTGAACTCATTTATCATTCTGAGCCTTTATAGAGTCTGGTTCTCCCCCTACACTTAGAATGTCGCCCCTTCTTTTACTAGCTTTTTAAAAGTTCTTGTTAGGTGAAACGTACAAGAAAACTTTTTCTGAGTCCACTTGGCTGCTGATGCTTCTTTCATCCCTAAATTACCTTTCATTTACTTCTTTTGTATTGTCTCCTGCCTCATAAACTATAATCCTAATCTTAGGGGCTTGCTTGATGCTTTTCAGTTTCTAATACCTTGTACCTGATACTTGATAAAGGCTTCTGGAATTGAGCTATTAGGGGTGAAAGTCACATAGGAGGCTATAGTGAAGAAAAGGCTATGTTCCTTTTTTTTTCAAAGTGGTTGGGAAGGGAATATAGTATAGAAGTTTTAGGACAGGTTTTTGTTTTTTGTTTTTTAAACCCTTACCTTCTGCTATGAATTGATACTAAGTATAAGGGTTAGGTCATTGGAATTAAATGACTTGCCAGATTGGCAATCTAGCCTCTGAGCTTCCTAGTCCCTCTAGGACAAGAGTTCTTAACTTTTTTTTTATCTTGGTGAAGCCCAGAGAATATTTCTTTCTCAGAATAATGTTTTCAAACGCATTAAAAAATACATATTTCAAAGGAAATTGATTATTTGTAAATATAGTTATCAAAATAATAATTTTTAAAAACCAAGTTCATAGAACCTATGTTGACAGTAGAGAAGGATGGAAGCAAAACAAAAAAGGGATGGTGGTGTTATCCTAGAAAAAATAGGAATGGGTAGATTTGTCTTGGAAAAGAGCAAGGACATCTCTTTCTTAGAAATGGGAATATGAAGAGAGCTAATTTAGCCTGGATGATCATCTTAGAATGAAGGAAACAGTGGTGATATAGGAAGTTCGAGGTTAGAAAAAGTTTGAAATGGTTCCTGTGGAGACTGAAATATTTTGGCCAGATATTTGAACTATCATGGCATTTTATTTTCAATCACTTAGATGCTCTTAGGGGTCCTTGGCAGCATCCAAAAGTGCTTTGTGAATATTTAAGGGATGCTTAGAAAGGAAATTGCCTTTAGATGTCATCAGGGAAACTTCTGAAAAAAGCTTTGAAAAAAACAGCACTTTGGGTTATATGTGCCCAATATATATGGCCAAGATCAAGGACAAAATGGTGTTGGAGGGACTCTAGGGGATCTGAAATAGGATGATATATATACACTGCACATTTGGGTTGGGAATTGTTCAGGGTGGTAGATTTATCCATATTATTCAATTATCTGGAAAAGCACATATGGAAAAGGGATGTTTTAGAGATTATCTTTATTGAGTGTAGGAGGGCAGAAGCCTGGGGCAAAGTCAATGTGAAATAACTGTCTCATTGATAAAGGAAATTTGGGAATATTCCCAAGGCAACGCATTCATATCAAATTTCCAGGAATAGAAAGTCCTAGGGAATATAATCTAGAATTCATTCTAGAATAGGATATTATGTTTATATTGAACTCCACCAGATTAACAGGAGGCTCTGTCTTTGAATGCTAGTGATTATTTTGTTATCGATTCATAAGTTTGGGGAATACCATTAGGTTAGTGCTGTTACTTTAAAAGAGTCACTCCTTTTAGGAGAGGAAGGAATACACTGTCAGTAAACTATTATCTGGACCCTCTGTGACTTGGGGTGGAACTAATCAGGCCCTAATAGTTACCCAGGTGAAAATACCTATTGCAAAAGAAGGGCCATTTACCCTACAGTTTGTTTTTCAAGATAATTTGGGGGGGGGGGGTGAGTTCAAATAAGAAACATCCAGGCTGACAGTAAAGAAAGACTGCTTATTAACAGGATGAGGGATCCTGCAGACTTTCTCTTTATAAAGTGGGCATAATTGCAGCTACCTTGAATGTCATGGGCCTTTGGGAAATATTCAGTTGATCCAGGAAGAAAGGGAATTTGGGTTCCGTATCACTCTAGACCAGTGATGGGCAAACTTTTTAAAGAGGGGCCCAAAGGAAAGGAAATGCTCATCTGTCAGTCTGTTTCTAAGGCAACTCTTTCAAAGTTTCATTGTATTGTATCCTACTCATTGTATTCTTCAGATTAGGAATAATGTCGTTCCCCTGGATAGAACATTTTAGGGGGCTGCATCTGGCCCACAGGTTGTAGTTTGCCCATCACTGCTCTAGACCATTGCTCTTACCTGCCTAGTTCCAAAAGTTCAACTCTAACTTGCTTCTCTGGAAAGTGTAATTCTTAGGAGTCAAAAGTCTTGTGAAATGAATAAATTCCACTGAATATTTTTTAAAGGGCATAAGTCTTTACTGAGATAGATCCTATTACAGAAGGTACTAACATTATTCTTGTACTTTTCTTCTTTAAAATAATTTTTACAGTAGAATAAATTATTGGCATTCAGTACTTCCACCTTCCTCTTGACATTAGGAGATCACCTTGTAAAGTCAGGTTTTGAGATTGTGACAAAATGATTCAAGAGTCATGATGATGAAGGTTTGGAGAGAAGATCTGGTTAGAAGGATTCAGAACATTTAGATCTGGAAGGGGCCTTAGAGAGGGGGAAAAGAATAGAGCTAAAAAGTTCTCATCAGTGGTATCACCCTCTACCAGGCAACTAGACCACCACTCTCAGCTTCTAAATATGCCCATTTGGTCTTTTAAAATTAATCATATGTGCCATGTTAGACATGCATGGTTGGAAATGCACATTTGGCTTTACCTGTAAGAGCCTGTCATATGGTTTTAAGCCACCTAGGTCTCCTGGTCCAGTGGGGCGAATATTTTTAACATATACTCCTTTTTCCAGCAATCCATCTGATACGCTGAACCCAAAGTCTTCCATGTCACAGTCCTTGTACAAGGTTACCTGTAAAAATGTTACACTGTAAAAATAATTTCCTAGAACAAGTCTTTGCTTCCAAAGCTTCAAAAATACAAAGACCCTTCTTTAAATTATTCTTAACAATGTTAAGTACAATTAGAAAGCTCTCCTTCCTCTCAGAGAACAACCTACTATGGAGTTGAGTATATTTTGTTGGGTACCATAAAACTTTATTTCTTTTCCAGAAAAAATATCCGGAGGTTAGCTGTATCCAACTTAAAAATTTAGTCACCTGCTCAATGGGTTGGTTTTTACCTTTCTGTCAATGCCAAACCTGTTTTATTTTTAACAGTTTTAATTATCACCAAAACTGCTCAAGCTTACAGAAGAAGGAATAATAGTATCTTATACAAATCATTAGCATTCAGTAAAATAGTTCTAAATGAAGAGACACATAAACGAGTCTTGCCAAATGTGTTTTTAGGGGAGTCCATACTGAAGCATTCCCTCCAGTGCAAGATACTGCCCTTAAAACTGAGCCTCTTTGTCAAGAGTGATGACATAAAAAACAAAACAAAAAAAAAACCCTTCTCTTTATCTCCCTACACCCAATGTGGGAACAGTTACAAGAATATTACATTTCTAGTCCCATATTTGTTTGTATTGCTCCATGGTTACAGAATCAGAACATTCACTGACAAGTGTTTTAGAGCGAAAGTCAGAAGATTTTAGGACTGGAAACCTCAGTCCTCAAAAGTCCAACCCACATGTGAACGGGGATGGATCCTCTCTGTTAGATCCCTGATTGTCATTTGTCCTATGCTTGAACATACCTGGTGACGGGAAATGCACTGAGATCTAACTGTTAGAATATTTTCCCTTATGCTGGAAAAATTTTTCTCTCTACAACTTCCATCCATTGTGTTTAGTTCTGCCTTTTGAAGGCAAGTTAAAACAAATCTAACTGGTCCATGTTACCTGCCCTTTTATTTTTGAGATCTACAGTAGAACTTCACGCCTTTCCAACAAGCCTTCTTCCAAAATAAACATCTAAAGTTTCTTTGGCCTCACTGATCCTTTCATTGAACACCCCTCATCTAACCAGGAAGGATAGTAGTGTGTGTTTATAGACACACTCTCTGTCTCTCTCTTGTCTCTCTGACTCTCTCTCTCTCTCTTTCCACCAAATGTGAATTTTATCCACAGGCAAAGGAGTGATGGATTTGGAAGATCCAAGTGGATCCTGACCCACTGCTTCTGATCATTTCTTTCTATAGGCCCCAGTTGCCCACCCCCCTTTCATTTGACACCACCCTGATATAGATCCTCTTCACTTCATGACTAGATTATTGCAAAAACCTACGTCTTCCATTCAGCCACCAGTGATGTTTCCAACATTTTACTCCATGTTCAATAAATTCCAATGGCTCTCCATTTCCTCCATGTTCAAATACAAAATCCTTTGGTGTTCAAAGTCCTTTATAACCTAGCCACCCCACACCCCCTACCTTTTTAGTATTCTTATTTATCCTCACTCCCCACCCTACCACCTCCTCTTTGATCCAGGAACACTGACCTCCCTGCTGTTCCATGAACAAGATATTTTATCTTCTGACTCTGGGCAGTTCCACTGCCCATCTGCATCATCTCCTTTCTCATCTCTGCCTCATTGCATTCCCTTAGGTCCCAACCAAATTCCCACCTTCTATGGGAAGCTTTTTTCAAACTCTCTTAAGCCTAGAGCTTTCAGTCTTAATTATATCATATTTATCCTAAATATGTATATATAAAACAAGCTTGTCTATATACATATAGATATAGTTTATACATAGTTTGATTATTATCTCCTCCATTAGACTGAGATCTCCTTGAAGGCAGGAATTGCCTTTTGCCTTTCTGTGTATTCCCATGTCTTAGCTCAGTGCCTGGCACTTAGGAGATGCTTAATAAGCTTACTAACTAACAAGGTAGCCCGAATGTTAGGAGTCCTCTGACCTGGTTTGATGAGAGCGATTACATTTATTTTCTTGAGACAGTAAATAAACAGCAGCCATCCAAGTGTCATAGCTTCTCAGCTATGATAGTCTATCAAAGGTTGAGCTAAGTCTCTTTGATGCCGTAGCCATAAGGAAGAAGGTGAAGCCATCTGTTCAGCGATGATAATGGTTTTCTTACACTATCTTTTTTTGACCTATGCTCATTCATTCTAAGGTACCACTTGGGTCACCATCTTCCATTTTGCCAGACAAGAAGACATTAGTTTTATGTGCTATTCTAGATTATTGAAGGGAAGGAGAAGTTTAAGAGTTTTGTCTTTTCAGTTTCATTTCTTAAGCCCAAGAGGAAAAACTTCCCTTGAAGGAACATCAGCTTCCATTGCATCTCAAATTCATTTACAAACATGGTAAACTGGGACAAGGGACGCAGCTGCAGCCTTGCAGGGGACTGAGGCAGCCATGGTGAGGAAAGAAAAGGCCAGCTGCTTTCCATACTGTTTCCTGCTGCTTTCTGGCAATGGTGAGAGGCAGAATCCTTTTGAAATGAATGTCGAACAACTTCTTTGCTAGTGAATCAGTGGTAGGCTAGATTCTTGTCTGCATGGGAGGGTGCCAGCCTTCCAGTTTTGAGGGATGGATAGCAATTGAGCAATATTATGCATGTTCAAGATTGATGTTAGGTTTTCTTTTTAAACTTATATGCAAGGACCTTCAAACATCATTAGTAAACTAGTTATGACAATAGCATCTGAGGTGGTTTCATGCAGGAGTTCTTGGGTTCTTGAATTTTTTTTTGAAAAACATTTTGACAACAGTTTCAACATAATTTGCTTCCTTCTCTTGGTTTCATTTTATGCATTTAAAAACATTTTTTCAGAGAAGGGATCCAGGACACGAAAAAGTTTTAGAACTCCTCTAATGCTTAAGGATTGACCTTAGGGAATATACATTTATAGCCTACCATCAATGATACATAAGTCCAATGTCACCAGAGAATTCTGGAGAACCATGGTAGCACTAATGAGATTTTTGTGGGTGATGATGACTGTGTGGGGGATTTGGACACATCTCCCAAACTAGGTATTAGGTTGTTTGTATAGTATATGTATCCAAGACATAACAGAGAATATCTCAAGATTTATGGAATTTAACAGAATGGATAACAATTCCTCATTTGTGATGATTTCCTTGGGTACAAACGACACTTTGAAAAGAGAACTAAATTGCCAATAATTATGAAGACTTGGACAAAGAACTGAAGACCACCAGGACACAAGGTGTGTGTTCTTAACTATTGCCCACTGGAGGAAAAGAAATGTGCAAGAGAAAAATAAATTTGGGTAAGACAGTTGTGTTTAAGAATGGGATTTGGATTTCTGGACCGTGATTTACAAGAGAGATGAAAGATTCCTGACCAGAGGAGGAATACATATGACAATGCCTAGTAAAATCACGATTGCCAAGTGCCTTACAGATGTAATCAATGGAGCTTTAAAAAAAAAAGGATGGCAATCATACGTGCATATACAACCATACAACTAGGACTCAATTAGTACAAACAATTATTCCCCTAAAGTTTTCACATTATTCAGATTTACATGGCCTATTTCCATTAGGCTAGAAGCAATTGCCATTATTTTACATAATTCCAAATAATATGAATTTGGATTCATGTGACCACTTGGGAGGGTTCATTAGTCACACTGAGTAGGACCTAGCTGTATTACCTGTATTACGATAGAGAGTAGCTTCAAAACCAGGAGAATAGTTGCTGAAATGAATGTATTTACAAAATACAAAATCCTTAAAAGGTTCAAAAGCATAACCAATGGCTTCAAATTGGTGTCTGTATGAATAAGAGAATCTGAAGTTCCCTTCACAAGGTGGCCAACTTGATGAGATGAAATCCATGACCACAGAACATGGTTCTGGATGGGAATGCTTTTTTCAGAAGAAAAAGAATAATTGTAGTATCACTGCATATTAGAAAGGTACTCTCGTGTGAGTAACTAGAAGGGGGAAGTATGATGGAGAGATACAAGTGATTTTCTGATTGGAGGATACTACAAATAGACAGAAAGAGAAATGAGGAATTTGGGAAACAGCACATACTTGGGCATAGGCATGGTATAGGAGTGATGGAAGATTTTATGCAGAAATATCTTAGAAGTTTGCTCTTTGCTAATAACTTTTTTTTGTATCCTTCCAAAAGCAAAAGATCCAACAAGGGAATATTCTATTCTGCATCTGATTCTTATTAACAGTGTAGAAAATGAGGGGAGTGGTGGGGCAGCTGAGTGGCTCAATGGATTGAGAGCCAGGCCTAGAGATGGGAGGTCCTAGGTTCAAAGCTGGCCTTAGACACTTCTTGCTGTGTGACTCTGGGCAAGTCATTTAACACCCACTGCCTAGCTCTTACTGCTCTTCTTTTTTTTTTTTTTAAACCCTTACCTTCCATCTTGGAATCAATACTGTGTATTGGTTCCAAGGCAGAAGAGTGGTAAGGGTAGGCAATGGGGGTCAAGTGACTTGCCCAGAGTCTCACAGCTAGGAAGTGTCTGAGGCCAGATTTGAACCTAGGACCTCCCATCTCTAGGCCTGGCTTCTCAATCCACTGAGCCACCCATCTGCCCCCACTTACTGCTCTTCTGCCTTGGAACCAATACACAGTATTGATTCAAAGATGGGAGGTAAGGGTTTTATTAAAAAAAAAAAAAGCAACAACAAAAAAAAAACAGTGTAGGAAATGGTTTGTTGGCATAGGAATGGTGAGAACTTGGGGAAGGAGTAAGACTAGAAGTTACTAGAACTAGAAGAAATCCAGTTATAGGCTGATATGTACTCTAGATTTTGGGAAAGCAGGTTTCCAGGGATCTCAGGAAAGATAGATGGGAAGAATTCAGGAATTACATTCTGAAGACACAAAGGAAAACAGCTCCAGTGAGAAAAGAAAATTGAATTTAACAAGAATTATTGTGAATTCACTTAGATTTTAAAATGAAATGATTAGAAGAAGAGAGCAAGGCTGAATGAGAGTGAATAAAGTATATCTTGGTATAAAAAAAGTCAGGGAATGCTAAAGCCCTGAATAATTGATGCATGGGCTTCCTGAAGCTAAGGACAGTAAAAAAACCAAAAAAAAAAAAAAACCATTTTGTTTCTTTCAGCTATATTGGAAGAAAAATGAAGATTAGAGAAAGATAGGGACTTTGTCTTGAGTGGAAGAGATAATTGACAGTGGAGAGAAGGTAGAGTTCCTTGATTTTTGTCCTGTTTCTGTTTTCTGTTAAAAATACACTCTCTTCACCAGAAATGACTCAACAAAAACAACTTAACAGGTAGTTGATACCCAAGATAAATACGGAAAGAGCATCTTGCTGCCCTTGATGAATTAAAGTCCTTGTCTCCAATGAACTATATACTCAGGCCTTGAAAAACTTGGTCAGTGTGACTGCTAAACCACTCTTGGTGATACCTGAAAAATCACAGAAAACAGACAAGCCTGATGGTGCCATAAGATTTGAGAAGGGCAAATGTCCTCATTTTAAAAACAAGGGAGAAGAAAGTCTACAAAGCAATTGTATTAATTTTTTAAAGGATGGGAACAATTCTAGAATGGATCATTAAAGAAAAAGCAGATAAGGAAGTGTTGATTCTAGACAATGGCCATACCATGCCCAATTAACCTTATTTCCTTTTCTGACAAGATTACTAGTAAAGCAAATAAAGGAAATGCTGTGGGTTCAATTTACCTAGCTATTAATTTCTCATTTCTTTTCATTTTCCAAGAGACAGTTGTGGTTGACAGTAATGAGACAAAATGAGTGAGAAAGTGAGCCAAGAAGAAAGATGTAGGCTCTATTTTCAAAGAAGGATTAGTACGATGTCAAAGCACAACTAAGTTCAGTATGTTGCATAAGAAGCTTGCCAACAGGACTCGAGGAATGAAAGTTGTCTTTGATGGTCTCAAGGGTAATGTTTTTGAAGAGAACCCTGCTGATCTATAGGATGATGAGGCTGGTTTTAATGTTTAACTTGATCACAAAAGATATTCAGAGGAGTGAATCTTATCCAGAAACAGATATGCTCTATGCTCTAAAAAAAAAGGTTTGACCGTGATTGAAACAAATGTTGATGTCAGAACTGTCAATGATTACCTGCTTTGCCTTTTTGGTGTTGGTTTTACTAAACAACAACCAGATTTATACAACCTCTCAGCAACAACAAATTCATCAAATTTGCAAGAAGGGGGTGGAAATCATGATCCAGAAGGTATAGACAAATGACTTGAAAGATATCAATAAAATGAGCCCAGACTTACTTTATTAGAAAAGATACAGTCCCTAGCAGGGTGACCCCAGGCAAGTCATTTGACCCCAGTTGCCTAGCCCTTACCACTCTTCTGCCTTCAGATTGACAGCACCAATCCTAGGGCAGAAGGTAAGGGTTTAAAAAAAAAAAAAGGGAAAGGATGTTGTCAATGGACTGACAAGTCAGCATGTACAGTGGACACCATCCTGATTGCTGAGGGATCTTCCTCTCTGACTGTCCCTTCTGATTCCACCCACTCTTACCCTTTACTCTCCTGTCTTCTCTAGTGGTCTGTCAGTTTAGCCTTCTTGTAAAGCCTGGGACTCCGATCAAATCAATGGGAACCTCTGTGTGAAGATTTCAAAGCCCTTTGCAGTATAGCCAATACTCTTTCCATTTTCATTGGGGATCATGCCCCGTCCTGTACACTGTGATCCATGACTGGGTCTCTGGTTCTCAAACACAGGCACCGCTCAGGAACCTCCTACAATCGTGTTATTCCTAGGCAGCTGCTGATACAGCGGATAAGAGTGCTAAAGCAGGAGTCAGGAAGACCTGGGTTCAAATCTAGCCACAGACACTAATTGTGTGAGTCAGTCACTTAACCTTTGTGTGCTTAGTTTTTCTAGCTGTAAAAATCAAGATAACAGCACAGACAGCTCCCAGGGCTGTTGTAAGGCTCAAATGAGGCCATGTTTTAAAATAGTGCTTACCCAGTGCCTGGCACATAGGATGTCCTTAATTAAATGCTTATTATTTGCTGATCTTAGGGTGAGACTAAGTGTAGAGTAGCTGCTTAATAGAATTGAATGGTGGACTTGCCTGATTTGACACAGGCTGGTTTAGGAGCTTCTTATTTATGAACCACTCTTACATGCTACAGAGAAGATTTGACCCCAAAGAGAAAAAATCTCTACTGAAAACAGATGCTAACCTGAGAAAACCTAAAAATGAAAAAGGTTAAATCTGATTTGAATCAGTAATGTCCCTTTCCCCAAAGGAAACGGGCTTTTTCCCCTGACTGTGAAACTACATGTGGAATGTCTGCCCTGTGCTAGATTCAGAGCTTGCTTTCTAATTGGAGCACACTGGTGGTATTTAGGTGGGAAAGTGGATAAAGTGTAGGACCAGCAATCAGGGACATCTGAGGTCAAAATCCACTTCAGACTACTGGTTGTGTGGCAAGCCAGCCTCAAGTCTCCTCATCTGTAAAATGGAGAAATTACAGCATCTCAGAGGGTTGTTGTAAGGTTCAAATTCGATAACAGTGAAGTATTTTGTAAACCTTAGAGCACAATGACCCAAGTGCTTGTTATTTTTTATTTTTTAAACCCTTAACTTCTGTGTATTGGCTCCTAGGTGGAAGAGAGTGGTAAGGGTGGGCAAATGGGGGTCAAGCTGGGAAGTGTCTGAAGCTGGATTTGAACCTAGGACCTCCCGTCTCTAGGCCTGACTCTCAATCCACTGAGATACCCAGCTGCCCCTCCAAGTGTAATGTTTCTGGAGTAGGAAATCAAAAACCTGGTTGTACTGTTCAACCATCTCTGATTCACAGTTTGGAGAAATTTCACCTAGAAAAATGGATGTTTTAAAGATGAAGTTGAGGGGGCAGCTAGATGGCTCAGTGGATTGAGAACCAGGTCTGGAGATGGGAGGTCCTGGGTTCAAATGTGGCTTCAGACACTTCCCTGCTGTGTGAGCCTGGGCAAGTCACTTACCCCTCACTATCTAGCCCTTACCGCTCTTCTGCCTTAGAACCAATACACAGTACTGATTCTAAGAGGTCAGGGTTAAAAAAAAGGTGATGTTTAGTAAGTTACCTAAATTGCATTGAGAATGTGAGACGAAAGGTCCACATGGCCCATCAGCATTGCATTAGAATGTCAACCAGGGAGAAATAAATAAAAGGCTTTTTGTTTAGTTCAGCCTTATGTCCACCATGGAATTTCCTCTTTGTAAAGCTCAGCTCAAGTGCTGGGTAGCTCTGGCCCAGTTATCCTGAGAGTGGAACCACAGTATTGTAGATTGGGAGCTGAGAGGAGATCTAGTTCAATCTCCCCCATTTTCAAGAGGAGGAAACTGAGGTCTGGATAATTTAAATGGCTTGCCTAAAGTCAGCCAAGTAGGAAACATTCGAGGTGGAAGCTAGATCCTCTCATTCTGGAGGTTGTACTCTTCACTGTTTCCCCCCCAAATATAAGCTTGGGAGAAGATAAGCTTCTTGAAAGCAGGAACTGCTTCATTTTTATCTTTGTATCCCCTCCAATTTGTCCAAAACTGTCTAGATGCTAGGATTACAGAGAAAATGAAACAATTCCTGCCACGAAGGAGTTTGCATTCTATTTTGCAGATTAAATAATTAAATCCCAAAGCGTTAAAGTAACTTTCTCAAGGATCAAAAGCTAAGTAATGTCTTGGAATACACGTCTTTTTCTACTGTATCATATGAATAAGTAGGGCTCCGGTGTATCTGAATACTTACAGAAATGGTGCCCAAACTGTACACTAGAGAAGACTACTTCTGCTTGGAATAGTCTAACTCCCAATTTCCTTCTCTAGTTTTAGGAATTTTTCCCCCTTAAATAATAAATATACAGAATTCAACAGGGAAAACACTGGGATAGCCAGAGGATCATGGGAGAAAGAATATGAGCAAACATAATGTGTATTTGTCCTCAAACACATTTGAATATGAATCCATCATATATAGAAACATAGGAATATAGGAAATATTTGGGAAAGGCCATCACTGAACACAGGGGAGAGAGGGGTAATGGCAGAGTTACTTCAGTTGCTACTGCCATACGCCTCATTGCTCCCCTATAACCTCACTTTAACTTTCTAATCTCTTTGATTTAGGAAAGAAACTGGAAAAAGCAAATCTGGATTTCTGTGCCATTCTGGGCTTAGTGTAGACATTGTTCGTTTTCTGAGTCACACAACTGGAAGACCTATGGTTTAAGGGCCATATTGAAATCTTGTCTTTTCAGACTATCCAAAAAAGATTGCCATTGCTCTCGGATATCCAAAGGCTAGCACTCTTGTTAAGTATGAATACTCTAATAAGTAAATAAATAATGTCCTGGCAAATACCTATAACTAATTTATACTCAGTTTGGTTACAAATGTATCGGTTTTTGAATTCTTATAGATAATTACAGTTTGAATAAAATATTCAGTTAATAGCACTAGCAGGGATCTAATTGAGAATTAAATAAAAGTTGGTTTGCATTTATCACTGAAACATATTTACCCAGGATTTGATAAAGAAGTAATTTTTTTAGATGTTTTGGATAAAAATAAAATAGAAGCAAGCAAGTTTAATGTTCTAGTAATTTGGGGGAAAATCTTCTCTGAATTGTAGAATATTTGAAAAATGAAATTCATTGTTATTATCAAGTCAGTATAGAAATCCAATGGCTAAGAAAGTCTTGCCAAGTGGAATTCTTGATGGGTCTACTTTCATGGTGGATAGGAATCATTTATAATTATTTAGTAGTTATAGTGCCGAACCATGCAAACAAAGTAGGCAATAATTTATAAAATATTTACATATTCTTTGTTTACTTTTTTGTTTACATATAATCTGCTTATCAAACCTTTTCCTTTGGTAATGCCCAGCTCTTTATCTTGGGTGCTCAAATGATGAAAAATTCAAATATACAGTGGCATGTAAATGAATATGGTTTCACTGAAATTACCAAAGTAATCACTGTTGAGGCTGCTTGTTTACCTTTTTTTTAATGACTTGTATGGCCACTAATTACTAAGTGAAATTTCCTGTAATTCCACCATATCTTTTCTCCTTCCTTTTTTTGTTTGATCCCAGTGGTCATTTCTAGCCCCAGACGTGGGGAAGATGGATTTGTGGCATCCACAGAATTTGGAATTTTCAGAGTTTTATTCTGTGGCACAATGTTACAAATTTTAACTGAGTTCTAGAGTACTAATCCTATTAATCTCAATTCAGCTGAACAAGTATATACCCATGAAGGTATGGTGCAAGGATGCTATGGAATATGGAACACAAATCCAGACTGCAAAGAGGTTAAGATCTAGGCAGGCAAATAAAATCTGCATGTATGAAAGGCAGGAAGGAGGCCCAGTAGAAAGTCAGAATCAGGAGACCTGAACTTGAATTCAAACTCTGATACTTACTAGTTCTTTGGCGTTTGGGTTCAAGAGGTCAAAATTACTTTCATAATAATATTAAGATGTTATTTGCCTATTAAGATACCTTTTCCAACTATGTATCTGTATGAGGCCAGATTTCTTCATATACTTCAGGCAAAAAAAAAAATAGACTGAAAGCAGAAGCAGAAATGAGAATTCAACTGTTTTCTACTAAGCCACATTAAACATTTTGCAAAAATATGTAAAACAATGCCATTCTCTCACTAAATTTGTCTTAGAAAGTTATTTTTCATAAAATGTTATTTAGCAAAAGTTTGTTAATACTATTTTAAGTGAATAAATATTTAAAATTTTTTCAGTTTTAACATCTAATATTGCAAATATTGATATAGTTCACATAAACCTTGAGAGAATGGAACCCAAGCCATTTTACACCTAAGAAAACAGATCCCTAGAGATAAAGTAATAAGGAGGTAGGCTGGATTTGAATCTGGGTCTTCTACCTCCAGAAAAAAAAATGATTAAGTGATTTTCCCAGAATTGCACAGCTAGGAATGTCTGAATTTGAACTTGAATCTTCTCATCTACAGATTCAAAACTATCCATTGTGCCATCTAGCTACCTGATTGTAAAACATGGTTGGGAAACTTCTTACCCCCATCTTACTGATAAGGGAACTGAAACTCCTAGGATGAATGATATCCCACTGGTGACACAACTAGTAAGTTCAGACACTGGAATTTGAACACAGATCTTCTGACTCCCAGGCAGTGATCTGTCCATTATACTATACTGCCTATATAAATCAAAGTTTATTTATATATACATATATATACATACATATACATACAAATATTTATTTATTTATTTATTCATTCTTTCATTCATTCATTCCTTCGTTTGTTTGTTTGTTTGTTTGTTTGTTTGTTTGTTTATTTTTTTAAGCCCTTACTTTGTGTCTTGGAACCAAGAGTGATAAGGACTAGGCAAGTGAGCTTCAGAGACTTGTCCAGGATCATACAGCTAGGAAGTACCTGAGATCAAATTTGAACCCAAATCCTTCCATCTCCAGGCCTGGTTCTCAGTCCCCTGAGCCACCCAGCTGGCCCTGAAATACTTTTAAAAATATTCCTATAATAAGAGAAATGAACAAAAGAGCCATGGAGGATTGGGACATACTCCTTTATCTACTGACAAACAGAAACACGGACATCTCACCAGGCTAAACGATAAGCCCCGATACGAGTGTGTACAATGGCACAGTGTTTTCTCATGGCTAGTCTAGTTGGAATTAAAATGGAAAAAGAAATGAAGCTCATGTTCATCTCGGAAACAAGTAAACGAAATGAACCGAGGGCACAGGAGACTCCACATTGAGGATTTTTGGAAATTTGAAAAAGGGAAGATAGAAGCAATCAATTAATAGCTGGAATCATACGCTCCTTATCTGCAAAGAGAGAAAGAATTTGTGATAAGCTACAGCGAAAGCACAATGTTAAAACAATGCCAAGGCCTCAGCTAATGCTCATCTATTTCTCACCTTTTCTCTAACTGGGAACAAAGGAAATCCCACAGTTCTGTGGGTTTAAAAAAAAAATCCTTACCTTCCACCTTAGAATCAATACCGTGCATTGGTTCTAAGGCAGAAGAGAGGTAAGGGCTGGGCAATGGGGGTTATAAGTACTTGCTGATTGATTCCTCATATCCTGGGGCCTCTGAAGGGAATCACCCCAGAAACAGAACACTCCATTTTCTCCCTTATCCATTTCATGAGTGACACTTGACCATCATGTCTTCATACCTTCTCTTTCCTTTTTAATGGAAAAAAAAAAAGAGGCAAGATTTCTAGAGGACTTAGTTAACATCCTCGTTTTGTAGAGAAGGAAGGAGCAAGCAGTGAGGTGGCACAGGGGATAGAGGGCTGGGCGTTTTCCCCTAGTTCAAATCTGGTCTTGGATACTTCCTAGCTGTATAACCCTGGGCAACTCACCTAACCCTGTTGGCCTCAGTTTCCTCACCTGCAAAATGAGCCAGAGAAGGAAATGGTAAATGACCTCAGTATCTTTGCCAAGAAAACCCCAAATAGGGTCATGAATGTAAGAATTTAGATGTAGTCTTCTCAGGGTGAAGTACAGCAGGACGGCCACCTCCATCATTCTAGGAAAAAGGTCTAAGACCACAGGAACTTCTGGGGCCGCCATGCTGTAGTCTAGACTGGCAATGAACCTGCGCTCTAACATGCCCAGTTATCTTTTTTTTTTTTTTTAAACCTTTGTACTTCGGTGTATTGTCTCATAGGTGGAAGATTGGTAAGGGTGGGCAATGGGGGTCAAGTGACTTGCCCGGGGTCACACAGCTGGGAAGTCCAGTTATCTTTTTATGTGAATTAATAGCAACATTTACCATCATCTTGAAATTAACAGTTGATTTGTTTTGAGTCCAATGATGGAGCAATAACATAGATGGGAAAACCCAAACAGATGGGATGAAATGTCTTGCCCAGGGACATACAGCTGGATTTGAACTCGGGTTTCCCTCACTCTAGGCCCAGCACTCTCTCCACTATGTCACCTAGAAACCTCAACTTGGTCTTCAATTTAATTGTAACATATCCCTAATAGGTCTTTCCATTTTCAAAAGCCTAAGACACCCTGTATGTTATTGGTAAGGGACAAATAACAGAAGTCCTAGAGCTAGTCCATGCTGTATCCACTTCTGTATACTCCCATGGCCTAGAGATAAAGCCTCAGAGTTGGGAAGGCCTGGGTTTGAGTCCCTCCTCTAATACACAATGTTCTTTCTAGCCTTAGCAAGTCACTTACTTGCTCAGTGTCTCCCAGGCACTTTAAGACTACAAGTTGGAGAAAGGATGAAGACCTATATTGGTACAGTTTTTTTGCATGAGGAATTTTTTTCTGTTATGTTAACAAAAGGGCAGATGCAAACTCCTTCTTTATCCTCCCACTGCCCTCCCCAACCCCCCTGTGAAAAAAGCAAACAAACAAAAAAAAATGCTTCCTTAGCATGCAGCTCAGTGTATTGCACAGATTTGGCACTTGCATATTTGTTGAAAAACTTTGCTCTTAAGTCATCAGTCATGTCTGACTGTGGCCCCATTTGGAGTTTTCTTGGCAAAGATATGAGTGTGGTTTGCTATATCCTTGTTCAACTTATTTTACAGATGAAACTGAGGCCAACAGAGTTAAATGACTTCCTCAGGGTCACCTGGCTAGTGACTGAGGCTAGATTTGAAGTCTTCCTGACTCTAGGCTTAGCCCTCTATTTACTGTATTACTTAGTTGCTCACTGTTACCATCTAGCTACTCCCACCGACAGAATAAATAAATGGAGATAGTTGGAGATGGGGATGTTGGGTTATGAGGGAAGAAAAGGGATGAGAGGAAGGAATTGAAAATGTAATGACAGTAAGAAGGGTAGAGAATTGCAGAATTGAGAAGGGACCTCCCAGGGCCCCTAATTAAATTCCTGCTCACCTCCCCACCTCAAACTGGAGTACTGCTCTTGCTACCTCTGGCAAGCACCTGTCTAGCCTCAATGTGAAAAGGAGGTTTTTTTATTCCATTTTTGTGGAATTCTGATTGTCAGGAAGCTTTTCCTGATATGAAGCTGAAATCTGTCACTTCTCTATTTTCTAGACATTTCCTTTATTCCACTGTTTGGTCTAAACCTAATTTCTCCCATACTGTTTTCCAATTTTTCCAGAAGTTTCTGTCAAATAGTTGGGATCTTTGGGTTTATTGTACACTATCTTGCCGAGGTCATTTACCCCAAGTCTATACCACTGATCCTCCCTCTGTCTCTTAGCCAGTACCATATTTTGATGACTGCTGCTTTATAGTACAGTTTAAGATCTGGTACTGCTATATTCCACCATTTGGGAGCTCACAATTAATGTAATCCCTTTTCTGCATGAGAGCCCTTCAAATACTAGAAGACACCAATTTCCCTTCTCCGTTCTTACTCCTTTATTCCAAGTCTTTTTCCTCACGCTAAAATACCCCTGGTTCCTTTAGTCAATGATCCTTAAATGGCATGGTTTGGAATGGCCTCATCATCTTAATCATATTTGTTGACATTTTCCTCTGCCAGTATTCTGAATATATGGCCCCCCAGAGAAGAAAGTATGAATTTAGACATAGTTGTCTCAGGGTAGGGCATAGCAGGACTACCGTCTCCTTCATTCTGGGCACTGTTTTTCTAGGAATAGTGCCTAAGATCACAGGAACTTCTATGACTGCCAATAAAATGGCCAGTTACCTTTTACATGTTTTAATATCAGCAACATTTCCCACCATCTTGAACTTAGTTGATTTCTTTTGAGTCCATGTTTTAGACTTTATATTTATCTTTATTCAAATCAATAATATTAGATATGGCCCATTTTCCTAACCCAGGGGTTAGCACACTAAGGCCAGGAGGGCTATTTTTGAAATGATGTGCGCCAAGAATGGTTTTTACACATTAAACATAATAGTAAAAACCATTCTTTGCCCATAAGCCCATTTGGTCCATGGGCTATGGTAATGTGCCAATCCAAGGATCTAACTCACTGGTATCTATTTGGATCCTGATTCTATCTCCCAGATTTGTTTCGTCTATACCTTGTGTTTCATTGAGGCTATAGTCTGAGTGGTTGATAAAAAAGTTGAAAAGGATAGGACCAAGGACAGGTTTCTGAAGGCCCTCCAGTTAATTAGTGGGAAAGCATTTTCTACCATTCTTTTTGAAAAGCTAAGGATAAAAGACTTCTTTCTAGATTGACGATGAATATGGCTGGTACATTCCTTGGTGGGGAAAGAGCAATAACTATATAGATGCCTTGGGAAGGATCAACCTGAAATGGCTTTTATGGTGGTCCTGATTTGGGCTAAATCATTACATCCATCCCTCAAAAGTTTTTCCTTCTGACCAATGGCAAAGATCTGCAGACTTGGCTGGGGTCAGGAATGCAAAAGTATTTTGCCCCTAAAAGGATGAAACCCATGACCCCAGCTGCACCAGTACGGTGTTCTGAGTGAACCATTCATTCTTCACTTAGAATGTGCCTGCCATGTGCAAGAGCCAGCGATTGGATGTTAGCAGGGGGATACTGAAAGTACTCAGGAAGCTATGTCAAAAATTAAATATGGCTCCATAGCTCAGCAGAAATTCTCAGCTGGAGAAACCCTGGTTTTCATCATGAGGGTCAATGAATGAATTCTAACAGCAAACATTCTCCACTGTTAGATGCACACATTTAGCAACATGACAGAAGCAAAGCTGCCCTTTTCCTCACTGAAAATCGTCTTCAGTAATAACCTTGCCTCAGGAAAGGTTAATTTACAATGAATGCCCTCTCTTCCTTTCATCCACTTCAAGTCTGTAGCTTTGTCTTTTTTAAACACAGACATCTGAGTGGATTATGCAGACAAAATGATTTCTTAAAAAAAGATGCTGTCCACAGATTCAAGACCTTAGTCCCCTCCCGGGACACCCTCAATCAGTCCATCTGAGCTGTGACAAAAATGCCCACGATCATCATGTACTTTTTAGGTCTGCATTTTTTTCTGGGGATCAATTACAAAGAAAATGAAGTGGTCTAGGAATGTATTCCTTTCCATCATGGGAGGTGTAGGAAATGAACAAGAGAATAAGTGATTCCATTTCGGTCAGTCTGAACATCCCCTGTTGAAGATGGATGTAGCCTCCCTCTCTTAGATATTCCAAACTGATCAGCAATCACATTTCCAGGGACAGGAATAGTGGTTAGACAGTTGGCCTCAAAACCAGAAAGACCTGGCTTCAAATCTCACCTCTGAAACATATTTACTGGGTGATTCAGTACTCTATGCAACCTGCATTGGAAGGGGGAATTCCCTATACCAGTGAGAGCCTGAGTCCGGTCCCTCTCCCTATCTTCCTTTCAGCCACAGCCGCTATGCCGTAGGTCTCCAGCTTTAACACCCAGCATGTTAAACTCAATTATCCTCATTTTTGGTGAAAGCTTTCCAAAGAAGAATAGGAAGGAGACTGTTCATACTGTTGGTATTGGAAGAATCTTTTCACAAAAAGAATCCCGCCACTTCGCTTTGGAGCACGTAACTTTGTTATTGGTTTTTTTTATCTGGTGGGAGAGGAGATGGTGTGGGAGACAGGATGGGCTCCATTTCCTCTGGGCTGGGTGAGAGCACAGATGAGGGGCAGCCTTCTGGGGCACCCTTCTGGACTGTGCAGAATGTTCTTTGCTTTTGGTACGCTGTTTTCTGTTTGCACGCCTCTGTCATGCAGCCATCAGGGACACCTATTGTAGTCTGAAAGAGGGTTTTCCAATCAGTGCACTAGAACATTTTGATGTCCAATGCAGACCTAATCTGAGAGTCCAAACAAGTCATTCAAGGGGATTTAAGGCCTTAAGCTTCACAAAAAAAAAGAAACACATTAACCCAGTGGCCTAGACCTTTGAAGCTTAAATCTAGACCTCTAAAGCAAGCATCTCAGAGAGGATCTCACTTTGCCCCATTACTAAAAAAAAAAGGTCTAGAAATGAAACCTACAGACTGAGGAAGGCTGACAAGGGCTGCCTCCATTCCTGGTACTTATTTTGATTTTTTTTTTTAATCCTTTCTTAAAAATCCCAGGCAGAAGAACAATAAGAGGTTAAGTGACTTGCCCAGGGTCACACAGCTACGATGTGTCTGAGGCCAGATTTGAATCCAGGTTCTCCAGATTGCAGAACTGGCACTCTGTCCATTGAACCTCCTAGTTGCCCCTCTTAATTGCTATTCTTAACACAATCCCTCAAAAAACTGAATAACTAATCTCCAGCCTGTTAGAGGATTATACTGTAGAAGAGGGTCTTGACTTTCAGTTCCTAAAAAAAGAAGAAAGTGGGATTGTTACTGATTGTACTAGATTTAAGTACCCAACCTCCCACTCCTAATAAAAGCATTATCTGTAGAGAAGATTGTTCATATCCTCTAAAGCAGTGATTCCCAAAGTGGGCGCTACTGCCCCCTGGTGGGTGCTACAGTGATCCAGGAAGGCGGTGATGGCCACAGGTGCATTTATCTTTCCTATTAATTGCTATTAAAATTTTTAAAAAATTAATTTCCAGGGAGCTAAGTAATATTTTTTTCTGGAAAGGGGGCGGTGGGCCAAAAAAGTTTGGGAACCACTGATCTAAAGCAATGAATGCTTAACTTGAGGTCTATGAATTTGTAACCCTCAATTTTATTTTATGTATTTACAAATATTATTCTAAGGAGGGAATCATAGGTTTTAGATTGCCAAAGGGCTCCATCAGACAAAAGAAAAGTAAAGAGCTTCCATTCTAAAAAATGGGGACTGGACCTACCATTTCACTGGCATAGGGAACTCCTCCCAAGTGATGAAATTCTTTCTACCAAGGAAGATCTGGTTCTTATGGTGATCTCCAGTCCTTTGATCCCTCATTTATTTTTCAGGCCAACCACTTGCATTAATTGCACTCAACTCCTTCCTCATCTCGACCCCTTGGTGAACCATTTCATGTCTACGCCATCCTTTTCTCTTGAATCCTTTGATCCTTATTGTGTCCCCAATCTTGCCCTACCAAGATGGCAGATTGCTCCCACCTTCTGCTGCCTTTGCTACTCTCACATCCATGCTTATGAATGAAACTGGAGAAAATCATGAAAGCAGCTGACTGGGCCCCCTACAAATTTGTGTGGCATAACCTCAACTGGGTTCTGACTGGCAAAGCAATCTTTTTACACCTCCCTAATTCAATATCCCGGGGCCACAGTGGCTCTTCCAAAATTTTCATCCTTCTCTAAACTTCCAATGGCTCCTCCTCCCCCTAGCTCTCTCAATTGAGAATCTTGCCTCATAATTGACTGAAAAAAATGAAGGCCAATTGCTGAGTTTCCCCCTCTCCTTTATCTCCCATCACCCAGATGCTTCCCTAGTATCAATTCTAAGACAAAAGAGAAGCAAGAGCCAGGCAATTAGGGTTAAGCAAATAACCGAGGATCATAGAGTTTGGAAGTATCAGAGGCCAGATCTGAATATGGGCCCTCCCAACTCCAGGCCTGGCACTGTGCTATGGAGCTTCTCTCTCTTGCTTATCTTTGATCTTGTTGACAGGCTGCTTTGAACCTACAAACATGCCCAAGTCTCCCTCATCAAATCTTCCCCTGTCCCCCATAATCTGTCTATCTCCACTCCCTATCCTTCCATATCTCCTCCCGTTTGTGGCTTAATTCCTTGAGAAGGCTGTCCGCATTAGTGGGTTTCCATTTTCTTTCTTCCTCTTTTCTTTTAAAATTCATAACTTCTGCCTTCTGACTCCCAATCCAGCGATCTGTCCATTATACTCTATTGCCTGTGTAAGTCAATGTTGATACTGAAATATCTCTTAAAAACTCTTAACCTCCTTAGAATCAATACTAAGTATTGGTTACAAGGCAGAAGAGGGGTCTGGGCTAGGCTAGGAGGTCAAATGACTTGCCCAGACCACAAAGCTAGGAAGTATTTGAAGCCATATCTGAACCCAGAACCTCCTCTCTCCAGTCCACTGAGCCACATACCTGCCCTTCTTTCATTCTCTTTTCAACTCTTCAGTCTACCTTTTAGCCTCGTCATTAATTTTGAGATTTTTTGTTTGGAAAATATATTTTTTTCAAAATCATTTTCTCTCTCCAGTCACTTAAATCCAATGAAATTTTTTTCAGTCCTCATCCTTCTTGACCTCTCGGTACCCTCCCACGTCCTCAATCACTCTCTTTTCCATTATACCTTCTTCTCTCTAGATTTCTGTGACACTATTCTAAGCAATGTCAACAAGCATCTAAACACTGAGTTCTCCCAGCTCTCTGCATGATCCTTCTGAGGGTCCTTTAGCCACAGGTGTCCCTGAGAACTTGGTCCTGGACCCTCTTCTCTTCCTTCATCTGACTTGGGTGAATAGAATACCCATCAGCTGTCATCATTTCGTTTATTGTCTTCATGCTGATGATTCTGTTTATCTAACCCTATCCTGATCTCCAGACTTGCCTATCCAACTACATATGAGTCACTACAAATTGGATGTCCAATCTTAAACTCAACATATTGAAAGCTGAACCCATTCTCTTTGCCCCCCCCCCCAATTCCCCTGCTTCTCAGCTTCTCTATTGTTTATCAGGAGCATCACCATCTTCTCAGCCATCCAGACTCAATGTAGGAGCTACTCACTCTCTTTCACCTCCCATGTCCAATTAGTGGTCATCTTGTTATTTCTATGTATACCCCCTTTTCTTCTCTACACTGCCACCACCCCAGAAAAGGCTTTGATCACCTCACACCTGGATTACTGCAGTAACTCGAAAACTGGTCTCCTTGTCTGAAGTATTGCCCCACTCTAGTCTATTCTCCACTCAGCTGGCCATTGATCCTTCTAAAACAGATCTGACTATTTCATACTCCCCACTCCCATCCAATAAACTTGTGGCCTCCTATTGCCTCCAGGATCAAATATAGCATTTTGGGTTTGGCATTCAAAACTCTTCACAACAGAGTTCCTCCCTACCTTCATAGCCTTCTTACACTTTACCTCCCAAATTTACCCTACAGTTCAATGACACTGGTCTCCATGCTGTTCCTTGCATAAGTCATTCCAGCTTTCAACTCTGGGTGTTTTTATTGGCTGACCCTCATGCCTGGAATTTTCTTCCTTCTTATCTCCATATTCTAGCTTCCTTCAAATTCCAGCCCAAATCCTATCTTCAGTAAGAAGCCTTTCTCCATTACCCTTAATGCCAGTACCTTCCATTCGCTGATTATTTCCAATTTGTCTTGTATAGGTTTTGTTTGTATAGAGTTGTTTTCATGTTGTCTCTCTGATTAGGTTACGAGCTCTTTGAAATCAGAGACTGTCTTTTGTCTTCGTATCCCCAATGATTTGCACAATGCCCGGTCTATAATAGGTTCTTATTGACTAATCAGTACAGATTGGTAACTTCTCTGAAACTTATATTCTTAGAGAATTGTCTAGAGTGCAGATAAGTTAAATGACTCGCCACCAGGATGTGTCAGAGGCAAGACTCAAACCCTCTCCCCTATTCTATGTTGCTTCTCTATTCTGAGACTCCACAAATACCACAATTAGAATACTTGAGTTTTTAGATGAGGAAAAGGACTCTTTTTTTTTTTTTTAAGACTAGGACGTTAACACTGGAAAAGACCTCAGAGCATTATTGAGTCCAAATTCCTCATTTTAAAGAAACTGCATAGACAAGGAGGCTTGATCAGAGAGAGTCAAATTCAGTATTATTTCCACACCATCTCTTTTTTCGAGTCTGTAGGTTCTTCCTGAGGAGCTGGTTTCCCCAGAAGGGAACAAAGGTCTAGACTCTATAATCCAAAAGGTCTTAAAGCAATATTGTTCCCTGCTCTCCTTCTGTTATTACATTAAAATGACAGGTAATGGTTTCCTTGATGGATTCAAAGTGGTCCATAGCATCATCAAACACAGCACAAATGACATTCAATCCAAACAAAGCTCAAGACTTTTTCTATTTATGCTCCATGTTGAAGGGACCTTCATTTCTCCCAGCACCATGTTACCTATTCATGATTCCCTTGCAGAAAGCACAATGTTCCCTTAACTCAAGATCCAGGTACCAAATAAGCCATTGATTACACTGAGTTTAAGTATCCTGTCTCCAACCTGCCTTTCTAAAATTATTTCACATTATTCCCCAACCCATTCTTTACATTCCAGCCAAACAGCTCCCATTACCATTCTCCATACACGACATACCAAATCCAAACACTGTGCAAAGAGAACACAGCAAAGGCTGTGTCCCATAGTCTTTACCTCCTTCTATTATAGAATCTCAAGCTTCCTTCAAGGTTCAGCTCATGTGATATCTCTTACTTAAAGCTTTTCCTGATTCCCTCTACATATTAAAATCTTCTCCCTTCCCAAATTATCATACATGTATGATAATTATATGTAATATATAAAATATATAATTTTTATACAAATAAGAATATATAAAATAGAATTTTATATAGAAATATAATATACACACTTGTATATACACACATATATGTGCAAATATACATACAAACCTGTATGTAGGTGTAGAGACACCCATACACATATAAAATATATGTGCTCATATGTATTTGTGTGTGTTTACATGTGGTAGCATCCCAACTGACTGTAAGCTCCTTGAAGGCAGGGGCAATTTTTTTTTTTAAACCCTTACCTTCTGTTTTGGAATCAATACTGGGTATTGGCTCCAAGGCAGAAGAGTGGTAAGGGCTGGCCAAGGGGGTCTAAGTGACTTGCCCAGGGTCACACAGCTGGGAAGTGTCTGAAGTTGGATTTGAACCTAGGACCTCCCATCTCTAGGCCTGGCTTTCAATCCACTGAGCTACCCAGCTGCCCCCAGGGGCAATTTTTTTGTTGGGTTGCTCTCTTATTCCCCAGGACCTAGTATGGTACCTTGGGTATTACTGTTGCTTTTTTTATTTAGAATTACCAAAGTTCTCAAAGATGCCATAAAATGTTGAAGTCATCAACTTCAGCGAGTCACCTTATGGATCTGGGCAATTTTATTATATAACTAAGATGATAGGATCATAGATTCAAACTGGAAGGAAGCCATCTAATCTGTGTAATTAGAATTTTGTACCTTTGAACTTCATTCCCCTGAATTCCTTTTTTGTCCCCACTTTTGTAGATAAAGTTTCTGTAACTCCACCCTCTCTGGCTCTTTCTTCTCCTGCTTTCCTAGTCCAATATTCTAATTACACAAGCCCAAGCCCTTCATTTTACAGATGGGGAAATTAGGGTCCAGAGAAATGATTTGCCTGTGGTTACAAAGGCAGTGGAATTGACCCTGGGGCCTCTGATTCCAAAGCCAGTTTCTTTCCATTTCAAGAAGGCTGGTTTTCACTGTTTTGAAGCGGAAAAGACCAAAGAGTCACTTCTGATAAATAACATGGTCTTTGAGAACTTAATTTCAAGCCCAAGTTTTGAGTTAGATCATAGGACTACAGCATTTTCACACTCACCTCAATAAAAACACACTGTTGGGGAAATACACTGAACGTGGTCCTTAAATGCCAATTTACAGAAAAAACAGCAAAAGAAAAACCTTTCTTTCTTTTTACCTTATGCAGTTCCACAGGAGTTGGGGACATGATCTCCTTCATTTCCTGCTTGATTTTTCTTGGGGGAATAGACTTCCTACCCATGTCAACGGGCAGGGTGTTGCTTCGAGTGGCCTGGCTGTAGTGACTTCGGGAGGTGCTCCTTTCTTGGAAGCTCGCCTGGCGTCCTAACTGACTGCGTGATGGTGCGGCGGCCTCGTGATTCAAGCTCAGTGTGCTCCCCAGCATGATTGTGGCCTGTGGCATCGACAGTTTTAAGGAGGGAGGGGGAAATTACACCCCTGAACTGCTGAAGAGGTTCTACTGCTTATCCATAAGCAAACTTCTCCCATATCCCAATCAAAATACAATCACTTCAGTACCCAGCTAAAGGCTAGAGAATGGATGTACCAGAGCTCTAGGTAGGGTCCCTAAAACTTTAGGAAACTGCTTTGTAAGTTATGTTCATAATGCCCAATTACGAGCCAGTGTATATTCGGGGCACTTTGGAAACTGGAATTGAGCAATGATCTAAGCATTTGCTTCCTACAGACTCTGACATTTAAGAAAGCCACATTTAAAATGCAGCAGGATTATCTTTCTGTGGAATTGAACTAACAGAAGGAATTCACACAGGCAGCCACCTTTTTTTCCCCCCATAGTCATTTCTTCTAGTGAATTACTTAATTTCTAATAGAAGACTAAGGACTTCTCACTCAGAGCTGGCTTTCCCCTTTTGTATATATATATATATATGCCTATATATATATAGATATAGATATAGATATTAGATATAGATATAGATATTTCCCAGAACCAAATGGCCAATTCCACAGAACTTGATTCATGCTACAAAGAGAAAAAAAGACTCTCCTGTCATGCTGTACCTTGTCGGACCCAAATGGTTAAATTTTGTTACCTTGATTCTCGCCTCCCCCACCCTGCCCAATACCTGGCTTCTTCAGGATGACGAATGCTTGTCAACTGCTTAACTTTCTGATTTTCTGTGGGAGAACCATTGGTAAGAGAAGTGCAAGAAGAATCATCTGTTTGGACTCGAGGGGGCAGATTGAGATATTTTTTTAGACATGACCAATATGGGAATTTGTTTCACCTGATCATATATAATCTTGTTTTCTCGATTACAGGATGGGGAGAGGGAAAGCAAAACAGATTTTCATTTAGAAAAAAATTAATTAAACAAAAACAAATTATCATCTGTCCTTCCTTTTGTGCTCACCACTTTGTTAAATGTCTGTTGGATGGGAAATGAATATCACCAAAACATCACAAAGATTGCTTGGTGCTATGTACACAACCTAATATGTAGGAAATGGTATAATGAAGTTTCACAAAATGTGGATGCTGCCAGAATATTAATTGCTTTAAGTTATTATAATTGGGTTCCAGAAATGGGCCTCCAGCAGAATTCACCATTTGGTTTGGGTCTGTCATCATCATGGGATGCTTAGAATCCCACAAAACATTTTTCTAAGATTAAGGCCATGATTCTCTTTTATCTTCCCATTGGAAGATACTTTAAAGACAAACCAGGGACGTATAGCTTCTGGTAGTAAAAATGTATCTTACATGGAACATGTCACAACATGGCCAGTTTTCTAATGAGATCTATATTAAAGTAGTAACCAAGAAAGGGCATTGCAGAGAGGCTTATGTTATCCTATCAGGAGAGATTTCTATTGTACCCTCTATTAGAGATTTCCTGATGAAACCCTGCAATTAATTCGATCCTTTGATTATTGAGTGCTGAGAGTCACTTCAAGTTGGGAGTTGAAAGATATAACCGACTATGGTTTTGGTTCTTCTATATCACCTTAGAAAGGTCACACATAGGGACAATTTAATTGATAACCAGGTTAAATAAAATCATTGGACATGGGAAAAGCCTGACTTTTATCAGTAATCTTTTTGCTTAGAAAATATAAAAGCATTATTTATAGTTGAGTCTTAACTTTTTTTGTTGTTCAGTCATATCTGACTCTTCATGACTCTATTTGAGGTTTTCTTGGCAAAGATACTGGAGTGGTTGCCATTTTCTTCTTCGATACATTTTAGAGATGAGGAACTGAGGCAAACAGGGTTTAAGTGATTTGCCCAGGGTCACACAGCTAGTAAGTGTTTGAGGACAGATTTTAACTAAGGAAGATGAGTCTTCCTGACACTAAGCCTGGCACTATCCATTGAGCCACCATACATATGCATTTTATATAGTTAAGTTTTCGCTTATCTATGGGTAGATTATGCATGTTATCTGAGCTAAATCTTGTTTTCAAATTTATCAACAGCTTGCAAATAACTTAAAAAAAAAAAAAACCCTTACCTTCTGTCTTAGAATCAATAGTAGGTATTGGTTCCAAGGGAGAAGAGCCATAAGGGCTAGACAACCTTGACTCGTCTGGGATCACACAGCTAGTATGTGTCTGAAGCTACATTTGAATCCAGGAACTTTCCTCTTCAGGCCTGGCTCTCTAGCCACTGAGCTACCTAGTTGTGCCCTACAGAGGATTATTTGTGAGTGGCCTCAATTCAGCTCAATTATTTTCTTTGAAGGGACAAATGAATGAAAGAAGGATTTATATAGCATCTATTATACTGTGCTAAACATTTTAAAAGCAATTATTTTAAATTTATATTTCTATAAATGTATTTCTATTATATTTTATATAACATTTATATATAAAATATTTGTGTATAAAATATATATACTTATCTAATTTAATATATTAAAAGCAATTTTTATATATAAAGCAATAAATATCTTCTCAACAAAACTATGTAAAAGATGATTTTATTATCTTCATTTTACAGCTGAAGAAACCGAGGCAAAGCAGAGAGTAAATAACTTGCCCCAGGTCACACAGTATTTAAGTGGCTGAGTCTGTATTTAAACACCAGTCTTCCTGACTCCAGGTCCAGAGCTCTATCTACTTTGCCATAAGCTGCCTCCTTCTGTTGACATATTAATTTACTAAGATCACCCAAATCAATCCACTTTAGTTCTTGCTTTGCTGACATCTCTGCTCCCTATTAACTTCTCTTATTGTTAGCAGGAAACCCAGAAAAATTCAAATTCCTAATCATTTTCTCTGTCCTAGGGTATGTTTGAGAGATGGTATTTTTAGAGACACAAGGTTGTGGGAAGAAGCTTAGAAAGGAGACAAGTTTTGACAACTGAATAAGTTCTCACTTCTGTTTCAATATTTTGGTTTTGTTTAAAGTAAATTATGATAAGTAAAAATTTAAAAATAAAGCTAATTACAAGTATATGAGAAGTGACTATACATGGTATTACCGATTAATGTTATCTTTGCTTCTGTCCAGCTACAAGTGTGGCTAAGCTCTTGTTAAATCATCAATATACATATTTCTCTGGGTCACAGTCTCTCTAGTGTGGATGGAATTACTCTCAGGTGTTTAGTAAATTTTTCCTTTGCATAAAATACATTATATCACACTATACAGAGTCATGCTTATTTTTCTAAGAGAGGAGATTAAATGGAAAAGAACTCAGGGCTGGGCGTTAAGTGATGAGGGGTTTTGGCTCTTACTCTTCTGACTTGTAACCTTGACTAAGTCACAGTCTCACTGGGTACTCATTTCCTCACCTGTTAAGTAAAGGAAGGGAGTTGGGATAATCTCTAAATTGGTTTAGTCCAATGAAATGACCAAATTTGGACCATTCTCATAGGTTATATAAAAGTATAAGCAAAGGTTAAAAATGGACAGACTAATAGTAAACTTGTTAATTAGCTTCTCGTTTATACTTTTGCCAATTTACTAGTCATCTGGTTGAACTGAGGTTTCCTTCCTTCATATCTATCATAAGAGATTAATAAAGAATATAGTAAATATATTCAATATAAATCAAGTATATGATAAATTAAAATATTAATGAACTTTATTAAATATATAATAAATATGGAAATTAAAGTATACATTAAATGTATAACTATATTCAAGAATGATCGTTTTAATTTAGCCCTTTGAAAAACCTTGAAACACTATATAAATTATAGTTATTCTTATTTAATAATAATAACCATGAGTATGGATGAGAGTATGCATGTGAATTTCACAAGTAGGATATTAATTTTTCAATATTTTTCATAAGAATATCTTATACTTGGATCTTAGCCAAAAGGCCAGGAAGCGATCACAAAAATATTTTAAATAAGCACCTCAACCCATGTTAAGCTTTTTACCCTTGTTTTCACATATGTAAACAGGACACAAATTTATGAATTTTCAAATGTCTTTGTTGTGAACTTTGGCCTCAGTTCAATCTCCTGGCACATAATAAAAGTCAGATAAATGTTTACTGATTAACTGTTTTTGGGTGTGTATGGGGAATTCTCAGTGTGGATGGAAACTCCCTACTACAATGAACCCCCTTTGTAACTTGGGGTTACTGAGAATGGCCTGAAGCACTGAGAGTTCATTTGTCCTTTATGTGTCAGAAGAAGGTAAAGATCTTTCTGAATCTGTTATTATATTATATCACACTGCTTCTTTATCCGTTAACTAATTTAATTTTTATATTTCCGTTTCCAAGGGACGCCATTGCTTGAAGGAATGCCAAAGATGCTCCATTGGCTTTAGCAACATGGTTCCTCCTGGAACCTTTTATGAGGGAACGGTAGCTACGTGAAAATCTCTATTTCTACCAACTGAAAAAGAGTCTACTGCAGGAGGGTCTATTACTCTTTGTAGTTTTACTCAAGACCAGGAAGCATCCCAATAAAAAATGGAAAGTCATGCCCACCAAAGCGTTCCTGTAGAAGACAGCGACAAGGCTGGTTTTTGAGGTAACTACTAAAACAGATGCAGTTGTATGCATAATTCAATTTGGGCTCTTTTCAACAATCAATTTAAATATGGAAAAAGGTGGTGAATGTTCTTATGAACCAACTGTCAGATAGTTACAAATTCTGCCATGTGTGAAATTTGAAAAGCCACTAGGAGAGACCCTTCTAATGTCAATTTGCTTGAGTTCCAGAGTTGTCATCCACTTCTCTTTCCTTGAACTGGGCTCTGAACAACCAAAACCGAGACATTAGAACTATGAGATCATGCCATGTGAAACTACGGAATTGAGAAATTCAAACCCATAATTGCTTTTGGCAACTCTATTTGCAAATACACACGATTTTAGAATCACATCAAAGGTCCATCCATGCAAGATAGAAGCAACGTAATACAAGGGCACGACATCACCTTAGCACGGCGGGAAGTTTCTCCCCCATTTAGGCCATTCACATTCCTTACAGTTACCCAGGGACTCCAAGTGACGTCAGAATGAAAATGACATCCTGCCACTTTTTACAGCCCCCACAAAATTTAAAAGAACATAAAAGGAACAGTCTAGGACTTCTCACTCCAAAGTGGGAATGCTGCTGGAATATTAATTGCTTTGATTAAAGAAACTCTCTGGGAAGGTACTAGTAAAAGATGGATTCAATTATTACACACCATCTCACTCCCCCTCAAATTTATACTAAATAAAGCAAGCAAGGAATCAGGATTTGCAATTAACCGCAAGGCATTGTGTGATTATTTTGGCTGCTTAAAAAAAATGTCAGCTGTGCTCATTCAGCAGCTGCCACATTACCTATTTTAAGGACAAAAGCAAGCAAAAATTTCCTCTTATGTTCCTCTTAATGACCGAATTAGTTTCTAGACCAGATACAAATGCTATCATGCCAGGGAACTCTTCTAAACCAGCTAACAGAATGGGATGCGAGGCAGCTGTGAAACCAGGTTTGGGTTTTCTTTCTTTTTTTTTTTTCTTTTTTTTTGTTAGCGATCTGGTGGGAAACGCTGTATGTGCAGTTGGGATTAGCAGGGCAGGATGGCAGAAGCTACAAGTCAGGAAGCCTTGAGGGTGGAAATGGGAGAATAAATCATTTCAGCAGCATTTAAAAAAAAATCAAATTGCTTTCTGGAGGGTAGGGGCAGGGAAGGCAGCTTCACAAGCAAAAAATATTAACATAAAGGGTAGGTACCAAGAGAGTCATGTTTCTCAAACACAGACGCCTGTCCGCTTTCTCCTGTGGAGAGGGGTTAAAGCTTTTAAATGAACTGGAGTGAAGAATGCAAACTGATAAAGGTAAAAAGGACTGAAAAATGAAAGTCGCTGGAATCAGTGATGGGCAGGCAGGGTTGGTGCTACCTCAAGCTCTCTCAGAATTCCTGACTGTCCACAGGTTTCTAAGTCCTCCAGGGCTTGAGACCAGAAGTTCTCTTCCTGTTCCCCATCGGCATTGTTGTGGGACCCTGGAAAACTGAACACATAGAAGAGCTTGGCTTAGACACAGAATATTTTCCCCTGAATCAGGAATTCTTACCCCTTGTTGAACACACACACATATTTATCTATGACAACAGAGAAATCAGTGTGGAAAAGACAGGGAAATAAATGTGAAATTCTCAGTGACGTGAGCTCACTGTGCTTGGTTTTTATTTTTCTTCTCTCCTACTTGGGTAGCAGATAATCCTTCGATTTGAGGCACAAATGCTGAAGCCACATTCAACCTCACCAAAGAGCATTTGGTGAGATCAAGACCCTTTGGGAGTGGTTTGTCTCACCGAGGAGCTGGTATTATGTTAGATTAGATCAGCTTCTTTCTATCTGGAATCCCACTCAAGTTGTTTCCCCATTTCTTTCTGGGTTTCAGTCTCAACTGCCCAATGAAGAGGTTGGACTGGATGACGGTGAAAGGCCCTTTCTATTTCCATGATCTTTTGTCTCTTCCCAGTAGTATTTATTTCCCAAGGAGCCTAGTTACTTGACTAAACAATACAGTAGAAACTGAGGCTGTTGATTCTCATTCTGATTCCACCACCAAGATGAGTCTTTGTGGACAAATCACATCCAATTCAAGGGCAAGTCAAGACATTGCCCATGATGCCATTGGCCCTCTTTCAACATGAAGGACAAACAACATTCCTATTGGGAAGAAGAGGATGAGAATTATGGCTGAAGGGTTTCCAAAATCCCTAAAGAATGTGAAATGGACAGAGCTTTGGAAGTGCCCTGTTTTGTTTTGTTTTTCTGCCTATGTTACTACTATGCATAGGCCAGGGCTCCCAGCATTTTCCTTTATCAAAAAAAGAAAATAAATGGGTCAGGGTTAAAGCAGGTTTTAGGAGACTATAATTTTTTAAGTGAGTCTTACTATTGAAATTCAAATTTCTAAAAACTACAGTTTTAGTCCTATTATTAAGGCATTGCATTGGTATAAATTTTCTGGGCTTTTGTGTATAAGATAAATGATTTAGACCTCTAAGATGGATTGAAGTTGTCTTTTTCCTTCACTGTGGTGCTATGACTTTCTGCTGATGACTAATTTGCTTAGTGTAGCAATCCAGGTATACATTAATTGTGATAATATTTTAAGAAGTATTCAAAAAAAAAAACTTAACTCTTATACTGCTAATGATTGACCTCTGTAATCTTGAGTCAAATTGCCAAATCCCTAGCCCTTCCCTAAGGCTACACCCCAGAAGAGAGTCAGTTATCTCAGTCTCCTTACTTTTCCTTCAATGATCAATTAACATAGGTATCAAACATCAGTAGATGCCTTAGGCCATATCAGATCTGGATCCTGATCTTAGCTCTACTTATTGTTTTAGGTTTTGGCAGTTTGCATTTTATGATGATTACCTCATAATGTTAATGTATCAGGCCACCAGCCTCTCCCCTTCCCCCCATACTGTTGTAACCCCAATAAAAGTGACAAGACATCAGTTGGCAAGAGAGCTCTTAACCATCAGAGCTCCTAACCACGAAGCTCTTGACCATCAGAGCTTACTCGCTGTCTGTCTACCTTATGCCAAAACTTTCTGTGTCTGTGTGTCTTTATTCTCGCCTTATGTTCTCTTTCCATTAATCCTTAACCCGTAATCCATTTTCACTCAGTCCTTGGTTCCCCTTTCTAAGTGTCCAACCCACTAGGAATCTTCGTGAAGCTGCTGGACGGCTTCACTTAGAATATAAGTTCTTACAATACTACATTGAAAAGGGACTTCTTGGTCCAAATCATTCCTTTAAAAAAAAAAAACTTACTTTCTTTACTGTTTCAGTAACAACTCTTAAGACAGAAGAACAAGGGCTAGGCAAACTGGGTTAAGTGATTTGCCTCAGGTCATACAGCTAGGAAGCCAAATTTGAACCCAGAACCTCCCATCTTCACGTCTGACACTATCCACTGTGCCACCTAGCTGCCCTGCCAAATCACTATCTTGAATATGTCTTTGCTAACTTGCAAATACTAATGTGGACCCAATTTTTAGTAAAATGGAAGACAAAGGCAAAGTTTTGTAGACTGAATACCTTGTTATAAAGTGAGAAGTCAAAATTCAGAAAGAACTTAGAACTAGAAATAACCAAGAAATAGTTTTCTATACACACATATCTTTTTGTCAAATGATGCCTTCTCTAGTTGAGAGAGGGGAGGAGTTATCTGGGTATTTAATCTAAGATAAACAAACAAATAAAAGACAAGATCTTAATGAGAGCGAATCCCATTATTGTTCTCATTAGGTTAACTTTATTGTATTTTTCTTTGTTCTACACAACTTCTATAGGGTACAGGATATCCCATCTCCCACCTCTCTGGCTGGAATGGCCATCCTCACATTGGCCTCTTAGAACTTCAAAGATCAGCTCCAGTGGCTCCTGCAGGAGGTCCTTCGGGATCCCCCTGAGTAATTAGTACTCTCTATCTCTTAATCTCTCAGCCCCCCAGTTATTTCTCATTTATTTTATAAATAAATATATTTGTATCTATTGTATATATATGGATATATAAATAGGTATAACAAATAAATATATTGTTACCTCTCAGTAGCATATAAGCCTGCTAAGGGCAGGGACTATTTCATTTTTTCTTTATATCCCCACTGCCCAGGAGAGTATCTTGCATTTTCTTTTTGACCTGAACATGTTATTTCACTACCATAGTGAACTCCAGATTGGAAAAAAAAAAAAAAAACAAAGCCAAAACAAAAAAACTTCCAATGATAATATAATTTTTCAGCATCTTATGGTCTTTGAGTGTTGCTTGGGGACACTGAAAGGTTGAGAGATGTACATAGTCAATATGTGCCAGAGATGGACTAGAACCCAGGTCTTCTTGGCTTCAAGGGAGAAGAGAATAAGCACTTATTCTTCACTTGTTTCTTTTTTTTTTTTTTAAGCCCTTACCTTTTGTCTTAATATAAGTTCTAAGGCAGAAGGGTAGCAAGGGGTAAGAAATTGAGGTTAAATGACTGGCTCAGGGTCATGTAGCTAAAAAGTGTCTGAAGCTAGATTTAGACCTAGGTCCTTCTAGCTCTAGGCCTGGCACTCTATCCAATGTGCTACTTAGATGCCCCAAGCATTTATTCTTGAATTCTAGCCATTGCACACTCAGCCTGGCTAAAGACAGGCACTTAATGATGCTTGTTAAAATCAAATCATACCATACAATTGATTTCACAGCTTTATATACTTCACTCAACATTGTGGTGTATTGACCACATTGCCCTTGCAAATTGTATTTTGATTTGATTATTCAAGAAACCCAAGAAATTATGGTGATTTTGAAGAACAGCAAGGCCATAGAAGGAAAGAAGCATGGATCTGGCCTGAATCACCAAGCAGGGGAAAGGGCACTGGAAGACAAACTTCATACAGAAAGTCTTACCTACTAGTTGTCGGCCTTTCCCATTCATAATCACTCAGATCCACTTCTTGGTTCAGTGTCTTGCTAGTTGGGGACAAACTACTTCTTTGTTTAGGATTCCTCCATTCAAATGCACTGAAATTGGATCCTGAAGCAGGGAAGCCAGGACCTAAAAAATTCAAGTAATGCATTAAACCCTATCCTTGAGCAAAGAATCTTTTGAAATGAATGTAGTCAGGTTTCTTGTTCATCTTGGCATTTTGTGGTTGTCTCTCTGCCTGTACCACAGAAATGTGTCAAGAAACTGTCCAATAAGAGCTAAACTTGGTAGGTTGCAATAGAATATCAATATAATATTTTAAATATCTTACATTTGATATCTTTGATCATCATCTCATCTATTATTGATGTTTTTGGGTTTTTTTGCTTTTCATGGTTTCCATACTTTTGCTCTTTCCTGGATCACTTCCCATTAATAAATAGCCTTTATCCCTCTTCCTCTAAAAGTAGGATGTTCTTCAAGGCTCTCTCTTTAGTCTTCTTAAATTTCAATATTCTTTTCCTTGACAATTCCAGTTATTGCTATGATTTAAACCATCAATTTTATGTTGATTACTCTCAAATCTACATATTCAGTCCCAATCTCACCCCTGATCCATAGACTTGCATTTTCAATTATACTTGAATATCCTTAAACATTCATTAATAACAAGTTCATCAATAATAAGTTCAAAATTGAACTTATTTTCTTCGCAAATGCAAATTATCTTCTCCACTTTGCTATTTTTGTAAATAGCACCATCATTCTCTTACACACTCATGCTTGAAAATTTAGTCACTTTTGATTCTTTTTTCTTTTTTTATCTTCCCTATCCAACTAACCAGTTAAGTTCTGCTGATTCTACTTATTGAAAAATGTTTAATTCATTCTCTTTTCTCCCCTCAGATATCATTTTAGTACAGGACTAAATTATTTTAATAGTCTCCTGATTGGTTTTCCTGTTGAAGCATCATAATTTAGTGGAAAGAACACTTATTTAAACTCCTAAGGCCTAAGTGCTACAAAATCTTGGCTTCTGCCTATGTGTCCTGTGTTGAAGTGACCTTGGGTAAATCACACAACTTCTATTCATCTCAGTTTCTTCACACACGAAATGAAGAAATTAGACTAGGTGACCTCTAGCCTTCAGACTCTGATTTTTGATCCTTCATACCATCATCAGAATCATTTTTTTATACACAACTCTATACATGCTTTCCTCCTGTTTAAAAATCTCTAGGGGCTGCCGCCTTGCCTAAACAACCCCCTCTATTGCTCAAACTCAGAAAGTTCTTAACTGGGCAATCAAAACCAAACTGGACGATTAGCCACTTCTTGGTCTGGTCCTATCCTTTCTTGCCTCTGTGCACTTGCAAAGACCATCTCCAAGTCTCTCCTTTTCTGTCTGCCGAAATGCTTCTCTTTCTTGAAGGCTCAGTTCAGGTAGCATCTTCTCTATGAGGGTCTTTCTGAGCTTCCCAGTTGAAAGTGATGCTTTCCACACTATATATCTCACAACATTTTGTCTGAATTTTTTAAATTGTAAATTTTCCTTTGCACTTTTCACCTTCTCTCTTAGATTGTATTTATTTGCATATACACCTTTTAAATGCCTTTATATCTTAATAAAACCCCACCACTTTCCTTATTAAATTATTTAATCTTTAAAACCCCACCAGATTTCATTTACTCTTCCTCAAAGACCTCACCTTAATTATGTGTGTACCCTTTCCTATTCCCCAGTTCTATCTTAAGTATTTTCTTCCTCCCCTAGAATATAAGCTCCTTGAGGGAAGGGATGTTCTTGTATAGTACCTGGCTTATAGTAACTACGCTTAATAATATCTATTATTTCTTCATCCATCTATCCATCTATCCACCTATTGATTCATCTATCATCTATCCACCAACCTGTCTAAATACATTATTATTCTATTTTGAAAACTGTGGTGCACTATGTTGTTATTATTGTTATTAGGAAGAAAGGCAATCTAACGACTGCTCTAGTACTCTTTCCTCTATGCAAGCTAAGATACATCTTAAATTTGATTAAGATCAAAATGGCAAATATTTATAGCCGCGCTCTTTGTGGTGGCAAAAAATTGGGAAATGAAGGATGTCTTTCGATTGGGGAATGGCTGAACAAATTGTGGTATCTGTTGGTGATGGAATACTATTGTGCTCAAAGGAATAAAGAACTGGAGGAATTGCATGTGAACTGGAACAACTTCCAGGAATTGATGCAGAGTGAAAGGAGCAGATCCAGGAGAACACTGTACACAGAGCCTGATAAACTGTGGTACAATCGAACATAATGGACTTCTCTACTAGCAACAGTGCAAGGATCCAGAGCAAGGCTGAGGGACTTATGAGAAAGAAAACTAGCCACATTCAGAGGAAGAACTGTGGGAGGAGAAACACAGAAGAAAAACAACTGCTTGAACACATGGATTGATGGGGATATTATTGGAGATGTAGACACTAAATGATAACTCTAGTCCAACTATCAATAATATGGAATTAGGTCTTGATCAATGATGTAAAACCCAGTGGAATTGTGCGTCAGCTACAGGGTTTTGGGGGGCTTGGGGGAGAGGGAAAGAACATGAAACATGTAACTATGGGAAAATATTAAAAATAAAAATAAATTTTAAAAAATTTTTAAAAAGATCAAAATGGCAGAAGATGTAAATTTTCAAAGATGTATATTTGAATTATCTACTCTTTATATTATCTATTTATTTTCTTATATTTATTTATTATTAATATATTGTATAATTAAATATTATATATAGTCTACATCACATTATCTACTTTAATACTATCATTATACTGAATGAGACTTATACTTATACTTAGAGATTATGAAGGCATCTGGAAATAATGCCAGAATCTCCTATGATTACATACCCAATATGATGTTGAGAGACACACACTAGGAATGGCTTTCTCATTGAAATTTTCTCTTCTGTGATAGCAGTGAAGTTAAATACTTCAAGAACCATGGCAGGCAGGAGCCAATTATGATTGACCAATGACCCATGGAGAGCACTCTACAATGAATAAGGTACATATACAAGAACATCCCCCCTAACATTGAGTCCCCATAATGTTTTCCCACAACTGCTACAAATACATAAGAGGTTTGTTAGAGCTGATGTCTATCGTACTTGCCAAGAATCCTAGAAAACACAGCACACAAAGGGGACTGGTCCTCCCATCCAACGTTTTGGCCCTGAGAGCTTGGTAGGACACAACTCACTGACACACACTGAAAGCATTCCTTATTAGCCTTCAGCCTGGTGAGCTCATATTTTATAACAATGAAGAACTTAGGAAATATTTACAGTTCAATATTTCATCCTTTTTCTCTGACAGCAGCAGAAATGTGATTAGCTGGGTGGTAAGAAGCCATGTGTGTGTGATGAATGTGTATTGGCCACCTAAGAGGCTGAATTATACTTCACTCTGAGCAGCCTCTCCTCCAGAAGAGAAATGTTATGGGCAGAACTTCAGAATCATCCTAGTCTACAGTTTAGACAGACTTACCTGCTTTATCCTCTGAGCTAAAAAGAGAACTGTATAAGATTCAGACTGTTGGGCCTGGAAGAAGGGTTAGGCAAACACCCTTCTTGCTGATTTGGTTTTCAATATTTCAGGAGCCAAGGAGATCTTCTTCTTCTGAGATTAGCACAGAAACCAGTGCAATGTTTAGGGTTGTAGAGTATTTCCCTATAAGGGCATGGCATTTATTTTCAAGTTCTGAAGAAATTCTAATTTGTTAAAATTGTGAAGTTGAATGAAACTTTAACTTGTTCTGGTTAGTTGTGGGCAAGAGATCTGGGATGAGGGGAAAGGGGGGAGCATCAATCCATCAGAGCTGCTAGAGAAAATTATCTCCAAGTTCTTCTCAAATATATGTCTGCACCATTTCCTAAGCATTATTTAATATAAATGTGTCACTACATGATGGGAAATAAGAGGGACAAGAACAATTCAAATATAGGCAAAGAATTATCTCCTGAAGTTAGTGGCAGAAAATCCAGTTTCTCATTCTAGATATTTGTGTCTCTGTTTGAGGTGGTAGTTCATTAGGTGGGAAGAGAAGAATGGTAAATCCCACATAAAAGGTTTCCATCAGTACTAAAGATGAGTCAGAAAAAGTAAGGCTGATGCTGTAGCCTATATCTCTTTACCCTGTACCTCTCTTGTTTATTATGCACAGTTGTTTACATGATTCCCCAATTAGAAGGAGAGCTCCTTGAAGGCAAGGACTATTTTTTGTCTTTCTTTGTATTCCTAGGGCTTAGGACCAGTGCCTAGCACATCATAAACATGTAAAGGCTTGTTAACAAACTAACTGCCTCCTACTTGATGCCCTTATCTTTGCTCCATGGGTCTCCCTTTCATCTCTGCCTCTTCTGTTAAGACTGGTTTGTTTATAGAAGTAGCTATGGGGTGGAAGAAATATGTAAAACTTAGACTACCACTTACTAATTAGGTGACCTTGGGCTTTTCTGAACCTCAGTTTCCTCAATTTATAAAATTAAAGGGCTGTGTTTATTTTTTTAAGTTTTCTCTCCCCATTAAACAATAATTGAAAAATAAAACTCTCAACAAAAGTGCAACACAAATTCCAAAGTGGCAATGTCTAAAATTGATTATCTCATTCTGCATTTTAAGTCAATCATTTCTGGCAAAAGAAAGACTTCGGGGGCAGCTGGGTAGCTCAGTGGAGTGAGAGTCAGGCCTAGAGACAGGAGGTCCTAGGTTCAAACCCAGCCTCAGCCACTTCCCAGCTGTGTGACCCTGGGCAAGTCACTTGACCCCCATTGCCCACCCTTACCAATCTTCCACCTATGAGACAATACACGGAAGTACAAGGGTTTAAAAAAAAAAAGACTTCTTTGATCCTCTGGGATTGTGTCCCCCTCCCCACCCCCCCATTACTTAGAATTTGTAAGTCTTTCAAAATTGTTTTTCTTTATTATGTTATTATTATTAAATGAATTATTTCCCTTAATTCTACTCATTTTAATCTGTACAAGTTCAGAGTTCTTCCCTCTTACTTTCTTCTTCATTGATAATACCATTGAACAGAAAAGGGCCAAAATTTGTGAAGCACTCCAAAAAAGTCACTTCCATCCAGGTTAACACCAGTCCATTTGTCACCATTCTTTGAGGTCAGCTATTCAACAAGTTCTGAGTCCACAAAGTTGTACATTCATCCATCTAGTATTTTTTTTAGTTCCAAAAGGATTATGAATTTGTTAAATGCTTTATAGAAGTTAAAACATATTTAGACTACAGTGTTCTCCTATTCTACCGGTCTAATGACTGTCAAAAGGGAAACTGAGGCAGTAAGGTGTTGGTCCATCATCTTTGCTTCCCTTTCTAAATATTTGCCAACTTTATCTCCCATAATCCACTCTAGAATTTTGTCAGAAATTGACATTGAGTTCACTAGTCTATTTCCTCTTCTTTGAAAACCAAGGTATTTGCCTACCTGTAGTCTTGTTGTCCATTTTCTATTTTCAACCAGTTTTCAAACATCACAGAGTAGAGTTCAACAAATGTGAAAGCTCTTTTATTGACTTGGAAAATGATTCACTGGAGACAAGTGACTAGAATTGAGGAAAACTAGACAGTTCTCCTGCCATTTTATGATCTAAGGTCTTATCTTAGGTTTTATTTTCCTTCTAGCTTTTTGCATTTTATAGTTCTTAATCTAAAGAATATTTTCCATGAGTAGAGAAAACCCACGCTAGCTACCTAGCTCTGCTTACTGGGTCCAAGCAGGGTAAGACTTTAAACCCTCTTCCATACAATAGATTAGCAGATTATTGAGGGATGTGCAATTAACCAAGTCTTTTTTCCCCCAGACTAAATAACAATTTCTTCACCCAATACAGTATAGTATGGATTCCTTTCACCACACTACTTGCAGTCCTCTGGATCTACTCTAGTTTGTCACCATCCTTCCTGAGATATGGCTTCTAGACCTGAAAACAATTTCTCAGATATAACAAGGGCAGGACTTCCACTTCCACTATTTTGGGCATTATGCTGCTAGTAACATAACCCAACTCTATATTAGCTTTTTTTGGCTACCGTGTAACACTTATGGCTCATTAAGCTTCCATTAAACTAAAATCTCAGCCATTTTTCTCATTAACTGCTATGTAGGCATGCCCCTGCCATCCTGAATTTGTATAGTTGATTTTTTAAGAACTAGGACTTTACATTTATCCTTACTCAATTTCAACTTATTAGATTCAATCCAGAATTCTAGTGCTTTGGATCTTGAAGCTGCCATATTTTGTGCTAGCTACTCCTCCCAGATATGCATCACCTAAAAATTTGATAACTGTGGCATCAGTTTTGCTTTCATCTGAGTCACTGATTAAAATGTAGACAATAGGGCTGAGGATATATCCCTGTGGAAATCCATCCACTAGACACTTCTCTTAAGGTCAACATTAATCAATTAATCATTATTTTTTGTGACCAGCCATTAGACAAGGTCTGAATCCATTTAACTGTACTGTTATCTATATTTCTTCTCATCTTGTCTACAAAGATAGCATGAGACACCTTTTCAAATGCCTTTCTAGAATTGAGGACTAGAATTTCTGTTTCATTCCTTTTTATTACTGTAGTAATCATCACTTGACGAATGCCTATTATGAGTCTTTTTTTTCAATGATCACAGCCTGTCATTTTAACAGAATGTTCAAGATTTTTGTCAGGAATCAAAGTTAAGTTCACAAAGCTATAGTTTTCAGATTTCCCTTCTTTAGAAAACTGGGACATTTTCTTCTCTTCAATTTTGTGAAAACGCCTCCTGCTCTCTAATATTTTTCTGAGATCACGGACAGTAATTCTTTTGATACCCAGGGATGTAATTTGTTTCTGCCTAGTGATTCAAACTCATGGAGGATGGGTAGTTAGTTGTTCTCTTGCTGTCTCATTACTTATCCTGTGTTCTAATCCTTGCTCCTAATTTTAGTTCCATACAAATTATTCCAGAGATAATTTTTCTTTGTGGGGAATAGGAGACAAAATGGTTAGTTGAGTCATTAGTTCTGCTTTCTTGCCATCATTAATCAACATGGACTCAACCATTCCAAGCAGCAGATATACTCCTTCTTTGATCTTCCTGTTGCTGTCCATATGGGTTTTTTTAAGTCCCTGCCTCCTGTCTTAGTATCAATTATAAGACAGGAGAATAGGAAGGATTAGGCAATTGTGACTAAGTGACTTGCCCAGAGTCTTTTTTTTTTGTCATCTTCAGTATTTGTTGCTAACTTCAGTTCTGAATCAGTTCCTGACTATTTTTACAAGACCATGCTATTCATGTACATCCTTCGGTACCTGCCCTTGCTTCCATCTTCTCTACTTTTCTTTAAAAAGATATGTCAGTCATAAAATTCCTTATGTAGCCTTATCAGTCCTTTTAGACATCTTTTCCTTTCTCACTGGAATTAATTTTCCCCATCAAAGGGTCATTCTTGAGGACTTCCCAGCCCTTTTGGTTGACTTATAGAATTTGAGACTATGGTATCCTCTTCATTCTTGAAATCTTTGACATCTGCTTTTCCAAAGTTCAAGTTCCATGTGAGACTAAACTAGCTTCTTCTCTAACAAAAAACTCTAATATGGAAGTGATTTCCTCTAAAAATTTCCTCTTAGCAATCAGTTTCTGATGAGAAATCATGTCCAGAACAGCAAGTCTTCCCATTGCCCCCAATATATTTTGAAGGACATAATGAAGCAAGTCAAGAAGACATCAGTTTCTCTCTTTTTAGGTAGAAGAAAGCTCCAGCAAATACCTGCATAATTTAAGTCTCCCATTATTATTATGCTATATCTCCAGCCAGGTTATTTCTTTACTTAAAAAAGAAAACTCTTACTTTCTGTCTTAATAACAGCTCTAAGATAGAAGGGCAAAGGCTAAGCAAATGGGGTTAAGTGACTTCTCATGACCCCAGAGCTAGGGAGTATCTGAAAGCTGGATTTGAACCCCGGTCTTCCTAATTCCAGGCTAGGCATTCTATCTACCGAGTCACTGAGCTGCCCCCAGGTTCTTTCTTTCTCTAATTCACATTATTTTTCTATCTATCTAGGTAGTAAATAGCAGAGTCCCACAATGATATGAATTCTTTTTCTCCCTCCTTTGATCCTAACTCAAAGTGTTTGCCATAGTTAATATGATCAAATATCAAAATATCATTATAAGAGATAGTATTCATAATACACTTAGCATAGTGCTTAATAAATGCTTATTCCCTTCCTCCTTCCTGCATAATTCCCTTTTAGTTCGTGGGTTTCCTTCCAAGTATATATTCCTAATATCTAATGCTACCTCACCACCCCTTTAATCTATTCCATTTCTTTTTAATAAAGCATGCCCTCCTATAGACATATACTGGTCCAGACTTAATTTGGAGTTCACAGACATTGATTCTATCAACAGATTTCAGGGGGCCCTGAACTTGGATGGGAAAAATTGCACTTAATTTTCACTGACATTTCACTGAAGTCTAGCATTTCCTTTAGTTATAAATGTTGACAACGAATCAAAATTCTGGAAAAGGATCTATAGGCCAAACTGCTAAAGGATAGCCATGACATACAAAAAGAATTTAAGAATGAATCTCTTAGGGGCAGCTAAGTGGCTCAGTAGACAAGGAGCATAACCTGAAGCCAGGAGGTCCTTCATTCAAATCTGGCCTCAGATACTTCCTAGCTGTGTGACTTTGGACAAATCATTTGATCCTCATTGCCTAGCCCTTACCACTCTTCTGCCTTGGAACTGATGCTCAGGATCATTTCTAAGACAGAAGGTAATGGTTAAAAAAAATGAACCTCCATCTATAGAGCCCATCCTAGAAAGCCTTAAATATCTCTGAAATAAACTATCTCTTAATCCTTAGATCTCTATTACATCATATTTACTATCCATACTTGTGCCTTAGTGTATAGACATCTGAAGTCCTGAGGTTTTACTGCCAAATTCGTGGTTATCGTTTCTGTGGAGTTAGTGTTTCTCTTCAAAAATAGTCTTCTCATGACATACCTGTCTTTGGTATATGCAGGTTATATTTTCTCTACCCTTCATTTTCAGTTTAAAGACTACTTGATTTCCCTTTTCTTCTTCATTAGAATAAATTACTACATAATCGGGATTTAATATTAAAAGCCTTCACAATCCTTTTAAGCAGTTTTATAGTTTCAGCACATTGGATCCCATGTATCCTGTCTCTGAACTTTGAATTATATTCTCCTAAAAATTTACGTTATAGGTCACATTCTGGGTTGATATTTCCCTCTTTATCACAGAGTCTCAGATGGTGTGTCCACTTTCTCCCATTTTTAGTCAGAATCAGGTTCTGAATAGTATTTCTCCCTATTGTTTCCTCTGTCTTTTGAAAGATGGAATTATCAGCAATGGCTTTGTTTCTAGCAGAGAGATTTTCTTCAACCGATTTTCTAGTAGTTGAAGTCTCCTAACACAGCTATGCCACCATGCTTGTTTTGTGAACTGTTTTAAGATGCTCTCATTTGAATCTTCCAGCTGCCAAGGTGGGTCTTACTTAGTATGATCCCATTGCTCTATGGTCTCTATTTCTCTTTTCTTTGATCCTTAACCAAATGCCCTTGCTTAGACTTCTCAACTCTGATTTATGAATTTCCAAACCTGTGGCTATACTTTTTCTATATATTACCTTACCTTCTAATAATAATAGCTAGCACTTATATCATGCTTTAAGGTTTGCAAAGAGCTTTACAAATATTATCTCATTTGACCCTCACATTAACCATGGGAGGGTTAGTGCTATTCCCCATCTTTCAGATGAGGAAACTGAGGCAAGATGAGATTAAAGTGACTTTCTGAGGGTCACACAGCTAAGATATATCTATGAGTATAGATTTTAACTCAGTTCTTCCTGATTCCAGATCTAATACTGTATCTATTGTGCCACTTAATTGGTTCTAATCTGCCATCTACCCCGCCTTTTTTTTTAACTCCTGCTTTCTGTCTTGGAGTCAATACTAAGCATCATTACTAAGAGTGGTAAGGGCTAGGCAAGTAAGATTAAGTGGCTTCCCCAGGGTCACATAGCTAGGAAGTGTCTGAGGCTAAATTTGAACCCCAGTCCTTCCATCTCTAGGTCTGGCTTTCAATCCACTAAGCCATCTAGCTACCCTCTGATGTTACTCTTTTTTTTTTTAAACCCTTACCTTCTGTCTTAGAATCAACACCATATGTTGGTTCCAGGGCAAAAGAGTGATAAAGGCTAGGTAATATGGGTTAAGTGACTTTCCAGGGTCACACAGCTAGGAAATGTCAGAGGTCAGATTTGAACCTCTCATCTCTAAGCCTAGCTCTTAATTCACCAACCTACCATTGATCTCTTACTTTTGAGTAAGTTGTAAATTGCATTTCCTAAGAATTCCCCTCCATATGACTCCTCCAGCCCCAATCCTTCTAATAATGAGTACCTCAGGAGGATAGACTATGAGCTCCTTAAGATCAAGGACTATCTTTTTTGCCCATTTTTCGTATCCTTAACACTTAGCATGATCCTTGGCACAGAAGGCTCTTAATAAATGTTTATTGGCTTTACTTGATTGGACCTGAAGGAATGAAGTTTTTAGATGTTCTACAGTAGATGGTGTATTAGCAAATACTAACTTGTACTTGACAGCATTAGCTCACTTAGCATAGGGAAGAAAATAAACATTTAGCAACTGAGAATTTCCTTCTGATTCCAGTCTAATTCATGATTGGCTCCCTATAAATTGAATACAACTTGCTTAGAGACCAAACCGAAGGAGGGAAATTCCTAGAGTTTGCATAAAGAAGCCCCAACAGTAAATTGTTCTGCCTGGCCATGATTCTAGGAAATAATTCAAAGGGAATCTACTCATGGATTTCCGACCTGAGGAATTCCAATCCTACAGGGTCAAGATTACCTCTGCAGTCTCATTTCTTCAGGATGAAGAGCCATAGCAAGATGAGAGATTTGACCTTTAGTCTTTTTTTCCAAAATGTCCATGGGGCATGCACCAAATTTTAGGTTACTAAGTTATCATCTGACCATATGGGTCACTTATCTAATACTAATGGGACGGTAGAATAACATAAGTAAATGAACTAGGATAAATCTCAATAAGTGATATCTCATTAAATAAATCTCAGTAAAACTTGAGCTTTTCTCTAGTTAATTTTTTTCCCCTCTAAACCATCAGCAGAGTTCTTAACAAGCAACAAAATTAGCTGGTTTAAGTTTTATCTTCTTTCTCCACTTTGCCCATCCTCCAGGGAAAGTGCTAAAAAATAGCATATGGTTAAATTGTTGTTATTGGTTTAGTTGTTTTTCAGTTGTGTCTGACTCTCTGTGATTCCTTTGGGGATTTTCTTGGCAAATATCCTGGAGTGGTTTGCCATTTCCCTTTTTAGCTCATTTAGAGGAAAACTGAAGCAAACAGGATTAAGTGACTTGCCCAGGGTCCCATGGCCAAGCAGTGTCTGAGCCTGAATTTGAACTCAGGAACAAGAGTCTTCTTGACTCCAGGTCTAGTGCTCTAGACCTGGTCACAGGCACCACCTAACTGCCCATATGATTATAAGTGGAGCAAAATTCAGAAAAACAAAACAAGAAAATACATGACAGAATGACTGACTACACAACCTCTCCCTAACCTGGACTTCACTCATTTACAAAGCAACACTAATAACATGAAAAGTTGAACTCTAAATGAGTGGAAACATATTCCCTTCTATGGCAAACTCAGGCACAGAGGCAGAAAAGGATTTTGAAACATGCGTACAAGGGGCTCTGGATTTTAGGTCTGGGGACTGGGCGGCAGCGGGGCAAAATTAAGGGAAAATCTTTACATATTTCTCTTTTGGGGTTAACACTAGAACAAGGTGGGAAACTGGACTTGTTCCAGGAGTTGTAGATTGTCTTTTCCTTGAACTAAGCAGATCGGAACATTTTAAAAAAGCTCCCCCTTTTCATGCATTGTTTCCCCTGAACTATCAGAGAGGATTTACTTCAATGATATGAAAAGAAACTAAACACAAGAAAGCTAGACCATTTCCAGAGTATGCCTGTGTATACATATGAACATATGTGTGGATATATCCACAGAGAGCATACATAGTCTATACATATATGGGATAGGTAAGATAGAGAGAGAAAAGGGAAGGGGAGAGACAGAGAGAGAGAGAGAGAGAGAGAGAGAGAGAGAGAGAGAGAGAGAGAGAGAGAGAGAGAGAAAGAGAAGGAGGGAGGGAGAGGAAAGAGAGAGAGGAAGAGGGAGAGGAGACAAAGAGAGAGAGAAGGAGGGAGGGAGAAGAGAGAAGAGAGAGAAAAGGAGGGATGGAGAGGAAAGAGAGAGAGGAAGAGGGAGAAGAGACAGAGAGAGAGAAGGAGGAAGGGAGAGGAGAGAGAGAGTGTGTGTGTTGTGTGGGCCAGTTTTATATATGCTAAGGATGTGTTCTTCTCCTAACATGACTGGGACAATGGTCCGGCCCAATAAAAGGTGCTAAATTAGGAAGTCTAAAAATCTTCCTGTTGTAGATCCTTCCCTTAAATCAGGATGAAGCAATGACTAGCACTTTCACTTTATACACAGAACCAGGAGTCCAATGAGGGGCACTAATATTCCAAAGGACTTCCTGCAAACATTTAATTACTTAAACAACTGAAAGACAGGCCCTAAGATCATCAGTCTGGAATGGAATTCCTCCACACACTTGACAAATATCTTTTACTACTCTCGACGCTGTTAGAAATGTTTTGATATTCCTATGTTCTGTAAAAAAAAAAAAAACCTGGAGAAATAGTTGATGTTTTACCTCAGCAATGCTTTCCTTTAGGGCTTTGTTCAGTCCTTTTGTGTGTGTTCATGTCCTGCCTTCCCACCCACTGCACCTAGATTGAGTTTTCATGTAGATTGGTTTTATATACTGCCTGGCACAATTACAAAGGCCACAAAGGAAAAAAATTGTATTTATTTCTTTAAAAAACAAAACCAAACAAACCCTGTTACTACAAAATGATCCAATAATGATTATTTAGAGGTGCTACCTCGAGTTCCAGCTTAGAATCCTGAGGAGGCAGGAATGAATGGGTAACAAATCACCAGCTAATCTCTCATGCACACCTTCAGCACTTACCAATACATCTTTAAGAAAGCAGGCTAAAAAGAAAAAAAAATTAGGTCTGTCACAAGCAAGCCACTTTGAATGCATGCCCCTGCTTCATATTAGTCTAAGCTTGAAGGACCAGCTACACGGATCCAAACCCTCGGACAGCAGTACATTTACGGGAAGCCTATTAGTGTTTGATAAATGCTTGCAACTTCCCAGTGTCTGGAAAGAATAAACCCCAGGCTTGCTCAGCGAGAGCCTCAGCCCCATGTGGCTTGATCTGTGGTTGTAGCAGAGCAGACACCGAATCAAAAATCAAAGGAGAAGCTCTTGGAAGAGCAGGGGACAAGGACGGGAGGAAAGTGAGCTGCAAACATGACAACTTCTCTGCTCCCCATTCCAAACCCTGGGATGTACCTTGACTTCCATAGCTGGTATCCATACCAGAGCTATCCCATGATTCAACAGCACTGTCCACGCTGGGTGCTGTAGCGCAGTAAATGTCGGAGTGTTTGCCTGGTTTCTGTGGAGTAGATGTTTCATCCTCTACATCACTCAGCTCACTTAAATGACTGGGAACGGGGAATTTCTTGGGGCTTGATGCTGAATGGACTTTAAAGACAGGAAATTAATTTAAGCTTCAGAGCAAGGTTAAAGGGAAAAAAAAGTTACTCAATTCTCCTTGGCTGGGAACAAAGGACTGGAAAGTCATTTCCCGAGAAGTATACACACAAATGCACGCTTGGACAAACTTTTTGAGGGGAAGAAACACAGGGGTAATCATTAGCTGTCTGAAGAACAGTACCATAGCTCTAGTCAAACTCACCATCTGTCTGCTTCTTAATTTTCAAGGTGACAGTCTCTCCTGCCATCTGTAACAAATGGATGGCTTCACTCAAAGGTTTTCCCTTTAAGCTACTACTGTTGATGGCTAGGATTCGATCGCCAATGTGGATTGCACCGGTTCTGAAACAACAAATAACACTTATTGGAAAAGTAAATATAGCCCCAGTTCTCTGCCCTATAGCGACTCCTTGACACAGAATCATAAAACAAACAAACCAAAATAACCACCAAAAAACCCAAAAAACTATAGGTCTAGAAAAAGACCTCTGGGATCTGCTCATGTATTCTCTTCCAGGACATCTGGTAAGAGAGAATTACTTTGATTGGGAACTTCTTTTCAATTTCAGCATTCAAAGAAAATAAGAGCAAGGATTTTAACTACTATCCAGAATTATAAGACCGTTATTTATTATTATCATTTAAATCCTTGGCTTCTGTCTTAGTATCAGTACTAAGTATCAGTTGCAAGGCAAAAGATTAGGTAAAGGCTAGGCAATGGGGGTTAAGTGACTTACCCAGGGTAACACAGAAGACAGATCTGAACCCAGGACCTCCCATCTCCAGACCTGGCTCTCTATCCACTCCCCCAAAATCCTAGCTGCCCTAAGAATTATAGGACTTTTAAATCTCAAGGAGATGGAATTATTTTAAAGTCTAAAGAAGTAAACAATAAATCAACAAATACATAAGGCAATATCTACCCAACAGGATAACTTCTTCCCAAAGACTTTAAATGTTTTGTGAAGAACTGATATCCCTGTTCTCTAGAAGTAGGCTACTGGACAGTCATTGATGGGAAGTCTTATGTAGGGCGATACCCACAGAACCTGTCCTATAAGCATTTTGGGGTTCATGATTCCAAGATTTCATACTCAACACATCATTCAATTCAGGTCAATTAATACTTATTTATTAAATGTCTGTTAGGTGCCTGGCACTTTGCTAAATGCTGTTGATATAAGAAGAGGCAGAAGATGACTCAGCCCTCCAGGAGCTTACCATCAAATGGGGAAGACAACATGCTAACAAATGTACACACAAAGTAAGCCGCACATAGGAGAGAGAGGAAGTAATTAAAAGAGGGAAAGCACTGGGTTAAAAAGAGTCAAGGAAGGCTTTCTTTAGAAAGTGGGATTTTAGTTGGGATTTAAAGGAAGTCAGGGAGACAGAGTTCTGGGTTAAGATGGCAGCAGAGTAAAAAGCAGCTGTTAACCTCTCCTGACCTAAACATACAGGACTCCTCAAGGGGACATAAAAACAAATCCAGATAAACAGAGGGACCCCACAACAGGGTGCAGCGTGGAAGGTACATGGAATTGGGGCATTTCCATGCTATAAAGGGGTGAAACAGCTCTCACTAAATCGCGGGCTAAGCAACCATCCCCCCACCCCCTCCACACACACCACCTACAACGCCAAAGCCAGCTAAAAAGAAATAGAGCAAGTTTGGGGCACCCATTGAGTCATTGGCAGCTCGAGGGCCTGTTCCTGAGAGCAGCAAGACTTAGGACCCCAAAAAGCTAAAGAACGCACACGGACTCTGAGCGCGGACACGGAGTGCAGGCGAAGGCGGAGGCGTGGGTGGATACGGACACAGGTGCGTGCCTGAGTGAAGGCTCTGAAACCTTGAGTGGGGAACCAGTGAAGACGGGTATACGACTGTGGAAGCAGCGCCCTGAGACTTATAAACGAGCCTCCGGCAGAGGATCAAGCAAGAGGGTCCACAGGGGGATTGACCTTGAGAAGAACCAGACCTCAGATCTCAGGACCCAAAAGACCGCAGACAGACCCGGAGCATGAGGATAAAGCTAAGAAGCTGCTGGGCTAACAATGGCTACCCAGAATCAGGAAGTTCAGAAGAGAAAGATTAACAACAAGAAGAAGAACACTCAACAACTTTTACACAGAGAAAATCCAGACAACCAAGCAAACAGAAGAGGAGAAAAAACAAGCAATCACATCTGGACCCTCCCAAAATAATGAAAACTGGTCACAAGCTCTTGAAGAGTTCAAAACTGAGATGACAAGAAAGTTGGAAAAGATTTGGTTAGAGAAATGGGAAATAGTTCAAAAGGAAATCAGGCAAGAAAATAACAGTTTAAAAGGCAGAATTTTGCAATTGGAAAGTGAGGCTCAGAAATCAAATGAACTGATAAGCAAATTGAACACCAGAAATGACCAGATTGAAAAGGAAAACCAGTCCCTAAAGGCTAGAATTGAGCAATTAGAAGCTAATGATCTCTCAAGACAACAAGAACAAATAAAACAAAGTCAAAAGACTGAAAAAATAGAAGGAAACATGAAATATCTCAATGAGAAAGTGACACACCAAGAAAACAGGTCTAGAAGAGACAATTTGAGAATCATTGGTCTCCCTGAAAAAGGATAAATTAATAGAAATTTGGACTCCATACTAAAAGAAATTATTCAGCAAAATTGCCCTGAAGTTCTACAACAAGAGGGCAATATAGACATTGAAAGGATCCATAGATCACCCTCTACACTAGACCCAGAAAAGACAACGTCCAGGAATATAATAGCCAAATTCAAGAGCTTCCAAGTAAAAGAAAAATCTTACAAGAAGCCAGAAAGAGACAATTCAAATATCAAGGAGCACCAATCAGGATCACACAGGATCTGGCAGCCTCCACACTAAAAGACCACAAGGCTTGGAATATGATATTCAGAAAGGCAAGAGAGCTGGGCCTGCAACCACGGATCAAAAGTATGGGCATTCAACAAAATTGAAGATTTCCAAGTATTTGCACAGAAAAGACCAGGGCTAAATGGAAAGTTTGATATCCAACCACAAAAATCGAGAGAAACATGAAAAGGTAAATAAGAAACAGAGGGGAAAGAAAGAAAACTCATAATTTTTAAATTTGCCTTTTTAAGGGCCTCAGTGGAGAAATGCTATGTATAATTCTCTGTAGTGAACTCAATTCACTATTATAGTATTCATTATTATAGTAATCAGAAGAATAATTCATAGGGAGAGGGTGGAATACTAAATGGTCTAACATGATATGGGGGGTGGTGGGAAAGAGTGGGGGTGAATAGTAGGGGACACCAAGAGAAACTTGACAGAATAAGAAAAATAGGATATTCTATTACACACAAAGAGGGCATGGAAGGAGAGGGGACAAATACTATTATAAAAAGAAGAGGAAGAGAATATTAAGAGGTAATATTTAAACCTTACTCTCAGTGTAATCAACCCAGAGAGGGAAGAGTAGCTTTATCCATTGGGATATAAAACTCCATCTAACCCTACTGAGAAAGTCAGAAGGGATAAACCAAGGGGAGCAGGGGAGTGGAGAGGTCAAAAAAGGGAGGGGAGAAGAAGGGGGAGGGAATTCATTAGACTTTTAAAAACAAAAAGAGGGGAATAACAAGGAGGGGGTAGAAAGGGAAGTTAATCAAGGGAGGGGATAAGGGATACTGGCTTAATAGCAAACCACTGGTTTAAAAGGAAATAGTTTAAGAAGAAGGGGTAGGAATAGGGGAGGATACGAAAATGTCAGTGAATGCACAACTGATAATTGTAACTCTGAATGTGAATGGGATGAACTCTCTCATAAAACAGAAGCAAATAGCAGAGTGGATCAGAAACCAAAATCTTACCATGTGTTGTCTACAAGAAACACATATGAGTCAGGTGGACATACACAAGCTTAAGGTTAAGGGCTTGAGCAAAATCTTTTGGGCGTCAAATGAGAAAAAGAAGGCAGGAGTGGCTATTATGATTTCTGACAAAGCCAAAGTAAAAATAGATATGATTAAAAAAGACAGGGAAGGTCATTACATCCTGATTAAAGGCAGTATAAACAATGAGGAAATAACACTGCTCAATATGTATGCACCAAGTGGTATAGCATCCAAATTCATAAAGGAGAAACTGGCAGAGCTCAAGAAGGAAATAGATAGCAAAACCATAATAGGGGGAGATCTAAATATTCCTCTTTCAGATCTAGATAAATCAAACCGAAAAATAAATAAGAAAGAGGTAAAAGAGGTGAATGGAGTCCTAGAAAAATTAGATTTAATTGATATGTGGAGAAAAATAAATAGGGACAAAAAAGAATACACCTTCTTTTCAGCTGCATATGGTACATTCACAAAGATTGACTATGTAATAGGGCATAGAAATATTGCAAACAAATGCAAAAGAGCAGAAATAATAACTGTAAACTTCTCAGATCATAATGCAATAAAAATAATAATTAGTAAGGGCATCCTGGACAGGCAAATCAAAAACTAATTGGAAATTAAATAATATGATTCTCCAAAACCAATTAGTCAAAGAAGAAATCATAGAAACAATCAACAATTTCATTGAAGAGAATGACAATGATGAGACATCCTACCAAACTCTGTGGGATGCAGCCAAGACAGTACTCAGGGGAAATTTATATCCTAGAGTGCATATATTAACAAACTAGGGAGGGCAGAGATTAATGAATTGGGCATGCAACTCAAAAAATTAGAAAGGGAGCAAATTAAAAATTCCCAGATGAAAACTAAATTAGAAATACTAAAAATCAAGGGAGAAATTAATAAAATCAAAAGTAAAAGAACTATTGAATTAATAAATAAGACTAGAAGCTGGTATTTTGAAAAAACAGATAAAATAGACAAAGTACTGGTCAATCTAATAAAAAAAAGGAAAGAAGAAAACCAAATTGACAGTATCAAAGATGAAAAGGGAGACCTTACCTCTAATGAAGGGGAAATTAAGGCAATCATTAAAAACTATTTCGCCCAATTATATGGCAATAAATATAACAATTTAGAAGATATGGACGAATATATAAAAAAATGTAAATTGCCTAGATTAACAGCAGAAGAAGTAGAATACCTAAATAATCCCATATCAGAAAAAGAAATTGAACAAGCCATCAAAGAACTCCCTAGGAAAAAATCGCCAGGGCCTGATGGATTCACAAGTGAATTCTATCAGACATTCAAAGAGCAACTAATCCCAATACTATACAAATTATTTGATATGATAAACAAAGAAGGAGTCCTACCAAATTCCTTTTATGACACAAATATGGTACTGATTCCAAAGCCAGGGAGATCAAAAACAGAGAAAGAAAACTACAGACCAATCTCCCTAATGAACATAGATGCAAAAATCTTAAATAGAATACTAGCAAAGAGACTCCAGCAAGTAATTAAGAAGATCATCCACCATGATCAGGTGGGATTTATACCAGGAATGCAAGGATGGTTCAACATTAGGAAAACCATTCACATAATTGACCATATCAACAGTCTAACAAACAAAAACCACATGATTATCTCAACAGATGCTGAAAAAGCCTTTGACAAAATACAGCATCCATTCCTATTGAAAACACTGGAAAGTATAGGAATAGAAGGACCTTTCCTAAAAATAATAAACAGTATATCCCTAAAACCATCAACAAGCATCATATGCAATGGGGATAAATTAGAAGCCTTTCCAATAAGATCAGGAGTGAAACAAAGATGCCCATTATCTCCTCTATTATTTAACATAGTACTAGAAACACTAGCAGTAGCAATTAGAGAAGAAAAAGGAATTGAAGGTATCAAAATAGGCAATGAGGAGACTAAGCTATCACTCTTTGCAGATGATATGATGGTCTACTTAAAAAATCCTAGAGAATCAACTAAGAAGCTAGTAGAAATAATCAACTTTAGCAAAGTTGCAGGATACAAAATAAATGCACAGAAATCATCAGCATTTCTATACATTTCCAACACATTAGAGCAGCAAGAGGTAGAAAGAGAAACACCATTTAAAATCACCCTAGACAATATAAAATACTTGGGAATCTATCTACCAAAACAAACACAGCAATTATACGAAAACAACTACAAAACACTTTCCAAACAAATGAAACTGAATCTAAACAATTGGAAAGCCATTGATTGCTCATGGGTAGGACGAGCTAACATAATAAAAATGAACATTCTACCCAAATTAATTTACCTATTTAGCGCCATACCTATCAAACTACCAAAAAACTTCTTTACTGAATTAGAAAAAACTATAACAAATTTCATTTGGAATAACAAAAGATCAAGAATGTCAAGGGAAATAATGAAAAAAAAATGTGAAGGAAGGGGGCCTAGCAGTACCAGATATTAAACTATACTATAAAGCAGCAGTCATCAAAACAATGTGGTACTGGCTAAGAGACAGAAGGGAGGATTAGTGGAATAGACTTGGGGTAAGTGACGTCAGCAAGACAGTGTATGATAAACCCAAAGAGCCCAACTTTTGGGACATGAATCCACTATTTGACAAAAACTGCTGGGAAATTTGGAAAACAATATGGGAGAGATTAGGTTTAGATCAACACCTCACACCCTACACCAAGATAAATTCAGAATGGGTGAATGACTTGAATATACTTGAACATAAATAAGTTAAGTGAATACAGAATAGTATACTTGTCAGATCTCTGGGAAAGGAAAGATTTTAAA